>NC_061078.1:13297934-13642674 GCF_021917145.1 Hypomesus transpacificus
ATGTGTCTGGGTCAAGATGACTCACAGCCTCACAGGAAAGGAAATCAATTCCCAATTTGCAAAATATGACTCCACAGAATGGCCAAACATCATGATTCATGCATCATGAATCTGGAGCCCAGACCGCAAGTGACTATGATTCTCTTGGTGGATCTTGACAGTTGGGACTCTGGAGGTATCAAAGAATCACTGGGATCTCTCCACATGGTTAGTGAAGTGCTTTGTCCTTGTCTCTCTGCTCTGAAATAAGAGCAGCCAGAGACCTAACTCATCTCCCAACGATGCAACTTCCTCTTAAACAGAACGTCAGACCTGTAAACCGCTGGCCAGTAGTTGGATAAAAACCGCCATTCCGTGTCTGCGTCTAGGCCAGCCAGCCAGCTCAGACCGGCAGCAGATGCACTGGGGACACGCTCACAGGAACACAGATGCAAAGGATTCCTCTGGAACTAATCAGCATTCACAAAAATGTTGGAACCGCATCGCCGATCCCACACTCTCTGAGGTGTTGGCCAGACAATGGAGGCTTTGTTGGGGTTCGCATGATAGTCATCCCCCCTCTGCCACACGGTCATGCATTCATGCTCAGCCTGGGACCACTGGTCATCTCTACTGATGAGGATAAAATGCCACAGAGCAAAGACGATGGAGGAAGAGAGACAAGAGAGAGAGAGAGAGAGACAAGAGAGAGAGAGAGAGAGAGAGAGAGAGAGAGAGAGAGAGAGAGACAGCCTTGTCATCGCGGGTAATACACACTGTATCAAAAAACACTCCTATACATTTCATCCCTTTACTTGGCCAAAACTACATTTTACGAGGGAGACATTCAAGCGTGACAGACAGCTGTCAGTCGTTCTCTCTCGCCCCCTCCCCCCCCTCCTCCCTCTCCTCCCTCAGTTTCCCCTTGACTCGGTGGGCCAGCGTGGATGTCCAGGCCCAGCCTCATCAGCACAGCAGATTTACAGCGTCGGAGCAGACGTGACAGACGTCAGCGCCACATGAAGCTCCTCTGGAGAGCTGGCCTTTTTTCACTGGGCTGCCGGCCCTGACTCCTTTCCTAGTGGAAAGGAATTTGGCTCTTAAAAATGTCCAGCACGCCATCCTATTACTTAGTGTGTAACCCTTCGGCACTGAGAGCTGTGAGTTGGTCGTGTTCACGGTGATATCCTCTGCATGTCACTAAAACTCTCCATGGGTGAAAAGCCTTTGCTGGAGAGCACATACCTCCACAACGTGATTGATGTGAATTCGGCCTCAGGCTTTGGAAGGTCTGGACTTGGAATAAAGCACTGTCAAGTTGATATTTGCCCAAAGTGGTAAAAAAAACGTCCAATCATGATGGAATCCAGATTCTTGAGAGGAAAGGAAAGTCATTGTTTGTTTTAAGGCATGACAGGGTGATGAGTTTTGATTTGGGGGTCCAAACACTGCCATGCAGTGCTGAGTAAACAAACAGCAATGAGTTACATGTTCGTTCAGCTCTGACTATTATAGACAGTATTTCAGGAAGGGTTGGTTGTTCCCATAGAAAGGGGAAACGATACAAATTTAAACCATGACTGTCAAATTCTTGTTCACCAGGGGAAGGCCAGCATTATTTAACCCATCTGTTGCAGCTGGCTCGCTCATAACCATTGTCTAAAAACAGAGCATGGAGCCTACTGTATTAAGAAATACATCTTTGCACCAATCAATAAAGGCTGATATGATGACAGATGCAGCCACCAGAACTCCCCCACATCTCATCCATGCTGAATGTGAAATTGTTACAGTGTTTCCGAGATTAAACCACTCCAGCAATCTATCATCTACCATCTGAGAAGAGTTGGGCATTACAGAGCTTTCGATACTGTGCAAATGCACTTTTTTGACCTCAAGCATTTTGTATTCATTTGAGATGACCTCAGTCAGGTACGAGGTCATGACTGGATCTATCCAGTTCTCCGACATTCCCTAAGTGGGCTCGATATTTACCTACTATGTCCTCATAGGCGTTCTCCTCTAAAGTGCTTTTGGAGACGGGTCGACTGCGGGACTCGGCAGGGATGGTGCCGTTCTCTGTGGGCGAGGACGGCTGTGAGGACGGCTGGCTGGCCGCGCTCTCCCACTCACACGACTCCCTGTGGACGGGAAAAGACAGTGTGAAGGTTGGACTGAGGAGAAGAAGAGAGAAGGGACAGCAGGAGAGGGAGGGAGGGAGGGAGGGAGGGAGGGAGGGAGGGAGGGAGGGAGGGAGGGAGGGAGGGAGGGAGGGGAGGGAGAGAGAGAGAGAGAGAGAGAGAGAGAGAGAGAGAGAGAGAGAGTGAGAGAGAGAGACAAACACCAAAGAGAATGACAGAAAAAGGGAGAGAGGGAGACAGTACTGTACGGAAGACAAAAAGGACACAACATAAGAGAAAAGGCTGGTAAAACATGTACGGTGGAGTGTTGACAGAGCAGTCCAGAGGTTTTGGGCCACTCCTGATTTCGTCCACAGGCTGATTACAATCAGGACTGGACCACCTGAGCAGATGAAAGCCACCAGAATGTTCCAGAGCCCAAAATATACCTCATCCCTCAACAACCCTCTCTAAAGCTGCCAATTACACACTGAGAGAGGGGAGATAAAACCACCTACTGGAGACTGGTGAGGGGAGAGCGATGCAAATCGAATTATGCTGACAGCAACATGTGCTCCAATCAGAAAACAATTTCCTCTCTATTTATGACAAAGCAATGTGTTTGCCCTCAGCATGTGTACTGTATGCTGTTCATAGAATGATAACATATGTATGCCTGGATGTAAAAAGAAAAAGAGAGAGACTGAGAGGGAGGCAGAGAGAGAGAGAGAGAGAGAGAGATAGAGACAGAGAGAAGACAGAGAGAGGAGAGAGAGAGAGAGAGAGAGAGAGAGAGAGATAGAGAGAGTAGAGAGAGAGAGAGAGGAGAGAGAGAGAGAGAGAGAGAGAGAGAGAGAGAGAGAGAGAGAGGAGAGGATTGAGGAGGAGAAACTATTTTCTGTTTTGCAAGATGCATTAGTGCAGTGAGCTCATGCCTGCCCCATTGACGGCTCGTGGCTTTTAAGCGGGTCCTCTGAAATTGCTTGGGCCGCAGGGAATGTTAAACACTGACTCTGAGTCAGGGACATGAAAGGGTCTCCTCCTCCTTGCTCATCAAGAGGACGCCTGGCAGGGCCTGGCTCTCACTCATTACTGGACCAAACTAGCTTGGCTCTCACAAGCCTTCAGTATCTGAAGGGGGATATGGAAGGAGGACCATAAACAATGTCGTGTTCCACAACGCCAATAGGATTTCAGCGACACAACTCTAACAGCATGACGAACAGAATCAGGGGTTCTTCCCAGGCTTTCTATGCGGTGTGCCTAAAGAACAACAACAAAAAAAGGATCGAGATTTTCATTGTTTCAGTATGAAGATCATTTTGTTCTGTTTTGATCTAAGGGTTAATGTTCACAGAGTTTAAGCTCACTTGTTGGCTTCCAAGGACAGATTCCTTCATGGGCTTGGTCAGACAGTTGGGTTTCAGCTGATGCATTTAAGTGTGCAGCTTTGAGACTTTCAAGTCTTAGACCAATGACGTCATCACCAGAGTCAGGCTCCAAACTACTAGAGTTTCTCATAGGTCAATGAAAACCTGCCCCACATGAAAAAATGGACCAGCAAAGAGTCTGACTCGTTCAAAGTTTTTTGTCTGAATGGTAACATTCATGACAAATTAAATTTGAAAAGCCAGAATAACACAACGTTTAAATAATAGTAGTACAACAACGTGATACTCTTCAAACAACGCCAAAAATACTACCGCTTAAGATAGGTAAACATCGAGGCCTTACAAAAATTAACAGCAGACTCAATGTTGAGCTCAGCTTGTTATTACACGGCAAAAAAGTGGAATCACGCTCGTTTGCTGAACTGGGATGTAGGTAATGTCTACAAGACTACAGTAAGAGACAAAAGGCAGTAACTGAATATACCAGAAAACCAAAAGAGCAAATAACTAGCCTGTGATCCCTACCCCTAACAACATTCTCAGGACATGTTAGAAACATTCCCAAATCCAAGACAAATAAATGATTTCCCGTCCATGTGGAACTCTCAAAAGGGGTCTAAACAAATTCAATGCCTGTGTGTTTTCACTGCGGCGACCGCAGGGCCCATGTTGTGTTGTGAAGCCACATAAATCCGCCCTATCCTCCAATGCTGATGGTTCTAAATGAGGGGGAGGTCGCAGAGCAGTGTTTGTGTGTGTGTGTGTGTGTGTGGGGGGGGGGGGGGGGGTGTTGGAGGGGGGGGGGGGGGGCACACACATGTTTTTACTGTCTGAGTAGGAAGACAGCTTCACAGACAAGCAACGGGTGACTAAACTTGGGACAGCCTGGCTAGCACGTGAAGCTAACTGCCGCGGGTCGGCCTGCGTGCCGACGAGGCACCCAGGGACGACCGTCGTCTGGTCTCACCTCTCCTGGAGTCTCTTGGGTGAGCTCCCGTCTGTCTTGGGCGCCCTCATCATGCTGGGGGCCGGCGTGGAGGGCAGGGGCGGGGGCGCCTCGGAGGCGCCGCCGGCAGGCAACCCGTTGCTCGGCGACGTGCCCTTGTGGTTGCGGTCGGCGTCGTACTCGAAGGTGCGTTTGGGTTTGGGCAGGGGGTTGACGGGCGTGCCCCCCGGGGTCAGCGGCGCGGGGGGCTCCGGGCTCTCGGAGCGGGTGGAGCTCACGCTGAACCTCTGTCTCAGTCTGGAGAGCTTGTCGGAGGAGGAGGAGGGGGGCGCATCCGGCTCGGTGGCTACCGAGCAGATGCTGCTGCGCTTGCTAGTGCACGCGCTGTCGAGGTCGTCGATCCCGCCTATGGTGAAAGACTTCTGTCTGGCCTTGTCTGGCGCGTAGCAGTTGTTGAGATACTGAGGAGGAGCCGGGCCGGGGCTCTCCTTCAGGGCTTGCTCGATTTTCTGGATCCTGCTGAGGACGGCGGATGTGTCCTTGCGGGCGGAGAGGGAGCGCAGGAATATTCCTGAAGGTTCTTTCTTGCCTATCCTCTTCTGGAAGCGGCCCAGGCCCTCCCTGTCCGAGGCGGCCTCTTCTTCCTCCGTCTCGGGGTAGGAGCACTCGGAGAAGGCCGTGCTCATCCTCCGGATCCCCTTGAAGTCGAAGGTCTTCTCGCTGCAGGGTGAGGACAGCAGGCTGGGGCAGCCCTCGCTGCCGCCGACGCGCTCACTTCCGGGCCTCTTCTCCAGACACAGGCTCATCCTAGGCAGAGCCACCCTCCTGCACTCCCATTCCGAGATCTTCTTGCGGATGGTGGCCGAGGAAGCGCCCGGGGCTGGGCGGCTGAGAGAGAGGCTGCGCTTGTGGCCGTGGTTGGTCGACGGTCCCAGAGAGAGGGTGCTCCAGCTCAGGGGGCCGGTCGCTCAGTCCATCCCCCCCGGGGAGCTGCTCCTGTTTCTGGGCGTCGTGCTGGGCCTCGTCCCCCTGGTCCTCCAGAACAACCACAGGGGCGGTTGGGCCTGAGGGCTTGTAGATGGAGAGCTTGTTGTCCAGGCAGCTGATGCTCTTGGACTTAGTGAGGCGGTTATGGGCGTCCCAGGCAGTGGAGAGGGAGGCACCGCTGCGCAGGCTGCCGGCCTTGCTGCCCCAGCTGGCTTTCCCCAGCAGCCGGCCGTCGGTCCTCACGTATCTGCTCTGCTTCCCGGAGTCCTCGCTGTCGCTAAGCGGGGAGCGGTGCTGCCCCTGGGTGGGCGAGAGGATGGGAGGAGGCGACGCAGACTGGCACCTGCAACGAGATAAGAGGAGGGGGGAGGGAGGGAGGGAGGGAGGGAGATGGGGTGTTAGAAAAAACTTTGTCGCTTCGTCGGTCATTCCTGATAACGTTTCTTTATTTGTAAGTACCAAACGAAGAAATAGCCTCCTTCAGACCATTAAACAGCTTAAAAGAGATAGCTTTAAGGGCTTCCTAGAATTCCACTGAACCCTGCTGGCTGCACATCGGGAGAAACTAAGTGTGGAATACCACCAGTTACCTCAGGTGTGTCGGGCATGCCAGGGGGAAATCAATCATTATTAATCTCACAAGGCAACAAAGCAAAACACTTCTCAGAGAAGAAAGAGAGGCAGGGGAAAATCTCCAAAGCCTTCGTTTCTTTCTAAGATAATAGGCAACATGAAAACGTTGACCACTCATGTCAAATACCCAAAGGAAAGCACCCAGCAATTTGACATAACTTTGGCAGTATGGGATCCATATGAAAGCCAAAGCAAATACTGATACACAGTAAAAAAAAAAATGCATGTGTGGATTTTTCCACATAATTAAAATGATTTGGCTCGAATTTATACGGACCCCACACACAAAGACATGAGAAACCACAACCACACAAACCTTACCTCCAGGCCGGCAGTATCTCTCGCCCTTGGAAGTTCAAGGTAGCTGCAGTGATTTTCCTGTTCTTCCCTTGTCTGTTCCTAACAGATCCTCAGAGCTCAAGCCTGTCCCTGGCTCATCACTGACTAGCCCATTGTTCACCTCACATGCACACGCTTAGATACACACACACACACGCGCGCGCGCACACAGGAAGCGTCACTGCTGTCTGCTGAACCATGTGAATCAGCACTCTGTTGACCTCATCGAGAGCTTCATCCAGAAAGAGCCTGTTCCTCCTCATCCTCCTTCTGACTCTGCAGTCCTGACGGAGTCTCAGGGCTCGGTTCTCAGATTCGCTGCCAACGCTTGCGAAAGCCCAGCGTCGGGGATCTGATGTCACAGCGATGGTTAGAATAACAAGTGAGAGCTGAAAGGAGGGAGGGAGGGGGCTGAGACGGGGCTGGGATCCAGGGATGCAGGTTGGGACAGATCTCTTAGCACCTCCCTGCCCTGCCCTGCCTTCTTTTCACACGAGAGTGGAAAGGAGGAGGGAGGGAGGGAGGGAGGGAGGGAGGGAGGGAGGGAGGGAGGGAGGGAGGGAGGGAGGGAGGGAGGGAGGGAGGGAGGGAGGGAGGGAGGGAGGGAGGGAGGGAGGCCAGTAGCACTGTGGTGGGTATGACTTCTGTCCTCCTGCCCTGATACACACCCAACACCTCCAGGCCTCAGCTCACAGGCACCCTCTGTTATGGGGAGCATGTCATATATGACGTATGCCTGTTGGCAGCCGAGTTTTAGCCTATCCCAGCAGGTAGAAATCGTTCCTCGGTCATGGATTCAAATTCGGAATGATTATGTTGAGCAATCAAAACGCTTCATGCCGTATAGTCACCACGGTAGTCACCAGACTTATACTCACCTTCTGTAAGTCAAGAAGCTTCCCATTTAGCTTTCCATTAACCGTGCCAGTGACTTGAGAGGAAAAGTCGATAGTTAGGTATACTAAACTAAACACACACTTTGATTCCGTTATGTCAACAAAATTGGAGACACAATGTCACAGACTGTCACAGGAAGGGTCATGAATAAAGTCAACCCGACAGTGGAATGTGACCGACGAATCCAACCCATCAGTCAACAGTTAGTTATCAGTCCTTATGGGTTCATACGAAGCAGTTCTGCTGCTGAGAACCACTCCAGCTGTGCTCTGAGGGAATAGAAAAACACAGCCCGGGTGGCTTTTCCTTTTGTGAATTCCTGGTTGCTAGCTCCATTGAGGAGGAGGAGGAGGAGAGAGAACCTGGCTATGGAAGCGTGGTTTGGACTACTGACAGTGAGAAAAATGAGGTCCTCGTTAGACATGATTCTCATTAGGCCTGCTTCAGAGACGAGGTTCATTCACAACCTTCGACCTGCATACATCATCGTATAGCAGCCCAGCGCCACTGTGGGGTTTGGGAGATCCAATTACCAAATGTCTCCAATGAAAAAGTGCAGTATAGTCTGCTAAACATGCAAAATGGCCTAATAGGGAGAGTGCATGGGCACAGAGATGGATTTGTATGAAAGATCCCATAGTTTCAAAGCGCTCTACGGTATCATATGGTATCTATCATAACGGCATGCATAATCACACAAATTCACCATTACATTTTGATGGCATTACTCTTCACAATAAGCCTTCAGTGCAGTAGGAGTCCTTGTATTAAAGCCACTGCTCTGCAGAGGGAAATGGCATCCAGAGCGGCCCATGAATCAAACTTAACTAAACACAGTGCAGCCGACAATGTACACCATAAATTCAAGCAAGGTTCTTGGTTGACGTACAAACAGCCTTTACACACTGTGATACGGCCTAAACCACCCTAATGACTAACTCAGTGTAATATCACTGCTGATTTGTTTGGAATTGTGTCATATATCAGTTGAAATACCCCCTATGCACCCATCACACTATTACACCCGCATTTAAATTCAATCAGCCGTGACAAAATAGAGCAAGTTTGAGAAAGATTCCTGTTGGTCCGCCTTGGCTGGAACGACTCCCACACAAAAGGAAAACATTGAGAGCAGAGTTCTTTGGTCATGGCTGCCTGGTGGCACTGGTGTGTGGGTCTGTGAGAGTGTTGTGGTGGTCAGGACGGGGCCAGAGAGACCACGCCCGGCCTGGCACCGGACAGGCTCAGCTGGGCCGGCCACACATGGACAGAGCAGGGTGCCAGTGGAGGGTGAGCTGCTGACTTCTGGCTCCTGTAGTCCATCGCTCTTCCAGGGCACATCAACCACAAGCCACTTCCTGTTTCAGGGCCACGCCAATTGAGGAGGGAGGCCAGTAAGGCAAATAAATAGATAGATTTTGGGAAAAGAGAAGGCATCGAAATGGACTTCCCCCCTCCCCAAGTTCGTAATGGTCTCACTTCTCTTTCTCTCTCATAAATGAGTTTTATTCCATTTGCTTTGACCTTTTTGTAGATTTATATCCAGCTTTTCCAGTGACTTCATTTGTTTTCTCAACGATTATCTTTTCTATTAAAAGAAGTGTCCATCACAAGCCCATGAGAAATGGCTCCTCAGCATTTTTCCTGCCAAGGAATGAGAGTGATTTGCTGCCTACATTTATTTTTTCAACTCTGTGTAGCATAGCAGGACTGGTGGGAGGATTGGGAAGGGTACAACACATGGTTGTCTGTTCATGCATAGATTACACATTGCTCATTATGTAGTTCCCGGTTACTACATTTGAATTCACATTCATTGTTTGGAGTTTTGTCCCGAGAAAATGAGTATGTATTCAAGTGAGCGCAGTTTCATTCACGGAGCGAAACTGTCAGATGAGCAATAGATGTGGAGTGTCAGATTGGTCTTAGGTCAGGTGAAACCAACTTCTCCCCTTCTTCACCTCGGAACGTTCTCTGCAAGAGGGCAGGGCCAGCTGTGAACACCTCAGGAGACAAGGTGAGGTGGCACGACTCAGCAGGACTCAGCACAGGATGATTATCTCCTGAACAAATAACTGTCAGAGGGGGTCATGTTCCAACTCCTCCAACTCCTCACTAGCAAAGGTGCTCTCAGCGGGCCAGTGCAGAATACAGTGCCAGCCAGCAGCTTAGCTAGTTTCCAACTGGCAGCCATGCTCATTCTTATCACTAAGGGGATCCAACCAAAACACACACACACATACAGCCAAGTTTTACATTCAGTACATGTTCCACAGGGAGAGTTCACTTCCTAATACCGTACATTCAGCACTCGAAGACGAAATGCTGAACGGTAATGGATTGCAACCATGGAAGTCTAAATCTTCCACTTCACATCTGAAATCCTTTACGAGCCTGTTCTCACGCTGGATGGAGCTTGAGGACAAGTCTGTGGACACACTCGCACAGGGCGCACGAGTTGTGCCGTATGGGATGAAAGATATGACATGCAGGCCGAGACGACCATAGCCAGCAATCTCATTATCAGAGCTTATTTGCTTCTCTCCTCCGGCAGGAATATGTAAGCTCTCACCATGTTCACTCAAACAATCCACACTTTAAGGAGACAAGAGTTTATAGCTGAAAGGGGGCCTTATTCCAGAAGTGTGCTTAACACAACACAGAAACTCTGCTTTACTGGAAGACTGAAGGACATGAAACTGAAAAGGGCAGCCTGTGTATATTACAGAGGAACATCGCATGAATAATTGCTGTGGTTTGATCATTTGCAGGGTTAAGATGCTGGATTGAAATGACTTGTTTGGTTTATCAGTCATGCAGCTTACAGGAACAACCTGAAGGAAAATCCCGACTGGTGAAACTGAGCACATAAGCACCTGTGCTGAGAAGTGAACTCATAGAGGATGTTGGCAGCCTTCCTGTCAGTTCTCGGTCTCTCTCCCCCAGTCAGAGGATGTTACTGATGTTACTGATGTTACTGACCTCTCTGGGATAATGTTACTGATGTTACTGATGTTACTGATGATACTGACCTGTCTGGGATAATGTTACTGATGTTACTGCTGTTACTGCTGTTACTGACCTCTCTGGGATAATATTACTGTTGTTACTGACCTCTCTGGGATAATGTAACTGATGTTACTGGTGTTACTGACCTCTCTGGGATAATGTAACTGATGTTACTGGTGTTACTGACCTCTCTGGGATAATGTAACTGATGTTACTGGTGTTACTGACCTCTCTGGGATAATGTAACTGATGTTACTGGTGTTGCCGGTGTTACTGACCTCTCTGGGATGTCGCGAGATACTTTACAGCCTCCTGATCGTGGTGCAGCCTTGGCACTCTTGTTGGCAGTCATCGTCTCTCTCAGACTGCCCGCTCATCTGAAGGGCAGACAGGCAGACAGAAGGGCATTAAACACCAGAGATATGAAGGACTAGCACAACAAGACCAGCCATTCAGTCTTGTAGAGTGCATCTGAGGAGAAGAGAATGGGACAGGTCACCTGTGACAGCCTGAAAGATATGGGGAACAATGGACGGTAAGTCATGAATATCTACTAATGGGAAAATAGTTGTCGTAAACGAAGCATGACTTAAAAAATGCATACTTGAATTAGACCGTGAACAAAGTAGGTCAATACGCTCAGTGCATATTTTGGCCAAAACCATGACAAATATGGGCCTTATTCCCCACCATGGGAATGCCATATCAGATATCAGATCCATGACTTCACTGGATTCCTAACTGTGTGAGTAAACACAGTAGACAACAGTTGGGACAGACAGGACTGTAGTTGGACTAAGGCGGTGTCCTCCAGACTCTAATCCTCCACCTCGCTCCTCTCACACAGATGAATGGAAACGCGGTAATCATGAGGTCACGGCTCGGAGCTAAAATGGGCCCTGATGTCTGAAAACAGAGGACTAAATCCTTTGGTTACCACAGAAACAGCGGAATATTTCTGAAATCTTCTTGCCAATTGGAGAGGTTTCCGGGTTCTTGTTTAAAATAACTATTCAATCTCAGTCTGTTGTTACCCCATAAATTCGGAGTGGATACGCATGTGAAAAAGGTGGATTCATATAAATGACAGAACAAGTTGTGGATGGTATTTTAGTAAACAGAAGAGATGAGCCAAATTTCACAGAGAAGACTCTCAAACCATCAAAGCAGTGTGTCTGCGTATGTGTGTACGTGTGTGTGTGTCTGTCTGCGTGTGTGTGTACGTGTGTGTGTGTGTCCACAAAAGTGTCTGTGTTTGTATCATTCTTTGTTTGAGGGGAGCAGCCAAGATTAACAGACTTAAGTTCCTCTCTTGGCTCATTAAATGGTGATTGCTTTTTCCCATGAACGTGTTCACCTAGAGGAGCCGGGGGAAAAGTCCAGTGTTTTCGTTGCTGATATTAGTTTTATAAGCTGCGTAGGAGAGTGGTGGTTTCTGTCATGAAGGGGCCAGGACTCAGGCTAAACACTAAGCACATATTCTCACACGGGCTATGAAACTCCCTTTCGTCAACATCAGATTCAATCATGTCTCTGCCTCCTGAGTCAAATGTGATCAAGGATTTTTTGCTCACCACAAGATAGTTAATGTTGTAATAAACATGGAGCAAGGAATGTTCAAAATGAGTCGCTTGTTGTAGTTCACAGCTTCTTCTCTCCTTGCAAGAATGCACGTTATGCAAGCTCAGAGGTCAAACGCCAGCAGGAACACCCTATATTTTAACCTCTTCCTCACCCTACACACTTCCTGGATGCTAAGACCATGCAGCCCATTCTTAACCATTTCCTCCCTTCAAACCAGAGGCCATTCTCATCGTCACCCAGAAAGTGTCAAATAAATACAGCCTCGGTTCTTTAAACAAATCCATGGACTCCCTCTCCTTGATTCTATTCACAGCGCTTGTTATGGTTTGAGGGGAGGTCGGGGGAGCACTGGGAGATCAGGGGTGGAGGAGGGGAGAGCACTGGGAGATCAGGGGTGGAGGAGGGGAGAGCACTGGGAGATCAGGGGTGGAGGAGGGGAGAGCACTGGGAGATCAGGGGTGGAGGAGGGGAGAGCACTGGGAGATCAGGGGTGGAGGAGGGGAGAGCACTGGGAGATCAGGGGTGGAGGAGGGGAGAGCACTGGGAGATCAGGGGTGGAGGAGGGGAGAGCACTGGGAGGTCAGGGGTGGAGGAGGGGAGAGCACTGGGAGATCAGGGGTGGAGGAGGGGAGAGCACTGGGAGATCAGGGGTGGAGGAGGGGGGAGAGCACTGGGAGATCAGGGGTGGAGGATGGGAGAGCACTGGGAGATCAGGGGTGTAGGAGGGGAGAGCACTGGGAGATCAGGGGTGGAGGAGGGGGGAGAGCACTGGGAGATCAGGGGTGGAGGAGGGGAGAGCACTGGGAGATCAGGGGTGGAGGAGGGGAGAGCACTGGGAGATCAGGGGTGGAGGAGGGGAGAGCACTGGGAGATCAGGGGTGGAGGAGGGG
This sequence comes from Hypomesus transpacificus, assembly GCF_021917145.1. NCBI lineage: Eukaryota > Metazoa > Chordata > Actinopteri > Osmeriformes > Osmeridae > Hypomesus > Hypomesus transpacificus. The sequence goes on from NC_061078.1 coordinate 13,310,710, forward strand.
AGAGCACTGGGAGATCAGGGGTGTAGGAGGGGAGAGCACTGGGAGATCAGGGGTGGAGGAGGGGAGATCACTGGGAGATCAGGGGTGGAGGAGGGGAGAGCACTGGGAGATCAGGGGTGGAGGAGGGGGGAGAGCAATGGGAGATCAGGGGTAGAGGAGGGGAGAGCACTGGGAGATCAGGGGTGGAGGAGGGGGGAGAGCACTGGGAGATCAGGGGTGGAGGATGGGAGAGCACTGGGAGATCAGGGGTGTAGGAGGGGAGAGCACTGGGAGATCAGGGGTGGAGGAGGGGAGTGCACTGGGAGATCAGGGGTGGAGGAGGGGAGAGCTCTAGGAGATCAGGGGTGGAGGAGGGGAGAGCACTCAGCCGGGCTTCTCTCAGAAGCCTCTTGTTTACAGGAAGTTGTTGTACGAGTGAGCGGGCCGGCCAGTGGCGGAGCGGAGCCCTATAGAGACAGATGAGGGAAGAGATGGCATTCCTGCTGTCAGCTATTTCCTGTTTCACTGGACCCAGAGCGAGAGGACAGGGCATATATCTTAATTTTGGTCTGGCGTAGGGAACGGCACTGCCTTGTGCCTGACTGATCTTAACAACTGCTGTTGTTGTTCTTTTCCTGTCTGTCGTCGTCAGTGTCGAGAAAGGTACCACTTTACTAAATGTGCCCAAGGTTTGCAGCAAAGTTGATATTGAATTTCATACAGTGTACTCATTCTTACACAGAGAGAAATAAGGACCCAAAGGCATACTTGGTGTTACACCTATTACACACACCTGTATTCATAAAAGTCATTATCTACTTTAATGGGTGTTTTTTTTTAAGAAAAGTAGAACATGAAAGCACATGAAATATTAGATGACTTTTGGACAGGATATAAGATGTCTGAAAATATTGCTATTTCTGTGTAATACCTGTTCCAGCTAGATGAAATATTCAGTGGAGAGGCCCTTTTTGCCAGTGAGGCTGAATATATTCATGGACTTGCTGAAAGATCCACAGCTGTATAAATACTATACTCTGTGCTTAAAAACATACTGGCTATTAAATCATTTTCAATTGTAACATCTGGGAAGCGAATACAGCATTCTTAAGAAAATAATTCAGATAAGTCATCAAGGTCGCCACACTAATTAACCGTGAAACAGTACGGTGCTTCACTGCTGGCCACAATGTTGTTCTACAGGGAATGTACAGAGAGATTAAAGGCAAAATTGATCTTGTTTCTTATCATTTCTAATCATTACAGCTTCCAAGTGTAGCCATTCCTAATAAATCCTGTACATGACCAAATGTGCCACGACAAGTGACAGGAGGAAAGTCTAAATAACAGAACAGAACCCCTTGTGCAACCCAAGTCACGTTTCAGCTTGTTCTGCCCCAAACAGCCTTGCACCCAGGTCCAGGGTGACCGAGCACAGCTGATAAGGAACGTTGGTACACTCCACAGGCAGTGTTCCGCACAGTTCAACCTAGGCTAAACATTACGGTTTGTCCTTGAAGGAGCAGCTTTCTCCTTCTCAATACACGTTTCGAGTGAATTTAGGCTACCACACAACTGCGGCGACTTACACGTTAAAATTACAATCGAATTCAAATAGAAGAACAGGGAGAAATAGGTCAGAGAACTCAATGAAGGCGTAAACACCAAGGCGTTAGCCAGCTGACTTCCTGACCACTGATCCCATCTCCTGACGCAGAACAACAAGCTGTAAACAACCAACTCTCAGCACACTCTGACCTACAGTACCTTTGAAGTATATCAAACCAGCCTGACTCTCCTGGGATGCCAGAAGTAGAGGGAAGCTATCTATCAAATCTAGGTATTCTTTCACTACTGTATACAGCTTATGGCTAAGGAGAATCATTCCTGTCAGGTCCTGATTGATAGCTCCTGATGGTTAAATACAGTTAATAATCACTGGTGTTAGTGAAGGCAGGCAATTCCAGGAAGAATATGTCATTTCTCAAAGAACTACTTTGGATCTTCATTTTCAAACACACTGGCAACTCAATGATTATAGATCTGACCCATTTTGAGAAATCCGCTTTGTTGGTGTTCCAACGTTTCATTCATGATGGAATGCACCCGTCAGATATTGATGCCAAATTTGGCTATTGACTTAACCTCCGCGCCGACTATTGACTTGACACAGAGAGTCAATCTCTGTAGGATTATGACAGAAGGAAGCTAACAGTTCTCTTCTCCCTGGGATGGCCTCCCACCTCTGGATTCTAGTCCAGTCACGCTGAGTTGACACGGCTGACAGCAGTCAGGATTTACACCCTCTCTGCCCCTCAGCCAGGGGTCTGCTGCCGGAAGTGACCTTGGGCTTAACTCCCAACCCGCCTGACTGGAGCTAATACACATTCTGGTGAACACGACACCGGGGCCCAGGTCAGATTACTCTTAGTGGAGAAATCAATAGATTTAACGTTCACTCCCTAATAATGTTCCTTTTCCTACCTGTGACCTACCTAACCTAGAACAGGATTAGCCAGTCGTGACAATGTTCCTCATTGGTTCTGAGGAAACAATCCCATGTCGAGTGTAATCTTGTCATCGTTATTTGCATATATCCATCTTGTAGTGAAACGAGTCTCTTAACGAAATGCTGAAGACACATAGGCCTCTGTTTACCAGTGCAAAACTTGGCTTGCATCTGGGTCTAGTTTGTTCAAACCGCTTCATTCCTATAGGTGTTATTATAAACCCTTTCACTCAGTCTCTTGCCAGCAAAGTTAGCTCACTCATGTTCCAGCGTCTTCACTTACTGTCGACATGCCCTGAATGCCAGCCCTAAAACTAACAGCTCATAACTGTCACTTCATAGCTCAACCGTATGAATACAGGCCAACGTCTGGGCAAGAAACATCACAATTAAAGGAAATCTGAATTTTCCTCTGGTCTGAGAGTATTTTAGAGTATAGAATTAGATCATAAACTGGGCTTGTTTAAGAGTTAGATCATATGGATTATTTAACAGTCTCCGATCTATAAAATGCAGTTCAAAGAAAATAGGTCTGAAATCAATTCTACACTTCTGAGCCTTGGTGTGGCTCATCTGAAAGGCAATATCTGAGAACCAGACCATGATGAACAGTCTGTTTGAGTTTGAGCAGTTTAATATTCATGAGGAACGTGTCTCTGAGACACTTAAGGATGTAACAGAGAAGAGCTTTGTGTTCAGCCCATCTAAGCAGATGTGGTTAAAAAGTAAGCCCTCTATCGGGTGACTGAAATTCACAAATAACACTGTCTGTGTGCATGTGTGTGTGTGTGCATGTGTGTGTCTGTGTGCATGTGTGTGCGTGTGTGTGTGTGTGTGGGTGGGTGTGTGTGTGTGTGTGTGTGTGTGTGCATGTGTGTGTGTGTGTGTGTGTGTGTGTGTGTGTGTGTGTGTGTAGCCACAGGGTGGAATGTCCACAGGTCAGAGGTCCCTAGCATGTCTGCACTAACAGGTCAACTGTCCCATAGAACCGTTCGTCATGCACAGGTATGCGCTAATATTTGCCCTGTCAATCAAAGTCCACATTCAACACATACAAAGGTTGGGTGAATGAACAGGAGTGCGGCAGAAACACCTGGGTCCAATGATAAGGTCTTCTTTTTCATCCAACAAAGACTACACTCGACTATGTGCACACTCAACACCTGGCACTCGCTGACACCGTAGGATACTGTAGTCTGATTTGGTGAACACTGCACTTTTCCATGGTCTGGGATTGCGAAAACGGATTCCAGATTCTACTCCCATAAGGCAGCACCACTGTTAAAACCTCCTGAAGAGCCGCCTCTGCTTCTGATTTCCATACCCCGCCACATCCCCGTCGAAAAGCAAGCAACCGACACAATGGCCTCCAAAAATAGAAGCAGTTGGTGTTCTCTTTCCGATGTTCCCCCTCCCTTGTCTGCTCCACCTCTCCTCCACCTCGCTGGAAGACGGGCGCTGGGGTTTCTGCTGATCAGCATGCTGACTCCAAGGCCTTCAAACCACCATGGATCTGTCTGACAGCCAAGAAGCCAGAAAGAGGTACGGAACGCTCCGGAGACTCTCAACTCTTTCCAGACGTCATAGCCCGATGAAGAACATGGCTGAATGGGTAGAACTGAACTGTACCCAGGCTGGGTTCAGAACCTCTTTAGGATGACCCATTTCTCAGAGACAAGTACAGATTTGGAAGTGTCTCAGCCCGGAGGAGAGTTCAAGAGTGGGAATTGAGTTACTATATAAATATATATGTTCAAGAGGAAGCAAGGACCTGCACTGGACACTCAAGCCCTAACATAACATCATATGGTTTTTATAAAGCCCCTTTACACAGACTTTACATGTGATGTGTGTTACATGCTGCTTGTCGTCATGGAGCAAGCACGTAGTGTTTAGGTTGAGAAGAGCAAAAATGACAGATATCTCTGTTGACAAGCATGACTTCAGAGGGGTCCTTCAACCTGAATCTATGGCTCTCTGGTGGTAATTAACGTCAGCAGTCAGCCTTGTCTCTCACACAGGCAACAGGAGAGGCTGGTTTTTGTCTCCTTTTGACTTGAGTTTCAGTGCCAGGGGTGAGGAGACAACAGGGGTTCCTGAGCCGAAGAATGGTCTGCGGCTCGAGGGACGGTTGTTTTTCTCGGAGGGCTGTGTGTGCCAGTGTCTCACTGTCCGTTCTCCCTCCTTTATGGCCGGGGGGAACCCCAAGTTGACGCTGCTGAAAGCAGCTGCACACACACACCAGCACAATACCCACAGGTCCATGCCACTGTAGCCCTGGCTCAACCTGCCAGATGGAAGCCATTCTTAAAGAGACCCTTTTCATCTCCCTTTCTTTTCTTTCTTTCTTTCTCTCTATCGTTCGGCTGCTTACAGTTCCCTCCTTTTCAAGGCAATAATAGCCGACTTGCTCTTTGTGGAAACGAGAGGAGAAAAAAAAAAAGATCCGTGCAACCTGGTTATGAGCATGCACAGCTGTCGAGGCTGGCATGTGGAAAACAGGCTTATGTCCATCGGAGCTGCTGCAGGGGGTTAGCATGTGTGTCACACAGATGACTTTTGACACACAGGCATTGACTTTACAAGGAATGAGGAAAGCAGGAGGGCTAGTATCTAAAATCCAGATTTAAGCCAGGGTTATTTTTCTAGTCCAAATAACAATGGCCGGAGATCTCAGTAGGAGTTAATACATCATTCCTTTTTCCCACGTCTCTTCATGACCAAAATGTTGTTATGCTACAGAATTAGCAAGTAATCCAGTATGATTTGTAGCTAAAGTGTCAACTTCCCTGCCGTTCAGGAAGTTTACCTTATAAAGAGCCTTCGCATGGCCAGTGAGCTTCAAAGAATGCACCAGCCGTCCTGAATATCCATTCGACAGGTGTTTAAGTCCCTAGGAAAGACACTTAAGGCCACATTGGGAGTATTTGCAATCCTAACGTTTAACAAGGAGGACATGGGATTGGTGCTGTTTGAACAGGGAGACACTCAGACAGTGCCCCACCTATCGCTTGAGACAGAGTAAAGTGCCGCACACAACGGGGGATAAAAGGTGTCTCCTTCCCTCCAAACCACAACACACGAGAGGAAGTGACACACGGTGTCGAACATGTTCCTGTGGTAACAAAGGCCGGATGAACAAGAGAAGGGAGTAGACTGGGTAATGGAGGACAGGGTCCAAGACGACGCTCATTAAGTCAAGTGAACGACATCGCTGTGTACCTTTCCAGGTGAACTTCAAAAAGTTACGAAAGTTTAAACTGAAGTTAACATCGAAGACGACCGTTGTCGTGATGTATCATGTTGAACTGGGCTGTTATGTTACCACTCACAATGAATATGAAGATTATGCTCTAAGGTGAAACGTTACGATGACACAGACTCAGACCTGGCTGTTTTCTGGCCTGGGTTCCCAAAGACATGGCTGTACGTGATCACAAGGTTCCTCATGAGCCTCCAACCACAGAGGGAGCAAGACCACTCCACAACAACACCATCATTGATGTTGATGAAGACTGAGGCCCTGTTCAAGACCTTTTGACACTGTATCACAATTAGTAGGTCTGGTAAAGGGCTAGTGGGATGGTTACCATGATTAGGCCTAGATCCGAAATGACTAGGAAATGATGTGAGGTCATAAAGATGTAGACAGGGTCTGAAGTGGGGCTGGCATTCTATTTCGCAGATTTATGTTTTTAATTCTAATATGAATCTACAGATGTGTGTCCTATGACAGGGGAGGTGTGAAAGCTATTGGTGTGGCGACTAGAGTGAGCCTGGCATAGGCATGCTGTAGATCACCCATTAATTGTGTATCGGCTATTAAACATAAACATGTCTGATAATGACAGCTTGAAGCATCTGTTGACATCCCACCCTCCTCACCCCTGTTACACAAGCCCTGGACAGGGAACAGAGAGAGGACTCCCCAGCTTTGTGCTGACAACCCAGTCCTGCTGGAAGGAGAGGTCATTGTTAGATGTGCACAATAGACACTCTGTTCATGGAAAGTTGAAGAAAAAGAGTTTGCAGCTGCAGGGTCTGTATTTGGAGTGATAGCAGGAGGCCCAGGCAGAAGGGTATCTTTGCAGAGATGCCCCTCTGAGATTAGAATAAAAGAGAGAGTACAGTTCTAGCTGAAACCTGGTATTTAACGCTTCGCGTGTAATACAGAGGGTGCTAGTTTGCCAGTAAGAAGTTGGCCAGCTACATATGATAAGAAAATAATAATAATAATACATGATTATCATAATAGGTGGCTGTATTTAATGTAGAACTCTAAGCGGAAAGTTGTTTCAGACCTATGTCTGTATTTCATTTCATATTTGATTTTCGTGGAGCCGCTAAAATGAACTGCCAATGGTAAGCGAGACCTGTATACAATATAGCTCCACGATACATCGTGCCCGCAACAAATTAATAAGCGATTAACTTTACCTCAAAGTAGCGCCTCTCTTCCATGATCATCTTCAAAGTAGAATTTCCCATTCAATGGAATTGCAATCCGCAAATTAAATTGCAATAAAACTCGAATAGCCTATATGTTGGAAACTTGCCTCTTACTCATAGCTTTGGACTGGGAGTCATGTCTCCCTAACCAAAACTCTCTCCCTCTCTCTCGGTCTCCTTGAGCTTGCTGGAGAGGCGTGGGCTGGACTTGTTTCTATGGAGATGGATTGTTTGCCCCCCACTTCAGTCTGGATTTGGCGCTGTTCCCCTCAGTCCCACGAGTTTCCACAGGCTCTCTTGTCTATTGTGTGCAGCTGAGGTGGACTCTATAGAGTTTCTCAGGACGGCCTTTAGTAAATATCATTTAGTGTCATGATCAAGTTGTCCCCATTCTGGATCTGTTTCACACAACAATTCATATCAAGGTAAAATGCTTCTAGGAAATATCCTATGGGGATGTGATGAAGTCAACTTCAAATGTAATAATCAAGAGACCAGTAAAACACCTGCTATCAGAAGTTCTGTGTGCAAACTGTGTGGCCATACATGAACACATATTGAAGCAGCACACCTTTCTTAACGTATTATCTGATGGTATTCCCTATGGAATTACAGTGTAAAAGTCACTGTCTGGTTGATGTGGCTGGGTTTGGGGCTTAATCTCTTGTTCAGTCATCCCAACACTGGGATACAACACGTTGTTCGGACTAAACGATCCCCAAGGGAATATGAGCACTGTTAGGAAGATCACCATACCCAAAGAATGTGTCTGTTTTTCGCTTCCTTAAGTGTGGGGCCACATCCAAGCAAAACAGACTCATTTGCAATCACTGTGGTTTGAAGGAATCATACCATGCAATGTTTGTGCCCTCATTTGTAGGGCCATCAAGTTAAACTAACAAGCACATATGCAGATCAATTTAGAAATGTTTTCAGACATAAAAACTGTATGGTATTTCCAGTCAAAGAGAAAGGCACGCCATAGCCCTACAGCACTGGCAGTTTATGAAATCCCTTTCCCACAAAACAACTCGACTCAAATGAATTCCACAGTCTCGTCTCCTTGATCATGAGCACGTTATCCACACTGTGGTCTAATTCAGGCCGTCCACTGGGACATGCTATCACCCGACAGACTTGGGAACAGGGAAAGTCACAAAACACACGCATACGTCATCACAGCACATAACATCAGACTTGCAGGACATCCACTGTCTTGTCACTGTGTAGCTTCCCTCTGAGCTCTCCTCTCATATATTCTAAAGCCTCGTGGAAAGATTCCTAGTAACTGAACAGACCGAAGACACGACATCGCTCAGTGGAACGCTTGCATTGTGAGACAAAGGGAAACTTACATGCTCCATTTTGTTGAATGCACAACCCAAACTAAACTTGATACTTCTGGAATGTTCCCTGCTATCGAGCAGCACTGCCTTCAGGGTTAATTCTCTGTACATATGCTACCTTGCTCTTGCTGTAGCATAACATGGGAAACTCAGCCAGTACCGTTTCAACTTTCATTGACAAATCCTTTTCTTCTGGTCATAGAAATATTGGTGCTTGTCTAGAGCTAGATTCTACAGAGATTCTAACCTATTTTAATGCTTGGCCTCAGGAATTTGTCCACTGAGCTTTAATGCCATAAATCTGTTTCAAAATAATCTCCCCAAAGCCCCCAACTGTCTACATTTGACACCTGTTAAAGCCATTTAGAAAGAAAGAAAAACACGCAGCGTACACTAAATTCGTTACATTGACTCAATGTTGTGTACATTTGCGAAGGATACATTGGCCATGTTGAGGAAACCCACAAAAGACCCAGAACTTTTCAACAGTATCCCTCTTTGCAGTGTTATATTCAGTATTCACCACACCCTGACCACAAAATATTCCTGTGAGATCCTGTCCTCCGGCTTGTGGAGATTTTAAATAGCTTAAGGTCAGTGGGTCGAGGGAGCTATGGAAATGAGCATGGTCAAGCCCAAGTAGCAGTTTGAGAGCCTCAGAGCTGAAAACAGCACTGGGGGGAGAATCTATCTCATCTGCTGCCCACCATCATGTACTGTAGGTATTGTTTCTTTTAGTGCACAGCATATTCCATTTCAAGACAGATCCTGAGGCAAACGTCAGTGTCAAGTCCTATCAGGTTGGAGCACCAATTCAGAACTTCTGCCCCAAGCCAGCAATACAGTAAAGCAACAATGAGGGAGGGGGACGAGACTCATCAGCGCTTTTTCCTTTTCAGTTTTCTTTGTAGTTTACCTGTGGAAAACCACACATCAGCAGGGCCTCTAGGAAGAAGAAAAACGTACACAGATAGTACTGAATGATGGAGAACTCATGTATTTTGTCAATCAGTCAGTTAATCATCCACTGACATGTTTAGTACACATGCATTATGAGATGATTTCTATTCAGTGAACAGGAGAGAAACAGATGTAGTAACCCATTCAGTACATCACAGACATCTATGCTGTTCCAAACGTGTTTGATTATGCATACTTCTAATAAGTGCTACAGCCCCAGGCCCCACTAAAGCGTCTTCTGGTTGTATTCCTCACATGGACTCCATTTGGAGTCTGTGACCCATGGAAAGCACCGCTACAAAAGCCATCCATGAGACTTTGAAAACCTTTGCTACTGCAGCTTCCATGAACAAATATCTCCATTATGAATTATGAATTCATTCATAGGATGTGTCTTGATCGTTCCTTGATCACCCAGTATGTTTTGCTTGTTGGTGTAGATACGGTGTAAGCTGAGGTCACTGTGTACAGTATTCATGTGCAGATAGGATACCTGTAGCTTGAGGTCCCTTGTCTCCATCACTTCAATGTGTTCATGTTATTATAGCTGTCAACCTTACAGTTTGGAAGGGGAGAGACTTGAAGCACATTGGCTTCATTCTTGGACAAATACATTCCTAAGAATTAAAGGATAGGGGAATAAAAAGGGGAGCAATAATATAACACTTGATGTTTGCTCCTGTGACAATACCACCACTCATTATGAACAAAGTAGCAACAAAGTATATTTTTCATGATTCATGATTCAATCATTAAAAGCCATTATTATGCAGTTCAAGAAGTAAGGCGTAGTCCCCCAGTTCCATTTCGAGCACAAACATCAGAGTAACTGTATCAGAAGGTCAGAAAAACTCCACTATCTTGAGTTCTGTGGCATGAAAATATTTCTCTCCAGAGCACAGCAGTCATAATAGCGGCCTACACAATTAAAGCTCTGCAACAGTCTTCGAGTGAAGAACTCCAAGAGGATAATGGTTGACTATGACAGAACTACTTCATGCATGATTTGCAGGATTTAGCTGGGATAGTACTGATTGGAGCAGATGGCATCTATAGAATATTCGCCAAAATATCAGATGTCAAATTATAACCAAAAGTGTAGCTTGATAATTCAAGAAGGCTACTGTAAAAAAAGATAGACAACCAACCGAGTTATTCCATTTGAGGCCAAAATCGGCAATAAAAAGGACTAAAGCGCCCCCTACCGTTCACGATATAACACGGTTGATTGAATATCGTTCAGTATTTTGCTATGACTGTAAAACCAATCGTTAAGAGTATCAATATTGCATTTTAAAGTGAATATACAAATAACAGGAAGCAACAAACCATAACCTCAGAAATATAAAACGTTTTTGAAAATCTTTCGTTGAATCGAATATTACACAAACTTCTCATTAGGTGCTGAATTGGAACCACCAATACTATTGTAATGTATGGTTTTCTTTAGCAAGTAATTTGGCATATACTCAATGAAATGCACCTCACCAGTTTTTTCTGTTTTGGGCGGTTTTCTGTTCAACAGTCCATTCTTGACAGCAAAACTGCAGCTCTCAAACCGAGTACATTCTGATTTCTGCGCAGACTAATCTTGTCTGTATAACGGCATGGAATGAAGAAAAAATGAAAAAAATTGAGAGAACAGGAAACGATGACGGCCACTCTGTGAAAGTCATTCGGGTTAATGATATTAAATGTACAACCCATTTCAGTACTTCTGAACATTTTTAAATATTTTAAAAATGTTAACTATACAACAACATTATGTGATATTGACAAACAATGATTGCTCTTTTTTGATATCCGTTAATAGTTTGTAGATTTTTGTGGTCTGATCTCTGTTCAAAACTTTGATAGTTGTGGCCTAATCCTACAATTCCAAAGAATAATTTAGCCGCAAGCAACAATGGCAGATTCCACAAAATATTGTGCGAATGACATGTCTGCATGCACCGTGAATTGATCTAATAGCCCAAGAGTTACAGAACCTACACTCTAGCACACTGAGACACAGACAGTGTTATGCTTCCATAGTGTGTTTGAGAGATTCCACAATTGTTATGCTTCCATAGTGTGTTTTAGAGATTCCACAATAACTAGTAACGTAAATGAGACTTTATCCAGTGTCCAATAAAGTCTCGCAACTTAGATATGGAAAGTTTTGAGTGAGGAACAGAAGAGTTCAACTTGCAGTTGCCTCTTAAAATGAATTATGTTCCACACTCTAAATTCTCTCTCTCCTTCGTTGGGAAAGGAAAGACAAAGTTGCAGTTGTCTCCATTTTTTTCCGGAGCTGTAGTATCAAATGAATAGCCAAAGTCCAGAAGTAGCCATTCATTTGATACTATATCTGGACAAAATGTCAGCTTTCTGGACACTGACCATTCATTTGATACTATATCTGAACAAAATGTCAGCCTTCTGGACACTGATCATCACCAGCTGCATCACAGGCACTGCACTATCTATAATTCCAAAAATCTGTGTCAACAACATCATCGCGGGCACTGTGCTCTATCTATAATTTCAGGAATCTGTGTGTGTGCCACCAATTCTATCACGGTCACTATGCACTATCTATACTTAAGGCATTTGTGTTTCACTGACATCTTAATCACTGACTGCATCACGGGCACTGTGCACTAGTCCTAATTAATGATAGATTTGTCTCATACGTTTTTGATCTCAGATGTCGCGTCCCGGTGGACAAACTTCAGGAGAAAACTACAAGTAGGCTATTTTGTTCAACTGCTTACATTTTACATCTGTATTTAAATAAAACACTGCCAAAATATTTCAGTAATTTATTTCAAAATTGAAGGTATCACAGATACAAGAGTTAAGAACACTTTCATTAAATCAACCCAATATAGCAGTTAGCCGCACATTTGCAACCATCCACCTACCACCAATATCTAACAAACTCTTCACTATCCAGTGGTATTGACACATGGTCATATAAATGCTGTCTAATGTAAGTATGAGACTATGCAAGTTATGCTGAGAACTAAAAGAAAATTTGGGATCCGTGTCAGATTCATCTTAATTAAGGAATAAGAGCTCAAAGGATGACAAGCACAGCACACAAAATGTGTCTAGACTGTGAAACTGGGATCTGTCTACAGTTACAGGCATCTTTTTGGAATAGGCCTATAAATGATTTCGCACTATTATGAAATGACGACATTGCATGATATATTTTCATCCTATATAATGCACACCGGATTCCCTCAAATAATATGGAAATGTGACAGGAGTGTTTACAACAATGCAAGCAAAAGACCAATTGCCTGTAAATTTACTGAAGGTAGTTAAAAGCATCAAAATAGGTTCATACAGGAAATAGGACTTCAAATAAAACATGCATTTTGAAAGGATATATTACAAAACATTTCTTATGAATTGTTTGTGATTTCCGCAGCAGATTTTTTGTAGGCATTATTACCTTGATATTCATTTTGTTGTTAAAAAAATGCAACATATACTCCAATTTTATACAACTTGACAATAACTATCAGCCAAGATAAACATAAGCTTGTGCAAATTGCTAGCTTTATCCATTGGAGAGTGAAATACTGCTATTTGCAGTGACAAATTATGCTTCCTTATATTATTAGTAAATAAGACAGATCCCTAATACATTATTATACACTGGCAGTATATCGAAGATCTCTGATCAAAACACCACAATGAAGCCAATCTGACAGAGATCCTTCACTATGATCACTTCCCAAACACATATTATCATACACAATGAAGCACAGTTCCAAATAAGCAATCATTCACAAATGAGGATGCAGGAAGAAGGAATCAGACAGAAGAGAGGGGGGGGGGGGGGGGGGGGGGGGGGGGGGGGGGGCTCAGTCACAGTGAATTAGCTTCTTCCAGTGCCTTCATTTCCTACAGGGCCTGTTTAGCTGAGCACCACATGGCGGTCGAACACAGACTTCCTCTGCTCCTGGACCTGCCTCCTCCAGCGCTGCTGAGCGTGCTCCACTTTGTTCAACATGTTGGGCCGCGACTGAGAACGAGACAACACGTTGTGGGCGTTAGCGAACGGCTGCTGGTCCTACATGAGACACACACAGAAGAAGGCATGTCAGAAGCACAATCAGTCTAGAACGTTCAGTCATCCCAATCCCCTTCGCCGACACAAATGCACGTACCCCGACGTCATCATCGCTCTGGATGAGCTGAGAGTGTCCAAACAGCCTCCTCTTCAACATGGGCTCCAGCAGGGTCAGGTACACCATGTAGAGCAGCAGCAGGCCCAAAATAGACAAGTAAAGGATAATGGTCACCTGGAACAGAGTAGACATGTACATTATGGATAGCACTGACTATAACGCTATTATAATTGTCAAAGAATGTTATACAATGTGTTGGAGTGGTGTCACTTTAACAACCTATAGTCTGTGTGTGTAATAACTCAACTTAATTAAATATCGACTAACCCCACACTGAACTTACTTTAATGGTTCCAGAGCTTCTTTCCTCATATTTGCATTCACAACGTAAGCAGTATGCCTCCACATCGTTGCCATCAACTGGCATTGGCTCCACAACATGCAGACAGTTACTAGGGGTGAATACAAATTCAATCTCACTGGTTTACAGTAGTTAAAGCAGTGAACAACAAGCCTGGGAAGGGTTTACAGGAAATTAGTCAAAGGCACAAACAGAAAAGTACCGATGCTGTATTGGTACATGTTTTCTTTTTTATTGGAGGCATGTTTGTATTTGTGGCAGTGTTCGTGATGACGTACCAATCCTTCAATGAAACATTTTGCTTGTAGATCTGTCCTTCTACATCTCTGTAGGGTGGACAGATGCATTTACATCGGATGTCTTCTGAATTCTGGTGGATCAGAATAATAATATAAGATTAATAATACAATTATATTGATTGCTATTTAGTTAACTGCGACAGACAGGGACGAGATACCACAGTCAACAAAACGACTCAAACGGCCGAATGCCTTTACGAAGCTAACATCAAACGACAGCATGTTACCGCGAGTAGCTAGGCTAGCTACGTTACAGTACCCCAGTACTCGTGTAAACTGACTGTATCTAGCAAACTAATTTCACATTTAAGATGTTACATTCCAATCAGGTGCGTCTTAAATATACATGCCATTGCAATTTAAAAAATCAATATAGCCTAGTTCTAGCATCCTAGCCTAGCTTGCCTTGGCATCCGTTGTCTGTGTTGACATAAGTAGAAAACAAACAACAACTGAGAGCAGTTGGACAGCGACGGAAGACACCATTATCCTTTGTTTCGATTTGAGAATACTTATTTGGTCGTATGTGGCGAAATCTACCAGCAAAATACTTATACTAAGATATTACTGTGAACCAACTGTAAAGACTTAGGAGCCCACAACTAGCTAGCCAGCTAGCTAAAACCCAATCAGCTGACTACAGGCGCGTCTTCCTGTGTCCATAAATAATATCCCCACTAGTACGGTACAACCGGAACTAATCATAGGCCTTTTATTAATTCTTTAGCATAAAAGTAAAAGAGGTATGAAACCAAAACACAAGAATACTTTTATTCGCTTTATTTACAACATGTTAAATGTACAAAAAATATAGACATACATTTATTTACTAAAACATAAGTGAATATAGAGCAATTCTATTTTACAATCCACTCACTCCGTCACTTCACTCCGTCACCCTCGTACAGTAATGGTCTACTTGAGTATGAAGGCTACTCCATCACTCCATTTTGTGAGTGAAGAGTGTCTTTGGTAGCTGTTGGTGGTCCTGGTACATTAGTAATTTGACAGAGCAAGGTCTTGTCTATTGTCCAGTTATAAGGCAAAACCATGATTTCGAAAGAAAAATAATAATTATACATGATTTTGAAGCAGCCACCATACATGTGAGTATGTGTTAATGTGTCAGAACTACTAATACCAGGAATGCAGTTAACTACAATACATTATCATTATCACAGACTTTTTACATCATATACAAAACATTCATAGGAATAATTGCTTTTGCAGTGTCACTACATTCCTTGTAGTGCTATAATGTTCCCAGGATAAGGTCACATTTGTGCTATATTTGTTTTGCATCTCATTCAGCCAGTTATCTTCTAAATGTGAAACAGTAAACTTGTTAAGTATGTTATAAGTACACACTATCTATCTTGTTGACATTCAGTATAAATCTCACATAACTAGTGTCAGGTGACACTTGCCTTCTATGCTATTGGTGAAGATATAGATACATCATGAATTTTCATGAATATATTTACCAGTGTTCAAACTGATGCATTCATATTGCTAGAAAACGAAAGGATGGCTTAAAGCTCTTGGGCATCACCAAACAAAGGTTGAATATAGAAGCGGTTTGTAACTTCAGAGTCAAACATTGAAAAGACTATTCAGAATCAGCCTAACATTCAACAAGCTCAAGCACATAATTTGATGATCCTGCGGAAGCAAGGGCAAGGAGTGGTGTCAGAACCTGCCACTTTGTTCCAGAATTAATCGCTTTCCTTAAGGGCCAACAGGAAATTACTGTGAGAAATGCCTGATTGGTTTGTTTCATCAAAATAACTACATTAAGTGTACAGTCCACTCTTGTCATCGATCCTCATAGGACAGGATAACTAAAAGATATGTGTGTATTGGTCAGTGGAGAACATAAAAGCTGAAGCCACTAACTAAGATAGAAACTGTTCATGAAAGTTCCACAGAGTAAGGCGGTGGCAACGAATAGCTTCTAAGGACGTAGGAATCTCAAGACCTTGGAGCGTAGGAATCGGATGAATGATTTGGGGAACATTTCTTTTGACTCTTGTGCTGTGTAGTTGAAGAAATTCTGTGGATGGGCTAAAACATCAAACAGTGCCTTCATGAGCTTCTTGTCCTGCAAAAGATACAGACACACAAGTTAAGATGCTAAATATAGTTTGTAGTATGTCAATAGAGGACATCCATAAAGAGAAACTGGAGTCTAAGGAATATTTTAGATATATATTTAGGTATAATATTTTAAGACGCTGGTATCTTTACAGTAGTCTGAAGAAGACTGCTGCTATTCACTTTCTCATTGTCACATAGGCCATTTCATTGTTGTTTTTACTCAATTTTATTTTTGGTGTCGACACTTTGTTTTGTTTTGGTGATGTTTTCAGGTATGATAATTATTACTCTTAGAAAAGACTTGGGACTCAAAGGATAGAAAACAATAGACAGAAATAGAAAACAATATTGTCGCCACAAGAGGGCCCTATATGCAAACATTAGTGTGTCTGGAAAATACAATGAGCAAGGTCCTATGCATTAGGGGTAAATAGAGCACAGTGTTCACCTTGAGAATTTCCTGGTGATTCTCCGATGCATACAACCTTCCGTCTCTGACTATGTCTTCTATTAGTTCCTGGTAATCTTCTGAAATGCATAGATTGGCAGTGCATTAGTTCATGTATCCCTTTCTGTTATTCATAAATAGAGAAAAGAAATCCCTTCCGCAGATAACGTGTGTTTCTTACCATCATAGGTGACGTAGGGAACCTGGAAGCCCTTCCCACTGTTCCCCTCATTGGATCTGAACTGGATCCACAGCCTCTTGGAACGGGAGGTGAAAGCAATGGGCCGTTCGTATGTCTGGCACGTCTCATAAGTTGTCACAGAGTTGGGAAGAGCTGTGCCATCGGGAAATACGTCCATGTGTCAGACACCAGAACGCCATTAAGATCAGGAGCCCTAATGTTATATCGAAACCTCATAAGGGCATTAAGCTCTGTCCTATTGTAAGTGCATCACCTCATAGGGGTGCTAACATGCTATGCGGCCTCAGCTGCCAAAACTGACACCTGACATCTTTCAAATCCCAAAACATGAATGAATGGCCTATTGCCACCTACAATTACTCGACACTTGCACTTTAGCACACATGCACCATGATACACCCTGCTGACCTTCACACACACACGCACACACACATACACACAGACACACACACATGCAGTACTCACAGCTCTTCCTCATGACCAGGTAGTCTCCACACTCATCCTCGATGGGGAGGAAGATCTCTGGGACCACGATAAGGATCCTGCGTTTAGGCGGCGGGTTGATGGTCCAGGTGCACTCCACGTTGGCCGGGTAGTTCCCCGGGTAGTTGGGGGACTCGATGTAGCCAGTGAAATCTCCCAGCTCCCCTCCACACTGCCGGTCTGTGAGGTAACAGCATGGTGTCAAATAGTTTACGCTGTTCTAGGGCAGCAACGCCAATTATATGCAGCAGCACTCCATTTGGGTCACCGAGCAACATGGCTCTCGTGAGTCCCAAGACAAGTGTTGAGCCAGGTTTATATGTTGTCCTTTACTCTCTGGGGTGTTTTATTAAGTCTATGAAGTCATTCGATACAGACATGCATGCAGTCCCTCTCCGTCCTTCTCTTTGAGAAAGCCATTGTGCGTACTCAAACACTGGACATACTTTTGCACTGCATGATGTTGGTGGAGCCGTCAAAGTCAGTGGTGGTGTTCCCTGGACAGGCGGTGCAGTAGTTCAGACCAAATTCCACTTGGTAGGTGCCCACTGAGCAGCGGATGCAGCGGTGTGTACTAGTGTTGTAGAAGTGTCCGGGGGAGCACTGGACTACAGGAGCAGAACACAAACAAAAAGAAAGTTGCACTGGATTAGGGCTTCAAATACAGCTTGGAATGTGTGTGTGTGCTTCTGTCAAATGTAGTTTGAACTCGGATTGAGTCTGTCAGCATCAAACAGCAGCTGCAGGGGGCAGTAGAGCTCCCTTTCAAATAAAGAAACATGGAACTCTGTCGAATCCTCCACCAGCCTTCCATACAGGATACCATGATGTTACGATGCAACGCGTCAGTTAGTGGCGGTGCGTTGGTGCACGCAAACACAGTTCTGGAGCCAGGCTTGGTGGAGCCGGATCGTGAAAAGGACCCCCCCCTCACCTTTGGTCTCACACTCCTGGAAGGACACGGCTCCGTGGTGTTTGGTGACCAGACTCCCTCCACATGGGAAGCAGGAGGTACGACCCACCTCGGGCTGGTAGGTGCCCAGGGGACAGGAGAAGCAGGGCAGGAAGCCGTCGTGGGAGTACTGGCCAGGGAGACACTGACCTGGGAACACAAGAGTATGAGGCCAGTCTTGATATAGCAATACACAGACGCATATTGAAGTCTGTCAGGTCAATAACAATGTTCTGTTTTGCTACATGATAGCCCCTACAAATTGGAATGACAGGGAGTTAACCGCCCGACATTCTATCATTGCGAGACTATTTAGAACCAGAGCAGATGTCATTCAGGTGATGTCATGCCTGTTATCTTCCTCTAAACAACCTCTCATATCTTCTGAGTGGCTATAACAAACTGGCTGCCCCAGAGACTCCAACGATAGCTGTATAGCTCTCTCTGTTTAGTCTATCTTTCAGAGAAGCGGGAGATGGGATCAGACAATTCAGCCACAAACTGGCCGTGATAACAGTGTTTGCGGAGCTAAAAAAGTGATGGCTCTATTCTTCTTTTATTCAGAAGTGGGCAGGGGCCGGGTGTGTGCCTGTTTAATTCAAACAGGGCTTAAAATGCTGTAAGCCGAGAGTTCCTAGACGTTATACAAAGCAGAACATCTGCTGGCGAGATGCTTATCAGGGCACCACTCCTTTCTGGGGAGTCCATACACATAACAGGATGGGATTTGAAAAAAAAAAAAAACTTTAAAAGGTTGCTTTTGAAAAGATTTGAGTAGACACACTGTTTTTTTCTGGCTCCAGTAGCAGACTTATCTCCTTTTGAGCACGCAATTAGGTCCTTAATTCTTGATATTCTGACCTGGACTGTGTACAGTGGTTCAGGTTCTGTGTCGTGCCTTACCGCCACACTCTGAGATGTTCCGCGCTCCCACAGTCTTGGTGCCCCCATGCACCTCGGGCCCCGGACAGAGCTCGCAGGACATCTGCCCCTCCTCATCTTGGTATGTTCCAGTTGGACACAGAACACACCTTCCCTGATCCCCGTCGTGGTACGTTCCAACCGTGCAGCTCACTAGCAGAGCGAATGAAGCAGAAGGGTTGGATAAAGATGCTGCCCGCAAAAAAACACACCTCACACATACACGGCTTCCAAAGCAAAGCTCTCCCCCTCTCCCCCTCACACACGCAGACACACGCATACACAAAGTACCCGAGCGCGCCACAGAGGCCCAGTGTTAAGCTGTTAAAAAGGCATTGCAAATCGACCTGATGCAGCTATGCAAAAAATCCAGACAAATAAGAGCACAGAGCTCCTCCACAGCTGCCTTACTGGCCCACATCAAACAGGCTCTTATACTTCACATAACACGGCTGCGCATCGCCAAAGAGCTCTTAATACCTTCATGAGCACCCTCGCCCCTACCAAAGCAGACACCGGGGCAAGTCAAAGAGTAGTTTGCCTCTTATCTCTCTAGACTGCGTAGGCCTGATTATAGGGATGTGCACCTTTGGCTCTTATTTCTCTCTTTTAGGTTTTCTACCTTCTAGCAAAGGCACCTGTAATTAATTTGTGAATTATTGTGTCTGTCTGGGGGGTGATGTCAAGCATGTTCCTGAGTGCCTAATCATCTTTCTCAAAAGCAGAAATCTTTTTGTTGTTGTTCTCTGCTTCGAAATGTCCCTCGGTAGAATCAGAGTTGTTTTTCGAGAGAGAACTGCCGTTAATGAGGCAACGTTGACCAAGCTTTCATGCACCGCCATTATATATGCCTCGGCAAATTGCTAGACTTTCTTCAGAAGGAAGAAAATGTAATTCTCTTGAGGGCAGTTCATTTTTTCTGCCTTTTGTTTATGCTGAATGACCATAAGGAGCCACCATTGCATTGTCTCCTCCAGCTTTTATTTGAAGGAGGGAGAGAGGGAAAGAAGGGAGAGAGAGTGAAAGTGAGAAAAAAAACCTTGAAGCCTTTCAGATGCAAAGAGGCAATTCTATAGAGTCCTCGAATTGATGGCCCCAAAGAGGTTTAAAAGACCTTTCACCTCTATTCAAATCCCCAGCTCTTGCCTATTTGATGACATAGGCAAACACTATGGTATCACAGTAGTAAGGAGCTGAACCCAATAAAAGGGGTCATGGTTCTGAATCTCCCCATTCTGCCTGTCCAAATCGCTTCTTGCGCCTATCAAGCAGAGGCCCAAACAGCTGATGCTAATTGATTCCCATGGTGTAGCTGAAGTCAATTCTCCTCAGCGGTTTAGTGGATGGGGTCATGCAGAGTGGCCCTGGCTGAGGGGGGATATAGCACTCAAACTGCCAGCTTGAATCAACAGCACTTCCTAAACATCTCCCATGTAAAAACAAACATGCAAACAGCTTCACAACACTGTTCTAATAGACTAGACAGGCACACAAGTGTTCACAAAGCAGCTCAATGCTCAAGACTCATTCACAGCACCTCAGACACCTCACGACACCAAGCTATGCTCTAGTCTACTGATTTGTTTATAGTAACACATTGACCCCTTTCAATGCACAACACGATTGTAAAAAACAATTTAGCCAGAATTCAATACAAAAGCCACTAAGTAGTCAAAATGACGACTTAGAAAATACAGTGCCCTCCAAAAGTATTGGAACAGTGAGGCGAATTCCTTTATTTTTGCTGTAGACTGAAAACATTTGGGCTTGACATCAAATAATGAACGTGAGACCAGAGATCAACGTTTCAGCTTTTATTTCCAGGTATTTACATCAGGATCTGATGCACAACTAAGAAAATATCACATTTTGTTTGAATCCACCCATTTGTCATGTGAGCAAAAGTATTGGAACAGATATACTTAAAACATATTTAAGTGAATAAGACTTAATATTTAGTTGCAAATCCTTTGCTTTCAATAACTGCAGCAAGTCTGTGACCCATTGACGTCACCAAACTTTTGCATTCTTCCTTTTTGATGCTTTCCCAGGCTTTCACTGCAGCCTCTTTCAGTTGTTGTTTGTTTTGTGGGGTTCCTCCCTTCAGTCTCCTCTTAAGCAGGTAAAATGCATGCTCTATAGGGTTTAAGTCTGGAGATTGACTTGGCCAGTCTAATACCTTCCATTTCTTGCCCCTGATGAACTCCTTTGTTGTTTTGGCAGTGTGTTTTGGGTCGTTATCTTGCTGCATGATGAAGGCTCTGCCAATCAGTTTGGTTGCATCTTTCCTTAAATTGGCAGACAAAATGTTTCTGTAGACTTCCGAGGTCATTTTGCTGCTGCCATCATGTGTTACATCCTCAATGAAGATTAATGAGCCCGTCCCAGAAGAAGCCATGCAAGCCCAAGCCATGACATTACCTCCACCGTGTTTCACAGATGAGCTTGTGTGTTTGGGATCATGAGCAGTTCCTTTCTTTCTCCAAACTTTAGCCTTTCCATCACTTTGGTAAAAGTTAATCTTTGTCTCATCAGTCCATAAAACTTTGTCCCAGAATTTGAGGTTCATCTCTGTACTTTTTGGCAATTTCCAGCCTGGCCTTCCTATTCTTCTTGCTACTGAGTGGTTTGCATCTTCTGGTGTAGCCCTTGTACTTTTGTTCATGAAGTCTTCTGCGAACAGTAGATAGTGATACCTTCACTCCTGCCATCTGGAGGTTGTTGCTGATCTCACTAACAGTTGTTTTAGGGTCTTTCTTTACAGCTCTCACAATGTTTCTGTCATCAACTGCTGATGTTTTCCTTGGTCTACCTGTTCGACGTCTGTTACTTAGTACACCAGTAGTTTTCTTCTTCTTCAGGACATTCCAAATGGCTATACTGGCTATGGCCAATGTTTCTGCAATGGCTCTGATTGATTTTCCATCTTCTCTAAGACTCACAATTGCTTGTTTTTCACCCAAAGACAGCGCTCTGGTTTTCATGTTGTTTTCACCTCTGAATACAGTCTGCATAGACAAAACCTATCTTACCCAATCTGAACCTGAGTGTAGACATTCAGTGGTATTTATTGATTGAATAATGTATGTAATAGGACACACCTGGGCAACAAAACACACCTGTCAGTCACATGTTCCAATACTTTTGCTCACGTGACAAATGGGTGGGTTCGAACAAAAAGGTGATATTTTCTAATTTGTGCATCAGATCCTGATGTAAATACCTGGAAATAAAAGCTGAAACGTTGATCTCTGGTTTCACATTCATCGTTTGATGTCAAGCCCAAATGTTTTCAGTCTACAGCAAAAATAAAGGAATTGGCCTCACTGTTCCAATACTTTTGGAGGGCACTGTACATTTCCAATCAAATGTGAAGATAGGGGCATTGCCGTGCAACATATAAACACTAACTACCTGGTTAGAGTTGTCTGACTGCTATTTGTATGACTTTAAATAGCAACATGGGAAATGTACATTGGCCGGTTCTCTCATAGGACAGCTGAAACCATGTTGTTGTGGGGGGATTTCTTACCCTACTGAGGCACTGAGAATGAGCCCCAATGGGATTTACAATGGAGTGGGCAAACTGAAAGGGCTAAACTGCACTTAGTGAGCTAAGCCAGTGGGGGAGGTGGGGTGGAGGGAAAAAAATATAGCTTCTTTATAGAGCTGAGGGTTAAGGCTCCCTTTCAGCCCCTCTACCAAATTACATGTCTGCACCCCTGCCTTGTCCAACAGGCAGCTTAATGATGATCTAGGATTGCAGTGCAGGACAACCTTGTCGAAGAAACTTTGTAGACTTAGGAGATACAGTCGATAAAACGCACACGCAGTATTGGGTCATTTAAGTTCAGGATCAGACCTCACCCATGCCAGAAAGAAAAAGTCACCTGCTTACTGAGAAGGTCTGTTTCAGAACACCTCTTTGTGGAGAGACGCCTTGAAAACTGCAGCCAGATGTAGGTCTAGGTTTAGACTAGGGTCTTGGGGGTAAATGAATGACCATTCGGTTCAAAAGCTGGTATTTTGAATCATCTCAGCCTCTCATACTGGCCTCGGCAGAGCCAGGCGGAAAGCCGACAGCGCTAAGCTGGCTGTGAGGCCCCAAACTGGGGGCATACACTGGTTTGAGCCAGAGAAAACACATGCCAGCCTCCCTCGCTGTTGACAGTGTGCCATTAAAGCTAATGGATGTTTTCCCCACCATGGGCAGTGTATGAAAAAGGACCAGGGTGCAGCGGCGCTCATGGAGCCGCCATCACACCTTGGGCTGCACTTCATCCCCTGGAGATGCTGGAAGATCTCTCGGTCGACAACAGCCTCTCTGTTCTCTCTCTCTCCGAGCTCGCGCTCCCAACTCCCTCCCCTCAGCAGCTCATTACAGCACGTCTGCGCCCAAATATGGCCGTCATCTGGCCAACACCTGCTCCAAATCCAATCATTAAACCAACATGTCTAAATATATATCACTGGCATGGACTATTTCAACTGCTTGAGACGCTGCTCAGACTGTGTCCAGCAGGACTGCCTGTTACTGGGCTGCTGTGGTCCATCGGTCAGAAAGAGACACAGCTAGATCTGTAAAGGGGGTTCACTCACCGCACTTTCGGTCCACCAGCACCTGTCCTGTCCCACAGTGTTCTGGCAGGTCCACGGGCTGGGCCAGCCGTTTGGCTAGCTCGTAGTCAGAGCCGGCAAAGTGGAGGTGGAACTGTTCTCTGTTGATGGACTTCCTTAGGGTACGGATGGTCTTCCTCAGTCTCTTCTCTGAGCGTCGACGAACACAGCCCAGGTCACAGCTCTCTGCTGAGAGAAGCAGTCAATACCAAAACTGGCCTTGGAAAACGAACACTGCAAAATCCCAACACGCACATTCAAAGATGGCGACTGGTGCTTGACTGAGATTGGCAAACCCAACACACCCACACACTCATGCACATCCACTCGCACAGACTGTTTTGAACAACCCGAGGAGACCCCAATACTTCCACCCAGAAACCACCACCTCAGCCACGTCAAAACAGGAGATACTTTAACACGTTGTCTTAAGTGAAAAACAGCAGGAGCGGAGAGAGAGAGAGAGACAGAGAGAGAGAGAGAGAGAGAGAGAGAGAGGGAGAGGGGAAACAGGTGGCAGCATGCGACCCCGAGGTTTGAGGTCACAGGCAGGTAGGGCAGAGAGACCAACCTGTTACCTCCTCTAGGTTCACATCCAGCTCAAACTCGGCGGTGATGGAGGAGCCGTCTTCTTCCCCGGCCTTCCTGCCGTGGCGGCTTCGCAGACGGCGGCCAGACGAGTCGCAGTGCAGGCTCACGTAACTGAACTGGACGTTCTCTGTGAAGGGTGACCTGCTGTCTGTGAACACACACACAAACAATTCAGTATTCTGTCCTCAATCTTTTTTTGTTGAAACGGGTTATGGGAATTCTATTTCAAACAAATACTTGAATAATGAATCAATAATCCTAGAATTGGCTCTGAGCCACGGTGATTTCTTGGGGTTGAACATCCAGTCTTTTTCTCAGTCCATTTGTTCCTTTTAGACGGAGTGTTGGAGGGAGGGGGGGGGGGGGTAAAGAGAAGAGACTGGGAAAATGTCCCTTTCTAGAGGCAATTGCGTCTTTTCATATGACACTAAGGGATGTTAAACACCATGCCGGAACCTTTTGAAGAAACAAAATAATCCAACAATCGGAAGTCCGTTTGATTGATGGCTGGGTAGGGCCAAGCTGAAAGGCATGCTATGGCTAATTACATTTTCCCCTGTCACTGTGAGACAATGTGCAGTGCTGACACATTCAAAACATTTTGGACCATACTACTTCCCCCACATATTTCTTTCATATTTGGATCCCTCACAGTTTCCTTCTGCTCAGCCCCAAGGTCTGGTTTTCTTTTATTGACATTGTTGTTGAAATGTAGGCACTTGGAGGGAAGACCTGCATTGTTTCATCACAGTTACAGGAAACTGTTGTAATTCAAATCTGCCATCCCTATTCGGAGGAGCTCGGTGTGAGGGACTCCCATACCTGACTGAGCCGTGCTCAAGGCCTCTCTCAGCCTGTCCTGACTCCGCTTCAGGTTGCACTTTCCCGGGCCAGACTTAAAAGTGGCCGTGGCCTTAATCCGTGGAACACTTGACACTTCTGATCCTACACAACAAAGGGGGAAGAACAGCTCGTTAATCCAAGACAAACAGGAAAAAAAGCCTCAGCCTCCATATTGTCCCGACGTACAGAGCACATGTAAAGCTTGAGTGGGTGTCAAGTAGTTTTCCCTGTGAGTGTTTGCGAGTTTGTCGATGTCACGGAGTGCTCCGGTCTGCTGCAGTTCAGTGATGTTGTGTACTTGCCCGTGCAATACGAGCCACTGTTGTTCCTTTGTGCTCCGGTCAGGCAGGGCAGAGGCATTCCACAGGTCACTGTATAGGAATCCCCAGTCCCTGCAAACACACACAGGGGCCATGAGACAGGCCAGCCGAGACAAAAGGCAGGGCCACAAAAGCCAACGGCAAACAGTCGGCGTGCCGGAACATGAGGCGCTGCTATGCAGCCTCACGTCGCTAACTGGAGAAAGCCAGGGACTGCAGAGGAACCTCAGTACATACTGTACATTCACTTTAGAAAAGAGAAGTTTGTGCGTAAACAAATGAAATGAACCTTTGGGATAGAACGGCTGTTTCAGGTCGCTTCTGAATTCAATTGGCTGCTGAGTGACAGGTTAACTCACCACTGCTGATGTGAAACTGGGACTGGCAAGTTAGGAAGCAGCTGTCACCTCCCTCCAGCTTGCTGCAGTTCAAGGTAGGTTTAGAGGGGGGCTGTGCTGGTTGTAAACCCTCAGCCTCTAGATAGAAACCACAACAAACTCGGAGGTAAAGAGAAAACGTTTGACTGTGGTCGACTGGAGGAAGCACAAGAGTAGACGAGCTGGAGGAGGAAGTGGTAAAGGAGAAACAGGAGACTTGAAGGAGTCACACGAGACAGTAGAAACAGCAGGAAGGACTTTCAGGGTTTCTTGCCTTGTTTTGAAGCGAAACACGAAGACAGAGAAGAGCCAAGAAGAAGGAAACAAACTGAACTCAAAGTATCTCCTGTTTTTTGGAACCCCAAGACTGACTCGCAAAAAAAACAAAATACAATCATTTGACATTCCACATTCCCCAGAGGTCACATGACAGAGTACACATGCAAACACACACCACACACACCACGCACACATCATAGCATCTGTGGGCACTGTCTTACCAACACAATCCTTTTTGTTCCAGTGCAGCTTATAACCAGGGTGGCAGTGGCATTCAAACCCTCCCAGGGTGTTCTCACAGCCCTGCTCACAACCTCCATTGTTCACGCTGCACTCGTTTATATCTGAGAACAGAGCAGACAAATCCATATCAGGATGACACACTATCAATAATCGCCACGTGTCTCTGATTTCCTGAAGGCCAACCCAGAACCTTTACCAGGAATGCCATTGTCTTCAGCACACTGTCCGGTGGCTTCAATGCACTGCATCGATCTGTGTCGATCGAGGTCATGGATTCTCCTCGAGACAACCTGACAGTGACTGTCAACATGGAGGCGGTGTATGGCATGCTGCCCTCTTACCTCCACAGTGGGCCAGTCCGTACAGGGTGTATCCTTTGTTGCACACGCACTCAAAAGCGCCAGGGGAGTTCACACACGTGTGGTCACATGTCCTCTCGAAATAGCACTCGTCTATATCTGCAATCAAGAGCACAGTGATGACAGTCATCCACACGCCTCATGAAGAAGGTTTCCCTCCGGAGGAATACAAACCAGACACATCAAATAGTTGTTTTGATCAGGATTCGCATGAGGTATTGGGGATTTCACTTGCCGAGGGATCTGTGTGCGTTGTGGGAATGTGGCCAAAACGTTAAGCTGTATTTGAGCACACGTTAAGGATCTTCAGAGGAATCTGACAAGTCGATACTGGCACCATTGTGTACGAATGTCCCACCCTGTCTTATCTCCCAGTACGCACACACACGCCGCGCACACACACACACACACTCTCCTACGGGTAGAGGGCCGATGACGAGCCTACCTTGGCAGGAACGCTCGTCAGTGAGCAGCTTGAAGCCCTTCCTACAGTGACACAGGAAGCTGCCAATGGTGTTCTTGCAGAAGTGTTCACAGCCACCGTTGTGGAGCTCGCACTCGTCGATATCTGAGAGAAAGAACGTCGTGAGAGGGGTGCCTGAAGGGAAGGCCACGAACGTGTTCGGCTGAGTGGCGACGCTGAGCGGTATAGACGCTCTGTCGGGTGCGATGGAGGCGGGGGATGAGACTGACTGTGGATCTGACCTTTGCAGGTCTTGCCGTCTGGCTGCAGTGTGAAGCCCACAGGGCAGCTGCAGCGCACGCCCGTGGATGTGTCCTTACAGGTGCAGTCACACCCGCCATTGTTCACAGCACAGGTCTCTGAAAGACAAGGCACGCTGGGAATAAACACTCCACGCACAGCATCATGGGAAGGGTTATTAAATAACTCGACGAACTTGCATTGACATTGGGTGCGAGTGCTTTTTTGATACGTGCGCACCAATGTGTACTTAAAAAACTATTTGCATTCATCAAACCCACAGACACTGTTAAGTACCTAATCTTGTAGGTAATAATGGGGTACTTTGGAGGGCAATGTGTAGTGCTTTCTATAAAGGCGACCGAGTCCTGTTTTACTTTGTTAAAATGCTGGCACAGCACCACATGACTGAAAGTGCTAAATGCGAAAGACAACCCCACACCATTCCTGTCCAAAACCAAAGGGAAACATGTGAAATGTACCACTCTGTCAGAGACGCGTAGTTCCTCAGAGGGAGAAACCACGGCTGAGAAAGTGTGAGTCCGTAGTCATTTCACAGTTTGCTCCAAAGCCTGAGGAATGCCCTGGTTTACTGACCATCCACTTCTCTCCTTCCTAAACACTGCTGGTTGGCTTCTGGCACCTCAGCCCACCACACTTGTTCAAGCAGTCAGACTGACAGAACCACTAGCCCGTCTTGTAGTGTGTCGAGAGCACGTTTCCCTGTGTTCTGCCAGAGCTGGACGTACTCCTTGTAATTGTGTCGCTGTTATTTTACCCATTAGCAGCCTGCGTTTGACCCGCTTGTCCACTTCGGCGAAGGACGTGGCGTTGTGGTCCGATGGCTCGGTGGTGGCCTCGTCTCGCTCTGGAACACACACACAGAGACACTCAGAACGTCACATCTAGCACAACGTTGGATAGACTGATACTGTAACTATGGTTTTAAGAGTGCAAGGGGTCCTCTCTCTGTGTGTGTGTTTGTGTGTGTGTTTCTTCTCTGTAACCAGCAGCATGTTTACTCCTGAGCCGTACAATATGGACAATCTCTGTGTGTGGTAGATAGTTCAGGACATGGAGCTGGGAGATGGCTGAGGAGACAATGCAGTGATAATGCTGGAGCCCACACACACTGCTGGCTGAACCAACAGGCCTCCCCTACTTCTTCCACACATATCTGATGACTGATCCTTATCCCAACCATGGTGTGGCCGGGGTGTAAATACGGATGAGTCACCCGGCTAGGTGAACTTAGAAAGCTGCTCCAACACATGAACTATTTCATCCACTGCATTTACAACTTAACTTGAGTTCGTTTTTTTTGTAGGATGGTTTAGGTGCAGATCCAAGGGTGTATGTGAAATCCTCTGAGACACTGCTTTTGAAAAGGGCTATACAAATCGAATTGGATTTGATTTGAGTTGACGTGAGTCTCAATAAGCAGGACGGTGTTTGCACTGGAAACAGCACAAGCTGTTAATATCAGCAGTTAGCAGTTAACTGTGTCAAAGTGTCTGGGTGCAGGAGGTCATCTCTTACCTACACAGGTTCTCCCATCAGGATGCAGGGTGTACCTCACGTGACACCTGCACGTTGGCCCCTGCTCTGTGTCCTCACAGGTGTGCTGGCAGCCCCCGTTACCATGGTTACAGGTTACTAGACCCATAACAACGACAAAGAAACGCAGGTCAGTTTAGGTCCGAGGCGCCTGGCTTGTACAGTATGCGTGTTTGGCCTGGGTGGGGTGGGTTGCAGCGACACGTACGGATACATCCTCTCTGGTTCCTGGCCAGCTCAAACCCCGGGCGGCACTCACAGGCCACGCCCCCCTTGGGAGTCTCCTTACAGATGTGAGCACAGCCATGCTCCTTGTTCATACAGCTGAGGCCCTCTGGAACAGAGGGAGGGAGAGAGAGAGAGGGAGATAGAGGGAGAGAAAGAGAGAGACAAAGACAGACAGAGAGACTCAAAACCTGCTTGAATACTGAATTATTGCAGCCCCAATAGCCGAACAATCCCACAAAATTAGAGCACTTAAAGACACTGAATGTTCAGCACCACTCCAGCTACACTCATAACCTGCAGGCAATGCTGTTTACAGTTGGCCTCTGATCCGTCGTATAACGGTGTTATACGCTGACCTGAGGTCTGCAACAGGCCTTTTAGGCACAGAACAATACTGCTGCTCGGGGAAGCCTGATCCATTCATCTGGCTGACAAACGAGGGCAGTGGACCGATTAAACGTGCAGCTCCAAATGGAGCCGGTTGAGGCGATTCAAAACAAAGAGCAAAGCCACATCAGCAGGATGAATGAGAGTTCCCTCAAAGGCGGAGGGAGAGTGCTGGCAGATCCAGCCAAGGAACAGTTCTCTGAACGGACCTGAGGTGAAGTAGACGTGGAAGAGCTTAGGCTTCTGTCCTGTTTAGCTGTGAACACATCTGCCTGTTTATTTGAGTTACTCCTGGCAATTCCCCACAGCTGTATGATTTAGGAATATACTTTGACGTAAAGCAACGCTGTGGTATTTACAGTAAAACCATATTCATCAGACCTATTAACCGTCCAGGAATCATACGCCTTCTTCCCTCCAAACCACTGGGAACTGCTGATACATGCACAGCAAATCCTTAAAGGTTTAGGCGTTTGGCGGGTTTGCCGAGAGAAAAACCAATGGTGTGGAAAGCACTTGCATCTCAACAATAATGAGAAGCAACCGACACATAAAAAAGGAGCTTTATTCTCATCTATGACACAGGCCACAAAGGCCCAAGTGTTGCAGTTATTAACTTGTGTTGTTCCGAGGGACACAGGACTTCTTTTCCCACAGCGTGGGTTTGCTTCAGATAATGCCTGAGATGGGATCCGACTTAAAAGCTGTCAACCCTCATTCTGCTGTCAATCACCACTTTGTGTGTAAACATTTGATCACGAGCTCCATCATTCTCTGCTGTGCCCCTGACAAGGCTTATACATTTGCACCCCCACAGACCCATACTGACACAAACACACTCACACACACACACACTGACACACATGCACACAGACAGACTGACTGTTTCCATGGCACTGGATAGAACAGGGGATGATCTATGTATCTGCAGTCACTCACCCACAGAACGTTGAATACAAGTGTGCTGGTTGTCACTTAGGAAAGATCCTTCTTTACAACTGCATTCATAGCTGCCCATGGTGTTGACACATGTATGCTGGCATCCTCCATTGTTGAACACACACTCATCCACATCTGCAGTGATAACCAAAACATTACATTTCTAGACCATGAACATCCATTCCTCGTAACCTGTTAGACATGGCAGGCTACTGTAACTCTAACATTTCAAACACAGCTAAGAGTTTTCTAAGCTACCTGCCACAAACCTGCTAGGTAAAATAAAACGAAGCCTATGACCAACTATTTAGTTAGATTTTTGCTCAATAAAATAATTCGACGAAATAAAACACAAAAACGGTCTTAATTTCAAATACTAATTGTCATATATGGCGCCATTCCTGGCGTTTTCTTTTTCGACCATGTGACATTAATTTGAATAGGTTGTCAACTTATATTATACTCCTTTATACTTTATAGTGAATCGTCTCTTACCTAGACAATTATGTCCATCGTGTGCTAAATTGAATCCATCATGGCAAGTGCAACGATAATTGCCTGGTATGTTGTTACATTCGTGCACACAGCCACCATTGTAGTCCATATCGCATTCATCAATGTCTAAGAAACGGGATATAATTCAAGATTGATGAAGGGTCGCCATTTGAGTATTTGGTGTATAAAACTAGCCACAAACAGTTTGAACACAAAAATATGTAGCCTAAATACTGCGAGATCAATTATGTGTAGCCTAGTTACTGTCATGTTTAATTTCAGTGGGGGGAATTTGAATGAATGTGTCTGTTGTAACTCTAAGGATCACCTAATGTGTAAGTAGTCTGATGAGAGGAGTCATCGCTTCACCGTAATTACCGAGTATAATTACCTTCACAGTGTTTACCATCCCCTTTAAAGCCTGCTTTACACGTGCACTTGTATGAGCCTTGAGCATTCTGACAAATAGCGTCAATGTGACAGCCATCACTTCCCTCTGCACATGGGTCTGCATTGAAATCACACCAGGTTGTTTTAAAATACAATTTATATAATCTCAAAACAAGACTTTTTAATTACTCATGCCAGATGATAATTAGTAATCCATACCCAATCATAAAGGAATATATCATGAATAGGATTTGATCGTGTTTGTTCAACATTTACGGGATTGGATTTTTACAAAGAATCCATCTTATTGTGTATTCAAACTAAGAAGAATCGTTCTGAATTCCCAATAAGATGCGAGAAACAAACATTTTCCCATCGTAAATGATTAGTGGGTGAAAGCCTACTTCACAAAAACAAAACACTGACTGTGTTCGAAAGGCAGCATTTGTAGTCCATCATATAAATGAAATCGATCTGTAATTCTGCAGCAGAGGTATGTAGTAGTTGGAAACTAACGCATTCACTGGGAAAACAACAACATGAGCGCAAACAGTCATTTAAGCGTGCGTAAAAACAGACTATGAAACTTAGAAAACGTACCTCGGTTCTCTGGAAGCGCAGCGCTTTGGCGAGTATTTAACAAGAGCAAAAACAAACAGAAGTCCCTTGCAATACAAATAGCTCCCATGGTGATATGATCCAAGTTTAGAGGTCTCCTCAAAAGGACGCGTTTGCACTGAAGTCGTGACCAAGTGTCCGCCTCATTTTCATTCTTGCCTGTCAATCGACTTCACAAGGGGCTTTAGAAAGAAAAAAGGTGTGAGTATGTGTGTGTGTATGTGTGTGTGTGTGTGTGTGAGAGAGAGAGAGACAGTGCGAGCGAGCGAGTGTGTGAAGAGAGAGAGAGAGAGAAAGCGCACTGATTTATTCCGTTGCAGTTTGCAGTTATATATGACGTTAGGTAGATCTTCAAATTTGCCTTCTGGTTTGGTGTACATGCAAACGCGCTTGGGAAGAAAGATTAACTCGTGTAGGCTGCATCTTCATGGTATCGAACGTCTCAGAAAGTGTGCTCTTTCTCTTCCTCTCCCTGGGTTTATAAAGCGGACAACTCTGAATGCCCAGGCTTCGAAATAATGGTGGTTGTAAATTATCCCATTGTATTTCACACTTGACTGCTCCAGACTTGTTTAGTCTTTGTCGGTGATCAAAGTGCCATCCTTTTGAAATCCGTCTGTTGTGTAAAACTCGTTTGTGAAACTCCAAGCGCACGCTAGGCGCACCAGAATGTATCGAAGTACATAGGTCATATAAATCAAAGATCCTGCCATCCAAGCCTACTAAACTTTTATATAAGGCCTACTTATCTGCCACTTTCACCGTTGATCAAATCATACCCCTTGAGTGTAATAAGCGACTTTGAAAGGCAGCTCGTCAAGTGGGCTTTTATTTATCAGATGTCCATGCTTGTCCGTCACATAACGCCGAGCGAGAACTGAAACTTAAATATATTGGGCTTGTACCACTAACTTAGCAACTCACTCTCTTTGACGCCAGCATCAAGACTTTCTCAAAACCAGGATCTCTTCCTTAAGTCGCGTAGTTGATTTATCAATCAACTACGCGCACCATCTGGCGGTACAAATGTGCAATCACACAAGATATCCTTTATTAATTTATTGAGACAGTATACAAAATAACGTCATAGAAAATCAAACTGAAATTGAAGTGCACAACATGTAAATGACTTGACGGCCCTAAAGGTTAATTTAATAGCATGAGTTCTACAAACTGCGTTGAAATAAATAAATATAAATTACATGACAGATTGCAATTCATAATGAAAAAGGACAATTCTTATAAGGCACACCTGATATCCTACATGTACCTTGCACAAAATAATTGGCATTTCCATATGTACAAAAAACGGTTTAATTTCCATCTTGATAAAGGGAAGCAGCATTTCTTTGACATTATTTGATAATATAATATTTTCAACAACCCTGTCACAAAGTAAATGCTCTGCAAACAACCAAAGTTTTACAGCATTGATAAAAAAATGGTCACCACAGTGATATTGTTTAGGTTTGGTCCAGATAACGCACAACAGTGTAACATGTGTGACACTAATATTCATAAAAAGAAACCATACACTTTACAGCAAATTGATGTAATCAAGAATTATCTACAGGGCGTTTACTAATGCTAAATGCAAAAAGCTGAAAAGCCAATTTGGTTAAATCAGGACCTGACAAACAGGGCAGATGACAAAACAATGCCCCTAAAGCTAGGCCACTTCACACATTCAAAATGCCTGCATAGTCTCAGCTTTGACTCATTTCTGACAAAACTAATATATAAAAAAATAATCACAAATACATGTTGAATAACAGAATAACAGAGGCAATGATTCTGACAATAGATGAAAAACATTGTGTTAATATTGCTCTTGAATTCAACTTTCATTCAAATACCTAGACTAAACAAAGACCTGCTGCCTTTGTTATCGAGATGGTTGGAATATCATAGTCAACATTTCTGAATATGTACATGCAAGTAGTGGTTTAAAAAGGTTTGTTAATCTTGCAATTTAAATGTCCCGATTGGATAAACACTCATGTGTGTGTGTGTGTGTGTGTGTATATACAAAACCATTGTAAACATATTGCTATACAATGTGCATTTTCATTTCATGGAAGACTATACAAAACACAAAATAAATAGTTAGTTGTTATTAGTCCAGTACAGAGATGAGTTCTGCATGCATGGTCCAACTCTTTTGTGATTTCCTTGCATTAAAAGCTGGAAAGCATTAATCCAGAGCGTTTTCATTACAGTACTACTCAGTGCTTGCAAAACTGTTCATGTGTGGAGACTGGAGAGTGAGACTATGCATGCACATATACACAAACTTAAAAGCCCACGTAAAGGGCAATTGATCAGGTTAAATGCACTGGCAACCCTTATCACTCAGCCTGTAACACATTCAGATGTTACAAATATATTGTGTGCATCAGCAAAAAAGTACCACACAAACATTGCAGAAATCTGGTCACTATGCGATCAGGCTGGTTTTTAGAATTATAGCTGGTAGACTTGCATATCGGCACATGAACATTTACACTTACACAGACAGCTGTAACATAATAAAAAAAATATAAGTCTTGATATGCTAGCATAAGGAACTTAGTATATACAAATGCTGGTAAAGGTGACAAAATAAGTTTTAAACGTTGCAAATTCATAAGACCTGGATAGTTTGCCTTTCAAGGCCAAATAGAATTCTGCTTTCTCATCCTATAAATAGTACACTAATGCCCATATAAAAAACAATATTTTTGTTCATTTTTTTTGTTTTCTTAAAAAAAAGATAAGAAAATTAATCCTATACAAAATAAGAAAATACCCATATCAAAAAGGAAGAAAAAAAGAAAAATCCTTTAGCTGTCTAAATACACAGTGTGCTAATGAGGGAACGGGTTTGGGAGAGAAGTCTGCCACTGGAGACAAAACCAGGTGGGTGCCATTGACACCCCTAGGGGGCGCTAAAAACTATTACCAGGCCTCTTTCATCTCCTCTGGGAGCGGAGAAGGGAGGGTGCTGGGAAGATGGCTGTCGATTTGTGTGGGCACCAGAGTCTCCTGTTTCTTGGAGCTGCAGCAGGGCTTGAAGAGACGGGGGTCGATGATCACCTCGCCGAACCGGCCCTTGTAGACAATACCGCAACACACCTTCTGTCTGCAAGGAACAAAAACCAGAATTTCTGTCACATGCATACTGATCAGCTGTGGTTTGTTCAACATTTCCCCTCCTGTCTCCCACATTACACAATGCTGATGGGAACCTGACACATACCTTTTCCAGTAAGAGCGGTCCAGGAAGGAGAAGGCAGAGGGAGCAGAGCGTCTCTGTTTTGATTCAATATCTGAGCAGTCATCAGACTGGTTACTGTAGCTGGGTGACTGGGATGGAGACAGGCTGGAGGTGGTGCTGTGAGCATCAGAGTCTAAACACAAAGAGGTTTTATTGTTATGCTTCCAGAAATATTCTACAGTCAACATAAATGTAAACAATATCATAATGTGTAGCTAAATGAAATTAAGTGAGGATTTAATAGTCTTTTAGTTTAGATGTTTCGAAATAACATAATAAAATGACTAACTTTGACGCTTGAACTTGTGAAGCTTCTTCAGTTTGCTTTTTCTCTTCCCATCACTGTTCTTCATCTTCTTAGGTTTGGTCAGCTTGAAACCAGGCCCAGCCCTTGCATCCACAACATGGTTCCAGTTCTTTTTAGAACCATTTGGCAGTTTTTTCCATCTCTTCACCAGCAAGACACATGCATTGCAGATATCCCCCACACGGTCCTCTGACAACCTACATTAACAACAGTTCATGAATCTATTAGAACACCAAACAAATGTCACATGGCTCAACGTGCACATGTTCCGAATTCATGTTGAAGCCTTTTTCCTCTCTCCATTTTCACTGCACTGGAGGAAACAGGTGTAAGGCTTCTGCTGAAAAACATCCCAGCACGGTAAACATTGTGATGGACAGTACAAATTAGATGAGACATTCGGCACACCAATGAAAACCCTACGCCAAAAACTCACCCAAAACATAGTCTGAAAGTTTCTTCATATCGACTGCTGTCTGTGAAACGAGAACTGGACGACTTGGTCTTGCAGATGCAACATCCATCATGACTGCGGTAGATCTTCGACTTGTGGAAACCAAACATGTTCGCATGTAGTTATCAAGTGTTAAACCTGTAGATAATGTGACGAGTAATGACAACGATTAGAAATATTGTCGTTAATTACGCAGTACATTGATACAATACACTTGCAACCTGCGTATCGAATGTTTTCGACGGGTGGAAAGGGGGCGGTCACCTCCTGCGCTCAAAACATTTCTACTAAAGGGCAGTAACATTTGAATGCGAATACGAAAGTGAATGCATTCAAGTACACATTTGTAGTTCAAATTGTCACCAGAGTTATTTAAAAATATAAAACGTACAAAGTACTTGTAATAGTTAATGTAATGTTGTGATTTTAACCAGTTTTTAGTTTCCTAGACCTGTGTTACTAGACCGTCTACTGTAGTACCCTAGCCTACCCGAGAATGCACATTTTGAATGCAGCTCGCCGAATAGCGCGAAAGAAAACTGAAGCAGAACTAGCAAGGCTTATTTCACACTTTAATAAAACAGCCAGCACCATTCACACCCAGGGTTTATTTAGTGGTTGCAGATCAACAGAACCCTATGTTTTCAAACTTAAGATAGGTAGCGTAGCGTCTCATCTGGCAACCCATGACGCCATCGTCAGAAGCTAGTACTAGCGGCAGCTATCTTGAACTTGGTCCGTTGATTACCAAGGATGATAAAACAACGCGTCGAGTTGCCATTAGTTTATCAAACCGATTGTAAAACTGTTAATACATTGCGTCGAGCATTTATTTCAGGTTTAAATTGAAATGCTAGAATCGAAGTTGGGTTTCTTCTGACGCCAGTGCGGGAATCCGAAACAAAAAGCGGGGAAGTGGCTAGCGCAATCTGAAGTGAAGAAACAAAAAGCTACCGGAGCTACTCATAAAATGTAAGGCATGAGTCATTTTCTACATTTGAATAATTGTAAGTGGCACTATAATTAAATTAACAGGGGGAATATTTATAACAAGATACATTACTCCCCGCATTTAAATTCAAACTTTCGCCCACTAAGAGCGCCAAATAGCAATATGCCTTTTTGTTGTTAGCTAGCTAGCATGAGTGCTAGCTACCACGCCACGCTCCACACGTCCACGCTCTCCCATTGTTGAATGCATAGGACGTCTGACTTGAACACAGCAACATAGTGCGCCAGATCACATTTGAAATGAGACATGCTTAAATTTCAACATCATAGCCATTTTACTGTTAGAATTAACTACATGTAAACCTGCAAGGAATTACAAAAGGACTTACCGAACAAAAACTTTGAATCTTCGCCGTATTCTTTTTACACACTGCGCATGCCTTACTACTACTGCATAGTGCATACAGCTGGGATCATTAGCATAAAAAACATGGAAAGGAGACGTTTAATCGTTGAAACGCCATATAAGGAGTGTAGCGTTCTCGTTTAAACGAAGATTCAACCAATGGACGCTCTCTGTGCATGGTATTTAATAATGCTGCATGCTGGGAGGTGTAGTGCAGACTGTGGCACTTGACTATTGTACACACCTCATTCCATGACTCGACATCCCAGAAACCTTTTAGTCAATGAGAATCAGAAAAAAAAGCTTTAAAATGGCGCGAATGAGTTTGTTTACATTTTGAACCCGCTGCTGTTACTACAGTGTCTCATCTGTACTAAATGTTGTTTGGGAACTTGTAATAAAGTATTAGTGACTCACATTAAGTATTTATTTCAGTTTTGAGATGCATGATTGTGTATGTAAGTCTTGGTTCTTCCTACCCGTTAGTAGATTGTAACTCGAAAATAAATAGCACTAACTGCAAAAGTAATACACAGATTAAATTCATTTCTGTAATTTTATTCTTTAAATTTTTTTACACTGTACACAGTTGCTCACTTAGTAAACACTACATTACATGGCTATGTCAATAAATGTACAATTACAGTATTGAAAAACAAAAATATATATCTCCCGAAAATGCTCATGTGGATCTTACATGAACCAGTACAACACAATCAATCCAGACATTGTTGGCACACAGGAAAGACATCCTTCACATCTAAGGACACACTGCACTGTTTGCATTGATCATATGCTGCACAGTCATATATATGGAGAAGGTTGTATAATTAGAATCTATTTTTCCAGCTTCTCCTTTTTTGTGTGTGAAGTGGATTGATATTGCATAGCAGAAATACCAACAGTTCAGAGGGTAGGGGGGTTTGCTTCTCAATAATGAATGTGGCTTCATTTAGCAGCCAAACGTACCGCCCTTTGGCCCCGCTGACCTCAGCTGCAATGATCAAAACATTCCCAGTCCACATTCTGTGTTGCCAAAGAATCGAATCCAATATCTGTTCTAAGAAAAAGTCTTTAACGGGGGTGTCATAATTTCAACTTCTGATGGACTGATGAAATGCAACCTACTGTACTGTAAAGTGAAGATGTTAACCTGCTGGAAATACACAGCGCAAGACCAAGCTGAACAAGAAGTGGGGAATGAGTTATTTGGAGTCGACAAAGTTCCACTAGTTTAGAGTTATTTACATCAAGGCTATGAGTCACTTTTCACCAAACAATGGCAAGGATAACTGCTTGAGAGTCACATGTGAAACAATAACAAAGGCCTTTTGCTCCTCAAATTCAAAACAATTGTGCATCACAAGCATATCAGTTACATCGTCGTCTTGGGAGGACCACCCCAGGCCTTGTTAACCCATAGAAAAGATTTGCATACTACTGTACATCCAAGGATCGACCTAACATTGAACACTGTTGTGTCGATGTAGGTGAATCAGTTGTTCACACAGCAGAACAAATCTCTCGTCATTTTATATATACTTATAAAGCATACTTCTACTCATTTGCTTCAAGCTCTGCATTATGACATTGGAATTATATTGACAACAGAGCAAGCAACTTGACAGACATATCAAAATAATACTGTTCTTCGTCGAAAATATATTAACAGTTTTTGTTCCTTTTTTTCCATCTTAAATATAGCCATTGTCTGCAGTTCACAAAAACAATGAAAATATTTAGCTTTCAATATAACAGCTTAGCACAGGCGGTTATTATCTTCAACAATGTGGAAATCATGGATCATAATAGAAAACATACTTTTAACATCTAACAGCAACATTGTTGAGGATAAAAAATAACACATTTTGAAAGGCTCATTGCACTTCATATATGATAAATGTAACAGTAGCTTTAATATAAGCCAGAAATCTCCTTTGTTCAAGTCTCTTTACACATAAAAAAAGGTTAAATAAACTCTTAGTGGTCCCCAACAGTGTCCTGGGTCAGGTCCAGATGGCGAGAGGCCTAGACACCGACGCCTTTGACAAGCGAAGCCTCCAAGGTGATGTTGAAATCCTGTAAAGTCTGCAGCACTCTGATCAGAGAATTCACCAATGAGTGGTCTTTAATCAGAGCAGTGTCTTCATACATCTGGGCTGTGATTGGACAGTCGGCGAGCAGCGCGATCCAGTGGTGCAGTAAATGGTCCCTAAGAAGAGACAGAAAGATGCAGTTAGTCACACGGCCGAGGTGGGCCTTTCTGGGTGAGTCACGCCTATTGAAGATCGAGGACTGGAAGGGCTCATGCTTTGTCGTGAGGATCTCTTGTGTTTCGAGGGGCATGTCCTGTCTTGTCTGTTGCACATCCTTTCATGATTTAAGGGAGAGGGCATTTCATTGAAGTCACCTGCAGGTGTATTATCAGTATAAATCCTGCTCTTACACAAAGGATAGAGAAAGAAAGCTGGAGACGCATCCACCCACACACACACACCCACGGTATGTGAGAGAATAACAGGAGGTGGAGGGAGGGGCAGTTATTAGGACAGGAAGGGATAACCCACTCAGTTTCCACTTTCATAAACGGAAGAAACAAGAAGAAAAAGAAATACCTAAAAGTAGATAAGAGTATATTTCTCTTGAATTCGTTTTGGGTCTATCAACCTTTTTATATGAAGGTAACTCTTTCCTAGCTTGTGGATAGCATATATACCTATATGTCTGATATGAGCAGAGCACAACCATTGTTGATCCACCGGGAATGCAAAGCACAGCTCACCTGGCACCCAGGCAGACAAGCATCTGGAACTTTCCATCTTTGCCTATGTTTCTGGACGTACTGTTGATGGCACGCATAAAGCGACAGAAATGACGAACTCGGGTCTGCCAGTTCTCATCTGGAGTCACCTCCCGCTGCTCTGCACTCTCAAAGTACCCTTGGGATTTCTCTGTGAAAGAAGAAATCAATTACAGAAATATACAAATGAGTGCTTCGACCGGGAATGTTAGGATGTAGGATTATGCATACATAAACATGTATCAGAGAATCTACCTAAGAAGTCCCAAATGAAGACGTTCTTGAAGAGGCGTGGTGACTTGAAGCCATGCTGAAACACCTGCTCCAAAGCCCAGACCAGGCCGTACTCCCCACATAGCAGGAGAGTCAGACTTCCCCTCTGTACAGTGGGGAAACGTAGACACATAAATAACGTATGAACATACAGTGCCTTCGCAATGCAGGGCAGACCAACGTCTCACAGCGACGACGTGATGAATAATAGAACCACAGGCTGGAGTCTGTCTAGTCTGGGCAATTCTACTGGGTCTGTCTCACCTCCTTCTCTGGCTTGTGGAAGTGCTTCACAATCCCATTGATGGCCTCGCCTACCCCCTCCTGTATTTGACCTGTGTTCAACTCTGGATGGGAAAGAAAGAGACAGACAACATCGGTCACAAGTCTTTTCTGGAACATTCTAAATCTATCCAGAACTTTTTTTCTTCTTCGACAGATACGGCCATATTGGACTGAACAACGTTAGACAGACGACATCCCTTCTGATGTTGTGCAGTGCATGCGTTGGGTTACTCACTTGGTTTGCTGTTTGGTGAGATGGTGACAAACCTCCTGATCATGCCGGGGGACTGCTGCATGGGGGGGGTGCGACACATGCGCTCGTCGTTCTCCGTGCTGGGGGTGATCAGCTCTCCTACTAGGATCCTCTCCAAACTGCCATCGTCCACCCCCTTACCCAGCCACCGGCCACAGGGGAATCTGCCCAAATAAGCATGCACGCACACACACACACACACACATACCATACACACACATAACATACACACATACCATACCCAAACACACACCATAGCCACGCATCCACACAAACACAGTAATCCATCGCTACAATCTCAATCATCTCACAGGAACTATTTTATCCAGGTGCCTGTTTAATGTATTCATCCACGCCAGTCCTGCGGTGGCTACCAGATGTAGCACTTACTTGTAAGCATGGCCGGTGATCTCATTTCGGACCATGACACACTCCACCAGCCACTTGGCGTACAGCCCTGAGTTATCATGGCCCATCTGAACTGTAGTCAGCTTGCCCAGATTTTGGCACTGTGGGAAGGGAGAGGAAACGATGTCCGGTCAGTGGGATAATTAGTCACCAATATTGCAAAGGCACCCCGCATATCCTCGAACAGATGCGAGGACCCACCTCGAAGGTGATCTCCAGTGTGTTCTTTGGGACCTGGAGCACCCCAGTCTCAGCCAGCTCCCCCGACACACACACCCAGGGGTTTGCTGTGAACATGGACCCCCCTAGCTTCTTGCTGGGGATCACCAGCACGTGATAGGGGATCACTGTAGGAAAGGTGAAGAACATTCTCAAGGTCACTTCCAGTTGACTCTAAAGCTATAGGCTGGGTCTGACCGTGAGATATTCAAGTCAGTAATAGTTCAACAGTTGAATAAGTCATAAGCAGCCTGTGTTCTGCGAAGAAAAAGTGGTTTGGAGAGAGTTGGAACAGTTGACGGTTATATGACACGAATCAGTTCTATGTTAAGACATGGCTGCCACTCACTGATGGTGGTGAAGACATTCGTGAAGCAGAAGTAGTCCACAGCATTGAAGGACAGGAGGTGGTAGAGGAACTGCTCCTTCTCATCATCGCAGCGCAGAAAAGCATAACGCTTGTAGAGTTTCCTGCAAACGAAACAAATCGAATCAACCAAACAAACGATCACATGGATGACTTCCTGTCATACGTGTCATCCGCAAGCATATGTGTCAGTTCAGGCAGAAAAAGGTGCTGATGAATCGGTGGTATTGTTAGTAAACAAAAGCAGAACAGAGATGGAGAGGTCATCACAGAAATGAGGAACACCCTCAGCATGACCCAGTTTCCCAAGCAAACCTCATCAATAATGAAGACATCTGTAAATGTTTCATTGTGAATTGTACCGGGAGGTTTTGATATTTCAAAAGGGACTCATATATTATTCATGCTTAGTTGTCAGACACGAGGTTCATTTAATCCATGATATGTAACAATCCAGGGTAACATTTGGTCAGCTTTGAATGGAGTCTAATTTCTCATCTTTGGATGGAGTCTAATGGCTTAGTTATGAATGCAACCTTCAATTGGAAATATGAGAGAAAAAGGCTGCTTGCCAACGGAAATGTCAAGGCAGCGGATGCTAACAGCAGCAGCGTTTGTTTAGCGTGTACGTGGGCGTTGCCTTGGTGGTTGCCCCGGTAGCGCTCACTTGGTCAGCTCGTGGTCGGACAGCAGCTGCTTGAGGTGCCTGGAGAGCAGCTTCTTCTCCATGGAGAGACGCACCCACGCCCTGGCCTTGCCCACGTCCGTCTTGATCTCCCCGATGTTCTGGATGTGCCTGCGCAGGTGACAGCAAAGCCACCGTCAGACGACCGGAGCAACGCACGCAGGCAGCTCAGCCTGGATTCCAGAGCAGGATGGAGGACTGGGGGGAGGGGTGAGGGGAGGGGTGAGGGGAGGGGGGGGGTACCCTATCCTACCCAGACTCCCTGGTGTCTGGGCCAGTCTCCTGTCATAGCCCGCGGCCACGGTCGTGCCTCCCGTATCCAGACGCATTCCCTTCCACTCCACCTCTGCCAGGGAGCACTCGCTAAGTGCTCCCCAACCTGTCACCCCCATCCCCCCTCACAGCCCCCTCCCTCACGCACATTAACCCACTTTCCCTCCACACATTCTCCCCATGGCA
Organism: Hypomesus transpacificus; assembly: GCF_021917145.1. Classification (NCBI taxonomy): domain Eukaryota; kingdom Metazoa; phylum Chordata; class Actinopteri; order Osmeriformes; family Osmeridae; genus Hypomesus; species Hypomesus transpacificus. The sequence goes on from NC_061078.1 coordinate 13,353,912, forward strand.
ACAGTGCAAAATATCAACACAGGACACAGCAGATGGGTCATGTATGTGTCTACTGTACAACCTGCACTTAACACACCTATCGGCAGGCTAGCATTATATAGCCTAGCATGATATAGTATGGAAATGAAACCAATGTATATCCGTCCAGACTGTTAATAATGTACATTTTGTGGCAGCAACGTCTCTGCTCCTGCAGCGTGTCAGTGTGATTGTGCAGGAAAAAGGAGCCTGGTGTTGTTGTGTGTGGAGCGAGACGTGTGCGTGAGCAGACATTCCAGTCCAGGGTACTCTGCCTCCTCGTGATCCCCCTCCTCCCCCTCCCTGCCCCCCGGGGGGCCAGACGGCGGGAGGGGGGGGGTCTGGTAATCAGGCTGGAAGTAACGTGCCGTTGCACAGCTCCAGACCTTGCCTCCCTCACAGCGCCCCGGGAACGACCTTTGAAACCGGCCCGCGCCATTGGCTGTTGGAGGTGCAGCACACAGACGCGACGGAGCTGTCTGCTCTGTACACACGCGAGCAAGAGCACAGACTCAGACAAACACGCTCAGGTCGGTGTTTAGCCTTAAAGTCAATAGGACTATTACTGTGAATGTATGTACAGTTCCTACTTATAAATGACAAAATCCACTCAGTGGTCAAGTTTCTGTCCTTTTCCCCCTCAAACATAGTGATAAAACGATAACTGTTTGGCAAGTTTCCAGCATTCCACCACAAGATGTCAGTAAAACCGTGACAGCGACTTCTCGAAACCCATCACCCCCCCATACTGCTTTAGTGAAGCTCTTTAGAATCAGCCGCTGTCACTTGCTTGGTGAGGAGCGGGGAGGAGCCTCACCTCATATCCTGGATCAGGGAGACTTTGAGGGGCGGCATGGCCGAGCCGGCGTCCGATTTACGTCTCTCTGTGTTGTGGATGAGACCTGTGGAGAGAGCAGGGGTCCAACTTGACTGATCCTTGTGGGGGAAACTGCACTGTGACAGTTAGCAGCTACCGACGACTAAATAGACCAAATGTGAAGAGATGGGGCCAGAGGAGGGGAGAGCGAGGGGTCTAGTCAAACGTGTGGGACCTGTGAGGATGGACGGAGGTGCGGGCTCACCTGGGGGACCCAGACACCCAGGCGTGACTTCCTTCTTCTCCTTGCTCTCCTGGTAGTGGAGCAGGTGGGACCACAGGGCTGATTTACCCTGAGCGCAGAGACAAACAGGCATGGATGTGCGTGTTCGGATCGTGACGTGCGAGTGTGTGCGGACTTTGTGTGTGTGTGTGGTGCGTGTGCGTACCGACCTGTTTGACCTGCAGCCCGTGGCTCCAGATCCTCTCCAGCAGGTCACAGAGGCTGGCGATGAGGGTGTTCTCCTCCACGCCTGTGATGCTCACCTCGCCGTGGCCCAGCTCCACCGCCTCCCGGCCCATCTTCTCCACCAGCATCCGCTTGGTCTGCACACACACACACACACGTTCAGATATCGGGTTCGACGTGGACTATATCCATCTTCTGGAGCTTTGAATTCCTCTTCCCCCACGCCATTCCGTCTGCGGCGGGCTGCTCCGTCTGCAGTACCTTGTTGCGGCACTCCTTCAGCAGGCCTTCCACAAACTTCCAGTTGGTCTGGGCGATGACCGAGGGGGAGAGGTTGGACAGCTTGGGCTGCCTGATGGTGGTGCCCAGGTTCCTGGCCTCCTGGATGTACTTCTGGTAGCACACAAGGCAGAGAGGGTCAGGGGAGATGGACAGCTAAGGACAGGAGAGGATACACCTTGACGGGGGAGGGGGGCCGTCGGGGCGGCTCAGTAGTCATCACACACACACACAGGAAGATGGCAGTGGGACACCAACCATCCTAAGCTTTCAGACTAAAGTGTCTGTCTAAAGGGTAGCTGCTACAATCTAAAGGGAGGAGAGGTGCTGGGTGTTGGTTGTATTTTTCAGACCTATCTGTTTGGCACTGTTAAATAGCCAGGCCGTACACTGGAGGATCATGGAGGTCATCATTGGGAATATGACTCACTCTGATACTGAATATGTACAGTGCTTTTCTCTGTCCTTTAAAATCCTCCATGGGTCCAAGCACTGCTTTCCATCACATATTCAGAATAACCCTGAATAGTAACCCTCAACACGAAAAGTTATCCTAACTATCTATAAATATGTGAGGAAAAGGGTTGGGGTTGGGGGGGGGGGGGGGCGGCGGCGGTGACGACCACATGGGGGGAGGGCCATGTGGGCGTGGTGTGAGGCTCAGGCCCCACCCACTACCGACACATACCACGTCGACAGTGACAGACTTTAGACAGGGCCTGAAGGACTGGGACAGCCAGTAGTAGTCTAGAAACAGCAGGAGCTGGAGGCACTCCACATGCTGGGAGCGTGTGTGAGGGGAGAGAGAGAGCGACAGAACGAGGGTGAGAAACAGACCGACAGTGCATGGGAGAGATAGGGGTGTGACAGGCAGCAGAGGGGCGAGAGAGAGATAGAGAGAGAGAAAGAGAGAGAGAGAGAGAGAGAGAGAGAGAGAGAGAGAGAGAAAGAAAAGAAAGAGAGAGAGAGAGAGAGAACAAAGGCAGAACCCACTCAAGAAAGCCATCAAATGTCCACTTCAAAGAGCAAAGAACACACGTGAATCATAGAAGTGACAACCGAAACCAAACAACACAAAACAGCAGGCCGTGAGATGCGTGCGAGGCCGGTCTAACCACCGGTGCTGGCCAGCCCGAGCAGCAGAGGGCGCTGTGGGCTCATGACCGCTCACCTCTCGCTGGTCGTTGTCCAGGTACAGGTGTTCAGCGTGCTGCTTCTGTCTGTCCTTCCTCCTCCACTGAGCCGGGGCGCTCCGCTTAGCCCACCTGCGACACAACACCGTGTTTGGTTCATTTCAGATGACGTTCAAAGCTTATCACAGTGTCAATAAAAACAAGTGATACCGGCCGTCACAATGCTAGCTCAAGGTTTTTACACATTATTTTGTCTTCTCATCACTACTCCTACAGGACAGGAGAGCTAGAAGTATGTGTTTTGGATTGTTTCTGGTGTGGGTGCTCCTGTGTTGGTGGAGGGAGCGAGGTGCTGACTTGTTGCTGGTGGGGCCGGTGGAGAGGACGTCAGACTGCAGCCGGGGGAAGAAGCCCTGCTCGTAGCGGCCCTGGCCAATCTTCATGTCCAGCAGGTGGGGGTGGAGGGCCGTGTGGTCGATCTTCATCATGCGCATCTCAATGGCCTTCTCTGGGGGGGAGAAAGAGGAGAGAGAGAAAGAGAGGGAGAGGGAGAGGAAGAAGGAGGAGAGACAAAGAGAGAGGGAAAAAGAGAGAAGGTGAGGGAGAAAGCGAGAACCAGAGACACAGAAAGGAAGACAGAAAAGAGAGAGAGAGAGAGAGAGAGAGAGAGAGAGAGAGAGAGAGAGAGAGAGAGAGAGAGAAAGAGAGAAAGAGAGAAAGAGAGAGTGAGTGAGACAGATGATGGTGAGATACTTTGAAAGGGAGTTGATAGCCCCATTATCAGCATCATCACGGGATATTAAAGAGTCTTATGTCACCGTTAACCCACTCCACTGAGAGAAGCTGGTGTGAGTCACACAGCAAGCACTGAGCCCTCGACCTGCTCCTCACCCCCCCCCACACACACACACACACGCACACACACAGCAGCTGCACCGAGGCTTCTCTGACCGACCTGCTCCTCACCCACACACCTTCATGCTGTGAGCAATCGCCACTCAATCCCCATCACCACCATCACACATGACACTGGCTAAGTGCCGACACAGAGTCCTATTATCCCGGGCGAGCACAAACACAGACCGAGGCATAGCGTCAACGTTCAGAGAAGAATTGAGCAGCCCAAACAATAAGGCTCGGATTCCTTCGACTCGGCCACTGTCTGAGTCGCCAGCATGAGAGCTAGTGAAAGGTTATCCACCCAAGAAGAAAGTGGCGATGCAAGAACATGACCCCACCACCAAGTCAAGTTACAGAAACAAGGTCAAATGATTTACTAGCTTCGTCATTGTGGCTCTCTAGACCAATGGGGTGAGGTTGGGGAGCGACAAAATCGACTTTCTCATACCGCTTTTTAAGGTGTTTATCTGAAACAAGAACAGTCATGAATCGTCAACAACCAAAGACAACAGGACAATATGACCCCCCCCCCCCCCCCCCCCCCCCCCCCCCCCCCCACACACACACACTATCCTGGCATCGAGTCTGATTCCAAACCTCCCTGTATTTACACTGGCTGAGTGAAAGTGTGCGTCTCACCAGCCTCGTCGACGCCGGTGCACTTCTGGTACATGGAGGTGCGCAGGGTGGGCGTGCGCACGTTCAGCATGCGGATCTTGTCGACGCGCGCGTCAAACACCCTCAGTGTGTGCTCCTTGTCCTCGTCGTCGTGGCACAGGATCTTAATGTCGATGAAGGAGGCGAACATCTGGGTCTCCAGGAAACGGGACAGGAAGGGCAGGTAGGGCTCGGGCTGGTCCGACAGGAAGGAGGCCTGGAGAGGACAAAAAAGGGAAAAGGTTGAAACCAGGTGAACTGAACTGTGCGTCGAAGAAGGAAACTCCCAGGATCAGTATCAAAACGTTTCGAGGAGGCTCACCTTGTCGAAGTTCTGCATCTGCTCCCGGTTGGTGAACCAGGACTCCTTGTCCTGGCTGGGCTGGATGACAAACACCTCGTAGTCGGCGAACATCTGGGTGAAGCGGTTGGAGAAGACCTCCCGTACCTGGATGTTGAGCTGGTGCATCCTCAGTTCCTCCTCGTCACACTGGGCCCTCGGGTCCTTGTTCCCACTGGCGTCGTCCTTCACATCCAGCTGGATGACACACACCACACACACACACACACACCACACACACACACACACACACACACACTCACACACAGACAAACAGACACGCACACATTCACATACACAGACAGACAATAGGTTATAGAAAGATGGAGAGAGCAGTGAGTGTTATTGTTCCGGGGGAACCTTTTGTCTCGTATACTGCACTGAAGCCACGACAGTTCTATACAGCAGAACGTTCGAGTATCAACACAAACATTCCTGCGATTAAGAGCAGAGGACACACGGTAGGTGATGATGTGTAGGAAGTCGCATTCCCTGGTCTCCTTCGCGTTATCTTTTCTCAGTATGAACACTGCATACCAGAGAACTGATAGGGCCATGGGAAAGGAAGTCTGACACAGTTGCTTGATTTATGGACCAAGACCCAAACAAATTTAAACGGAAAAACATTCCCGAGTTGAAATGTCACCCTGTCAACAGCTCTTACCGGGCCTGTGACAGAGCGCAGAGCCACACCCACACTGTCCCCTAATCCTTTTCACGAGGTTGACGTTTCATCCATTTGATTGAGCAGGTGCCTTTTCCTCATGTCAACAACGTGACACCTCTGGCCCTTTCCCCATGACTCCGCTACAGCGGGGGACCTCACGACAGGGGCACGGCCTCCAGTTGTAAACAGGCAACCTGGATGGGGGCAATCTCTTCAGGGAAAGCTAATATTCCCCACCGATCCATAAGCTGCCTAGGGCCCAGAGATTCGATGAGACGGGAGGCGGAGCGCCCCTTGTTGTTTATCCATTCATCAGCGAGGCGAGGGGATTCTGCGGGAGCGCTACGATCTATCACCGGCTGCCCTCTGTGTCGTGTTCCGACCAGATGGCAATTAGGTTGCGTAACACCAGCCAATTTTCAGTGCTGACGGCAACGGAGCAGAGCTCCCCCCGTCGGGGCGCCAAACGGAACACTTTGATCCAGACAGAGACTAAAGCAAACGAGACAACAGCAGGGGGTGTGGGAGACATCTTTGTCGGGTTTTTCTCCCTTCTCCTAACGACCCCCGGCTGTCTCTCTGGCGAGTAACGACGTGCTCCCGTAGGGGAACGTCCTGCCCTCACCTTCTCCAGGCTGACGCCGGTCCTCTTCACCAGGGCCTGCAGCCTGGCGATGGTCTCGTTCTCCCGCAGCAGGTAGGAGTTGAGGGGCGAACCCGCCAGGTTCCCATTGCGCTTGTCGCTCACCACGTCGACGGAGCGGAAGCCTCTGGTCTTGGCGGGGGCCTCGCTGCGGCGCAGGCTGCCTTCGGGAGAGACCCCAAAGTTCATGAGGACCTCGGAGATCTCCTGGATGAACTCCAGCTTGTTGGGGAACTGAGGCAGGTCCTCGGGCAGTTCGATGAAGTGGTTGTCGATGTCTACGAAGCACAGGTTGGCCTGAAATCACATGAGGTGTCTGATTAGGAATGGATATGGGTTATGCGGTAGATAGATAAATAATCGAATGGGAAATGCGCAGGTAGGAGTGTTGGGGTAAATGTATTTCCACATTTGTCCACTAGGTGGACACACAGAGCACACTGTGACTGTGCAGTACAGCACCGACAGTGTGCACTAAGTTAATTAAAACCCCCCCAAAAAAGGTTTAATCTGGTGTTGATATACACTACTCACCGTTGACAGTAAAATGTTCATTTCTGGCATTCATGGCTCAGTGAGTGTATTATGAGGTCAAAATAGCCAATGCATGAATGGAGCAAAATGGAGACTGACAAAGTCATCAATTCACAAATTCTCAGGCTTTTAGCACTGCATCCAAGCTCTACACATTGGACTTGCTCCAGATGTGTAAAAGCTCATTTGGCACGAGGACCCACCGCCCTCCCGGCTTGCGTCAGCTATAGGATGAAAAGCCTACGTACGCACAAGGCATGTGTACAGGAGTACAGCTGCTTGTTTTGATCAACAGTAAGAGCACGGGCACGCCACAACATGATCAAAGACGGCTGTTGTCCGGAGAAAGGACAACCCAACCTTAGGAAATGCTGATTCTATCTATTCTACAGAATTTTATGCAACAACAAAAAAAAACGGAATAACAACTTGGAAACTCGTTTTCCAAAGGACAAGACCGCTAAAGGCTATTGTAATTAAAGTAGTTCTTATCCACCCCCTCCTCCAACACCTCTATTGTGTTTATTTTAAAGAGAAAATAAAAGAGGCTAGATGAAAATGAGGAATAAACAAAGCCGTGGAGAGCCGGGGCTGGTTTGTAATCTGGTTTGAGAAACCCTGTGATTCTCTGTCAAGATTAAGCAATTTCACGCTGTCACACATAAAACAGGCGATGAAGGAGATTAGACAGGCGGGGGTGTCCAGAGGGGAAGCCTCTGTTGCGCATTCTCCACACAACAATCAGATTAGCGACGACTCGCTATTGTTCCTGACAGTCAGCACTTCAAAAGGGTGGGGTGAAGGAACCCGCTACGATGGCGTCAGCCCCGGGTGAGTCTTCCACGTGAAATATGTCGACGTCGGGTGAAGTGAAAACGGCTCAGCTCGAGAGAGCCAGCCGAGGCGTGCGTGCGGAGAGGGGGGAGTGCCGTGCGCGGCTGCTACCTCCTGCGGCAGCTCCAGCTTGGTGCGGTCGTCCTGGCCGTTGGAGTGCAGGCCCATCATGTAGGGCACGGGGGCGTCCAGGAAGTGCAGCAGCGAGGCGGGCAGGATGGGCACGTACACGTGCTGCCACTGGAAGGGGAACATCAGGGCGGTGATGCTCTCCGCCACCGTCATCAGCCTCTGGTAGTCTGGGAAGGAGACGGCAGGGGTTTAAGATGTGCTCGTGTTCATCCTAGTCATTAGATCAGATGTGGCCTTATCTGCTCATGTACTCTATATATATGACATTCTTTCATATCTATATCTATATATATATGTATATGCTCCTACTGTACACTATATTGTGTTCTGATGACAGTCTATGATGTAGTATCTACCTGAGTGTGAACAGTAACACATTTGCTGGCGGTATGTTATCTTTGTTTCCTCCTATTCACTGTCCTCTGACCTTCCTGCCTCGGAGCTACAGTCAGTAAGTGTTGAACTGGCTATTATTCTGTGGATGGAGACTTTGTCCAATCACCCGGTTGTCTATGCTTCTAAGCCTGAACGGACAGACCCACTATTCTAGGTGAGATGGACAAACTGTCTTCCACATCTGTCTCACACACACACACGCATTTAGACACCAGAAGACCATTTATCATCGGAATGTAAGTCAAATATGGCTGACAAGAAAAAACAATTGTGATCTTATTCAGTCCTCATATCATATCTTCCATTATTATCACTGAATGCGCCAGATAACCGTTCCACTTCCTGTCAAGCGCTTCCATCAGGACCCGCTGAGCTCCATTCCTGCTCCATCAGATCACTCAGAGAGCAACATCCACCTGGCTCCCGTTCCACTGTCAAAACAACTCCTCTAGTCCTTCACTTGGCCTTCTCCTGCTCCCAGAACAACCCCTCTCTCCGGGCCTCCCAGAACCCTCCAGGCTATCCCCCTCCCTCCCAGCCACCTCTCCCAGGATGAGGGCTAAGGACTCGGGGACAGGAATACTAATCCAGCCAGTCTGCTTTGACCCTGGACAATAACAACAGGCCCTTTCAGTAAAAAGTAACACCTTGTGACACACACACACACACAGACACACACACACTGATTCATGTATCACGGGCCCTTGACAACAACAGCTAGCTAATCTGGTTGGTAGAAAAAGGCCCTGTTTAATAGGGTCATTCATCAGATCTGCAAGCAGGGGAAATCTAATGAGGCTCAGTGATGATGGAGCCCTCCACTTGTCCTCCACTCTCCACCACCAATAAGGTCACCCCAACCCATCTGAGTGCTCTGCTAACAGAATGAAAGCTCAATATGGGCTGCGGCCAGACATCCAGGGCTAGTGTCCATTGATCCGGTCGGAGAGATGGAAAACACAGCCTTGGTTCAGGGGATTCATGTATGGTATGTGGGAGAGACATTGACCAGGTCCTCGTCATGAAATATGTTGCTATTTTTAGAGCCAGAGCTCATTTTATGTCCTTTTTTGTCGAGAGCATCCTTTGCCTAGGGAACGTGTGTGCGTGTGTGTCACAGCCTTGTCTAATGACACCTTGTCCCTCTGCCAGAGCTGGTTTCATTCTACACAACACCCCTCACACACTCTGCAGTGACGAGCTTGCCGGGAGGAGAGGGAGAGGGAGAGAGAAAAAAAGGATGATGTCACCTCCAACCAATCACAGTCGTCCTGCATCACGGCCATCCTCCTTATCTGCGAAGGTTGCCTAGCAACAGCACAGCATTGCACCTGAAGAGAGCTCCCGTGTAGCCCCCTAGTGTTTTGTAAACAATTTGCCTTCCCTCGTCTCTGTCATGGATCCAACCACCACACCGGCTCCTGAATCCGAAAACAATCTTCCTGCGGTGCCTGTGCTGTGCCCTCGTCAAAGGCCAGGCTCTGTCTGTGACATCCACAAAGCACTGCTCTCACCCTCAGTGGGTCTTCCCACTCGTGCTCTTCCAGGATGGGAATGACGTGCGCTTTGTCTTTGGGAAGCATCAGCAAAGCAAATGCCTATTTCGCTTATTATAAAGTACTGAAAGACTGCTTAGAAATTTTCTGAAAGAAGCAATGTCATAATCCCAAATGCCTGTCATTCCTCACCCTGAACTGTTGAATGTTCCCTTCAGAGGTCTCTCTCTCTCTGTCTCTCTCTCTGTCTCTCTATCCCTTTCTTTCTCTCTCCCTTTCTCCTGCTGTCTTTCTCTCAGTGTGGGCTCTGGGCTGGGTCTGGAGCCAGAGCAGGAACAAAGAAGGACTGATCACAGCCAACAGAGATGGCCCTTCACAGCACACTGCTTAAGACAAGTCTGTTTACCCCAGCTCAAATGCACCCGAAGCACACACACACACACACACACACACACGCACACACACAGTTGTGGTGAAGGGGGGTACATTTCCCCAAGCTGGGAACCACATTGCTTTAATGGAATCACTTGATAGGTTACATAATCGGTCTGAATAAGAGTTCCACTGTACGTACCCAGAAGCCTCTGACCACTCTCAGCCTGAAACCAGAAGAGTTCTTCAACAACATGTATTTATTTATAATCCGCCCATAACGGGAAACGAACGACCTCTCCACAGCACAACTGTAACCGAGTGAACCGCAGCCTAACCGGAAACAGAGACCCCCCCTCGATTCTCAGAACCCCCCCCTAGGCCTGGCTAGGCCTCCGGGGGCCACCCCCTCCCCCACCCCCTCCTCCACCCTCCCCCACCCCTGGTTGGGCCCAGAACCTACGCTGGGAGTAGAGCAGGATCTGGATCTCCAGCAGGGCGCAGGTAAACAGCTGCAGCACGTTCTCCACGCCCAGCAGCTCAAACACCTCCCGGACGGGGAAGTCAAAGAGGGGCAGCTCGGTGGGGCCGGGCCGCTGGCACACCACGGGGCCGTACACGCCCGAGAACTTGAGGGAGCGCCCGGCGGGCGGCAGGGGCACCTCGTACAGGACGTTGTAGACGTAGCTCTCCAGCGGGAGGGGCGGGGGCTGCGGGGAGGAGACGGCGCGGTGCAGCTGCTGCAGGACCTTCCGGCAGGCCTGCGGGAAGGCCATGGGCGCGATCAGGCAGATGCACTTGGAGACGTAGAGGGTGTCGCGGCTGATGTCGTAGGAGTTGAAGCGCTGCAGGCGCGAGATGGCGGGCGCGGCGTGGAGCGCGGGGAGGGGCCGGGGGGGGAGGAGGAGGCCGCGCGGGGCGGCGGCGGGCGGGGGGGAGGCGGGCGTGTGCAGGATGTCGTACTGCTCGGCGTTGTGCATGTGGTAGAGGGTCTGCATGGCGCTGCAGATCTGCTTGCTGGTCACCTCCTCGTAGAAGGTGAGGGCGAAGCCGTAGGTGCGCGAGCCGTCCTCCCGGGTGATGATGAAGGAGTGGAACTGGGGCTCGCGCAGGTCCACCTGCGTCCTGAACGACAGGCCCTTTGGCATACACAGCTGGGGGGGGGGGGGGGGGGGGGGGGGGGGGGGGGGGGGGGGTGGAGAGACGGGAGGGAATGAGACACAGCAGCACCGGGAAGCAGACGTTAGGGCAAGGGTCACTCTGATCGTTGCTCGTTCTAGTGCTCATCGTTCCCCCCCGACAACAAATGAGGGAACGTCGAGTCCCCTTTCCCCCACACTTGACTCACCATGCCGACGGCATCCTGGTCGAAGGGACTCCACTCCACATTCTCGGGGTAGTGCGCTAGAACTTTGGATTTGAAGGTTCTCCGCAGGGGACTCTGCTCAAAATTCTCACCTGAAACACGCAAAGAGAGAGAGAGATAGGGGGGGGTGGAGAGGGGAGAGAGAGAGACAGTCAAGAGGGAGGGCCTACAGGGCGACAAAGGAGCATGAGGAAGGAGGTCAAATCAGAAGCAGGCTTGAGCACAAGACACCCCTCCAGAGGAAACAGGAAGCCAGCAAATGTGTTTCGAAAGAAGGGCCTGTATTGAATCATATAAAGCTGTCAACTACCTCCTGTACTGGGAAACGGAAGACGACAACTGCTAAAATGGCCAGATAGATCATGGCAGATAACGGAGTTTGTGTTTGGCTCCTCTCTGTCAAATTTGGCAGCCATACTTTTGGCAATTCATCCAGGGAATGGTTTTCGTGACAGCTTTAATGACAATACAGCCAATGTACCCACCAAGCGAATCAGACAAACGATCCAAACCAAATCAGTACATTTGAAACCCACAGTGAAGCAGAATTGATGCACACACCAAGACATGATTGAGAAGTCATTTAGAGTGGAGGGGGACAATACACACTGACCAAGCATCACCAGTGCTGCTTGCACTGGCTGAGTGTGAGAGGGGGGAGAGGGAGTGATTGTCAAACAGAACAAACTGATTTATAGAAGCTGCTGAGGACGGTGATAGACAGGAGAGGGGCAGGAAGGAGAGGGCATGAGAGGAGAGGAGGGGAGGGGTGAGAGGAGAGGAGGGGAGGGGTGAGAGGAGAGGAGGGGTGAGAGGAGAGGTGGAGTGGAGAAAAGGGACTCCTGGATTTCCCCACGCCTGTGCAGAACTGAGTCAAAACAAAAACCCAGACAGTACAAATTAACAAAAGTAGAGTGCTGTGAAAGAAGGGGCGCGTGGGGTTAAAGGGGCACAAGCGGAGCTGAGCTCATCCTCTGAGAAAAGGGAGGAGAGGGGGCGCGGGGGGAGGGGGGGGGGGGGGGGTTACCTTCTTCCGCACTCGCCAAGTTCCCTCTGGCCCCATCTCTGAATTTAGTAGCCTCTATATACTGGCATAAAGCTACACAACAGACGAAACAACAGTTAATCACACATGGCTACGACTTCTCAATATGTGCATACCAGTACACACACACCCACACACACACAGACACACACACACACACAGAGAGCAGGATGGCTCTCACTTCCTGCCCCTCGGGTGAGAGAGGCGCTCGGGGAACGTTTCGTCCTTTACGCGTTGTGTGTTGCGTGGAAACGTGGGAGGATATGCTTGCGTGAGCTGGTTGTCTAAACCAGCTGGTTGTCTAAACCAGCTGGTTGGGTTAAGTGCAGGATGGCCAGCGTCCTTGTGTGGTGCAGTGTTCCCTGCCCTTGGGGCCCCTGGTGATCCCTGTTGACAGGACGCTGCTATGGATTATCGGTGGAATAATTAGACATGAGGGAGCGTGGAAGCCACAGAATGAGACTGATGGAAGATGATGTCATCCATGGGCTGCGAGAGAGAGAGTCCTCTTGACATAGATGGCGGCTGCACGTTTAAAATAGATGCAGGTTAATAGGTCGGGACTTTTTGGGGGGTTTGTTTTTAACAATAGGATATTGTGACAAACAAAAAAAAGAAAAAAGATGAAATGCTGTTTTGCCTCTCTCCGAAGCGAGCAGACCTGACGAACGACAATCTCAAGAGCCCTGAGGGTAAACACTGAATCATAGATGTGTGGACACAGTCAGGAGGATGTCAGAGGACTGGCTCCTTTATTCCCAGAAAAACCTTGTGGCGTAACAGAACAGAGATTCTACAGTACTAGCTAAGCATAACATAGGGTTCCTCCCCGAGTCCGCCAGAGATAGACGCAGCTAATGAAATCTGCTCTGCTCCCCTCCATCTCTATGGAGTTAGTGGCTTACTTGTCACCGGCGTTCATGAATCTACAGAGGAAGAAAAAAAAAGAAAAGAAAGAAAACGCAGCAAGGCAGCTGATTCATTCTGTTCCACCCCGCTTTGCACGCCAACACAGACCCTCACGCACGGCGAGGAAGAGCGTGAAGAGGGTTTGTGGATCAGTCTGTGCCATGGCCTGGCTCCAGGCCTCCCCCGGTCCTGCTGTCACGCACGTTAGACACGGCGTGTCGGAGCTGCTCAGGGGAGCCTCTGGCCGGAGGGGGAGCAGAGGGAAGTACACGGCCTCTCCTGAGGGGGGGGTTCTAGAACTCTCCGTGCTCCCCCCTGCCACACGGGGGCAGAGCCGATGAGGCCGGCCCGAGGTCGACGTGGTGAGGGCTGAGCCCAGTCTTTTATCAGACGTGCTCAGTCGGCGGCCGTGAGTCAGGGATGACACGCGGGCGATGGGTGGCGGTGCCGCGCCCGCGAGAGGAGCCGCCTCTTCCTGAGGCTGTGCCGAGCAGGGAGGCTGTGGGGAGAGGTGTTATTCATGGTGTCTTCGTGCCTGGTCCTGTCATGTGTTCATCACGGGGAAGCCTGTCCTCAGCACTGACAGGGAGACAAAGCCTGAGAAACACTGCGAGGGCGACAAGCTCGACGCTCATTGTTTACCGTTCAGTCTTTGGCTCGGCGGGCGATTGTGTTCAGACAGTCTTTGTCACCGTCACAGAAATAGCACCATTGGAAGTCAGGGTTTATGGGTGGGGCAGACGAGTATAGAAGCGTGTCAGAGGGTGTATGACCAAACAGACCCAACCAGGGGAATCACCTGACAGATTAACAGCTTAATCTGCTGGTTACTTTCACGCTGTCGTCTACGACAGCACATGTCAGAATCTAGGCCAGGATATCCATAATTAGACTCCACAAACAATGTCGAGGAAGGTTCGTCAATGCCCTCAACTGAGAGAGAGAGAGACAGAGAGAGAGAGAGAGTGTTGAATGATCAGGGAGTGTTTACACAATGTGTGTATGTTTGCTTTATGTAAAGCAACTGTCAGCTGCCTTCAAAACCCATCTTTAGTCACAAAGGCCCTCGCTGTCAGTTTAGAAATCACCAATCGGCCTTGTTTCCGAAAATTGAAGTGAACTCCCATCGATTGTTCAACGGGCATTTGTAAGTGTTGATAAGCCACTGTTGAGGTTGATTGAACTCATTCAGCATCAGCCAGCACACACGCGACGTGAGTCGTCTAGCCTGTTCCCGTGTGTCGCAGCCATGGTGGAGGATATCACGGGGGAAATGGGTCAGTGGGGTCTAGGCCAAGCTCAGCTCTCCACACTGGGTCAGAGAGAGCAGCAGCATCGCAATGACTAGGTCTGTGAGAACTGCCTCGATAGTGGGGAGGCTTTATCCACAAAACAGCAAGCTGGAAAGACATTACAACTGTTCGTCCACCCTATAGCACTACCACAGTCTACAGCACAAACAAAACTGAAATCAAACGAATCAAACATAACATTAGCTGACCACTGAATTAAATATGCTTGTTTACAATGTTGAGTCATTTAGTCTTTTTTTATTTATTTAGAATCTTAGGCTTCACTGCTCCTACAGACATCATTGTCTAAACTCATCATGGCTGTCACGATTGTGGCCAATCCCTACAAAACAGACTTTTTGTTATGGTAATATACTGGACAATTTGCATGAAGCATACTCGTGTTGGAGCAGGGAAACATACAGGACAATGGGCTCTCAGATTCACACGATGAACTCCAAATATCAAAGACACCTCAAAATGCTACTCTGATATCTAGAACGCAAAGCAATGTGGTAAAGACACTATGCCACAAACTGAAAACATTTGCCAGCCAACACTATTCCATACATTGCTCAACATGTACTAGGAGTTCACTTTGTATTTTTTGAACCCAAGTGAAAACAGCAATCAAACACTAGCAACATCGACCTTTTCTGTGATCCGGCATAAAAGCTAGCCCCGAGCCTTGTGGAAAGGACAGTGCCTGTAATGCCATGAGAGAAAGTGTGTGGAAGTAAGCTGTGACAGACAGCCTCGCCCACTCGCTCATGTGTCACCGCTCCTCCACTCGTTCCTCTTTAACACTTTCTCTCTCCCTCGCTCCGTCTCGCTCTCACTCTCGCCTCCAGCACCTCCTCCCTCCAGGGCTCTCCGCCTGCGAGCAGAACCCCACCACGATGGCCACCCTGGCCAACTGAGCCGGAGAGCGGAAGAGACCGGAAGACTGGAGGCCTGACAGGAGCATGGCTGCCAGCAGGGGCATTTGCTGCCGTATCGAAACCGACGGTGCAGCAAAGACGACGTCATGCTATCCCTCGTGGAGCCAGTCGGCCTGGTCCTCCACACAGGCGTGCCACGGAGCTGCGAGGGGCTCCAAGCTCCGGTACTCAGCGCAGACAGCTGCCATTAGTTCCATGGCAGCCGTCCGAACCCTGGAGGAGCCCTTGCGTAAGGGTTTCTGCTCCGTCAACTGGGTCTCAACTGGCTCACACGCCATTGGCCAGCACCACATCAACACTTGTCATTTCTTTTACCCACTGTAGTGAGAGGGAAAACATCTGACTTCATGAATGTGCCAGAGAAAAGAACAGGGGATAGAGAAGGAGGGATGCTTTGGTAACATCTGGTTATTGGTTCATTTATTATTAATCTTGCTGAACCAGCATGGGAGGCTTTTGTCATGGCCTTTGGAGAGCCACATAAATATCACCTGTTGATGATCGAGCTAAAGAGAAAACTCAAATAGTCATCTGTGAGGAACAACTGTTCATTCTCCTAGGACAGGCAGGCTATGCTGGGCCCTTCTAACAGCGTCTAACCCTCTAACAGCGTGGCCCATGAGGACCACATGACCAGTAGGAAGGCCCCAGAAAAGAGGAGCTGGCCGCTTGAGTCTCGGAGTCCGGTTTCCTGTGAGGACGGGGGAAGCCAAACACAAACACATGTGGACAGAGAGACAGCTGTGGACGTCAGCCCTCACACAGCAGTCGCTCCGAAACGGCGGAGAAAAAGCTGATCCCCACTCAGGAGAGTACTGGCTCTATATCAACCTCTATACAGGCAGGAACATTCCCCAACTGCTTCGTAAGAATCCACAAAACACTTGAATTTCTAGGCCCAGTTTCCCAGACATGGATTAAACCTTTAAGATGGCACCGATTAGGCTAAATCCAAATCTCAAATCCTTATCTACTTTCATATAGAAAAGGGGGCTTACTTTATACCAAAAAACCTTTTCAACAAATGCTGAAAGAGCAAATTATCCATACTCTGCAAACACCTCAGTGTAAATATCCTACTTCTTGTGTAAACCAATCACAGTTGTGGGAGTTGGGGGTGGTAGGCTGGGTTTTTCCTTGGAGACAAATCTATTGGTTGTCAAACCGTGAATACTCCTACCCACTCGTTAATTCACTGCCACAAAAATGGACCAACGTCCTTTACTGGTACCTACACTATGAATTAAAGAATGGAAAACTGATGTACAGAAATTACAGAAGCCCCAAGAAATGTAAAACTTATGACATTTTACAGTAAAAGGGCATAGTAGTTCATAGTTCATGTTAACTATGAACTATTTTAATCAGTGAATCTCCGTTCAATCAGATTTGTTCTTATTTGTAACGTTGCTATATCGGTTGAGCCATTTATCAAATGTACATGTAAATCTAAATCATTGAGGCTAACTATACATCAATGACCACAGGGTATAATATCAACATGGACAAATGGTGGATACAAATTTAAAAGACATACACTGTGTATATGTTTTACATTTGTATCTACCATTTGTCCTCAATTTGAATTTGATAACTGCCAGTGAACTAGCCACCAGAAATGTTTTTGTCAGATTTATGGAGGCTTGATTTTACTAGAAAGCCTTTTGAACAAATAGTAAAAGAGCTAATATTTCCATGTTGCTGTTGGAGATCAGAGGGGGCATCCCATCATGGCAGGTCTGAAGACAGACCATGAGGACCTGCACCATGGGGGGAGGGGGTCTCATGCAAATGAGAAGGACTTTACAGACACGCAATACAAACACCACAAAGCAGTATCAAAATGAGACGTTTCCACATTTTAACTTACTGAGACCTTTCGGTACACGATAACATCCACTAATATCTGCCACTGCCAGGCCAAAACAGCACCGTCACTGTTTAGGTTATCTATCTTTGGCATTTACACTGACAATTGTTGCATGTGTTCAAGCTCTGTACTTTCCAGAGATATGTCTGTTTGTGTGCAGACTGTTACCACTCGGGAAATACCAAGAATGACAAGTAAATATTTTGTGGATGTTTGTGGATGAAAAGACAAATGCATACTAGGTTGGTTGTGAATTGTCAGAAAAAAAGAGACTGACATCTAAAACCAGGGTTTAGGCTAACCACCTAAGCCAAGGAAACCTCTAGTTTTGATATCACTGGCACCCGGCAACATAAAAGAGCAGAGCTAAAGCTTCTTCCTGTCTAACAGACGGGTGGTGTTCATATCATGTGAGTCTCTCAAACACGAACTGTACACAGCCTGGCCTCTACTGTGGTAAAACCACAATAAACCAGTCACGTTTCCTTTTAACTAGAAGTCCCCTTCATGACAGAGTGTCTTTCTCAGCAGAGCAGGGCTCAGGAAGACAGACAGGCAGGCAAGCTGCAGATCATGAAGGACTTTTACGGCATCATCAGTTTTTCTAAAAGCGCTCTTTGCTCCAGGGCTGTGCTGCAGCCTAAACCTTTCCCAATTTCACAATGTGGGAGCGGAGGGGAAGTAAGTCTTCCAAAATAGCTGGCAATAAGAATTGTATCCAAGCTTTACTCTAGTCATAAACTCTGTGTGGGATTCAAGGATTTGATGTTCGGTCAAATTATTCTCTATTGCTTGGCATGTCACCTGAGGTTGGATGAGCGAGTCTATGGGCATGGGTGGTTCAACAGATTACCTCCGGTCTGGTGGTTTCATGGTTCCCATGGTTTTGGTTCAGCCGATCAACAGGAAAGACCTATTGCTCAATAAGTCAACTTCCTAAAATTCAGAAAAAGGACGGGGCACATCGTGAAGCCGCTCGAAAACAACACGTTTGGCCAAAAAACGAACTGTTGAGATATTTCCTGGACTCATCTTTCTATGCATGAATACAACCATTTCCACAGCCCTACCGGATAGTAAAACACCATTTAAACCTCATTATGTGAGGCCTGAAGGAAATGTACACAACATGAGCTCCTTCAACTCACATATGAATTATTAACTCACTGTGAATATGAGTCTGGAAGTGTGTGTAGGGGGGCTTTCATAGTGATGTCATTCACTGGTGGGATTAACAGAGAGGGGGGGCCTGGGAAATTCAAAGGACGTTAGCATTTGAATAGGTGTGTGTTTGTGTGTGTCCCTCAGCTGTCTGTCCACCAGCAAAATCAGTGCAAGTTGTGAGCCAGCCAATCACAGTAGCCTAGCAGGAGGGGGGGTTATACATATGCTAATTAGTCCCTCATCCCGCACCCCAATTTGGCACATAAAGGAAGGTTTTGTCACAAAGACCTAAATCAAGTAAGAAAAAAGACCTAAATCAAGTAAGAACTTGTAACAAAGAGGATGTTTCTGGAAATGTGAACCTGAATGATTATCTGTTACATCCAAGATGAAAGCCTAACAGTGTTTGTGACTTTGGCTTAAGGCGTAGTTATCTTTCATCCCATTAAGTTTTTGTATCTAGTAGGCCTATGTCATCAAGATCAAAAGGGCTAGGAAAGGGTCTTTCCCAGAGAGATAACACAACTTCAAACTGAACTTCAACCACTCCATTTTGAGTCCAAAAAACAAAGACGAAAGTAATAAAGCCAGTTAAGGAGCTTCGTGCAAAAAATCCAATAAAAAATCAAAGAGAAATGGAATCAACCTTCGATGTCTACCTTTTCTCTTTGAGGGGGAAGGAAAGGAAGAGCAGGGGATCCTTCAGAAGAGAGCTTCAGGCCACCTCAGGGAGCCAATGAGAGAACAGAGACTTCTCTTTCCCAGTGAGACCTCATGATGATCTGGACTAGCATGAGGCCAATCACATACTCCACTGGCCACAGCAGTATCCTGGGATGGAGAGCTTACCTATGTCTTCTTCATTAGAACCAATATCACTGTCATCCAACTCTTTGTGTGAGTAACAGCCTTTATTACAATGTAGGCTAATGCACTTAATCCTCTGTGGGGGCTTTGTGAATTAATTGGAAAATATGTTATTCAGTTTTTCTTACAGCGAAAACCCCCCCCCAAAACAAAATTATCATCTTCAAGACGATTTGAAGGACCCGAGGCAAGTCACAGTGTGTTCATTAAACGACTAGAAGAATCCATGACCTAGCCTACCCTTCCTCTTGCGTACAAAAGAGATCAACAACTTCAACAGCCACAGAGCAAAACAAGACTAATAACAAATATGATCTCAAGAGCAACATTTCCTGGTGGCCTCCTGCAGCAGTTCAGGATAGCATGCCCTGAAGGACACATCTGGATAGAACGAGAGTTTAAGGGATAAGTTACCCAATGAGGAATAGGCTCTACGTGACATGACGAAACCCTGTGGTTTGAAGATCAGCAGCTCACATTCAGCGGTCACTGAACACACACCTAGGCATCAATAAGCAGTTGAACAACTGTCCAATTGACGAAGAGTCAACTACAACTACAAGGAGTCGGTTATCTCATTGTAAACGATGGTTCAACCTACTCTGCGTAGGCTCATCTGTACCGAAGCTCTGGAAAGTCCACAGGCCTATCTATTTGTCTTTAACTTTTGAGTCAAATACAAGAAGTGTAAATGGAACAGTATGACTCATACCACAGAATGTGGCCGCAAAATCAGGACATGATCACAACTGACCTAAATTGTGTTTCCTTTCTGATCCCAGCCTTCTGCACACCTTGAGGTAATCTGCAACATAAGCAGTCCTCTCACATACCTCACCAGTGAACGGCAGAGAACTAAGAAAACAATAGCAGAAACGATAGAAGCCAAAGACGCATCTGGATTGTCACTCTATGCTAACTAAAAGAGGCCTGAACACAGGCACACGCACGTATCTCAAAACATACACACACACGCACTTTCCCAAAATGTCTTACACCAGTTAGGGTTGCCTGCTGCGGTTTCAGGGTTGCTCAGTCCATTAGGCACATGACTCGTTTGGTCTGCTCTCATTGGCAGCCTGGCTCAACTGTCAGTTTCCAATGTGCATGTGAGTCTTCCAGACTGCTGTACTGGCGCTGTAGAGCACCTCTCTCTCTCTGTCTTCCTCTCTCTCTGCTACAGGCGCAGCTCTGCTTATGGGGGCTCTGCAGGCAGAGAGGGAGGGGGGCAGTTGGAAGTTCACATGGGTTGACACACACACAGGCGCGATAACAGCTTGAAGAGTCACTCCACAGAGCGTAGGGAGGTGGCGAGCTTTCATCACGAGCCACCAAAATAGCTGCAAGAGAACGCATCTGTTTGACCGTCCATGGAGTCTGTCTAGAGAGAGAGAGAGACCGAAAAATCCGGCATACCCTCCCATGTAATTAGCCAGCCTGACAGTGGACTTGGGGGATGAGACAGGAGAAAGGGGGGTCAGGGGGAGAGGGGGAAGGGGGAAAACAGAGACAGGCTAAATTTGATCATTTGCGATAGCCAATGGCTTAACAGAAACAGGCCAAATGCTAACGCTTTCTGGGTGGCTGACACCCGAAGTAGAATTCTGTTATTAGTCAGGGCCACCGTGGAGAAGAAGGAACAGAGCAGAGGCCACATGGAGCTTTAGACATCTTAACCCTGCTTACCCCCTGGCCACTGCCACAGCACTTAGGCTTCGGCAAGGCTGCCATGAGCCATTATCTGGGATAGCCTCTCCCTATCCTCCCAGAGACTGAAGCTCCTCTGGTCAGGTTTAGATGCCAACAAGCATTCCTAAAATGTCATCATTGTGAAGGCATATCCAACAGACCTGTAGGTTCCCTCACAGCACATTCGATACACTTCTACTCTTGGCTTCTACAGCTGGGTGAGTGTGAGTTTCAGATTCATACCAGTGGCAGTATTGTTACTGGACTGTTGGTTTGCTGCAGCGTCACTATGGCATTGTGAAGGGACTTTGTTAAAGCTATTATCATCAACCACAAAGGCAAACACGTGAGGTATGTTCTATAGGCAAGACAAGATTCCTCTTAAGCCTGCTACATTCCTTCAACCTTGAATGACCTCAGTAGATATTACATGAGGGCTCTGGTCTTAAAGGGGTATCAAGTTCAACTATAAAAAATATATATAAAATACACATAAAATGAACATTCACTTCCTATTCCCTGCACCAATCAGAGAAGAAGACTAAATGGCAATCCTGGTATCAACAACAAAATATACTCAAGTATAGCTTTGAAAAGTGACAAGCTGGTTGGAAGTTTGAACTCAGGTGGCTGTAACTGACTGTGGAAAACCTTGTGAACATCTGTTGAGGTATGGCTCCTCGTAATAAGGACCTACTGTTACCATGAACACAAGTCGCAGCAGCTCGTTCAGAGAGCTGTAACTATGCCTGGAATGGCAAATAAGAAACATTGGCACTCCCATTTTTACTCTCAGCCAATAACATCCACAGCCCCCGATAAAACTCTACTTCTGCCAGGACAAGCAGTGAAGACCAAGTCATGAAACAGCAGACTGTGGACATTTCTAACCCTTAATAAGAATGGAAATGAAGCTCTTCTAATTTCCTCTAAAGTGACTGACTGAAAGTAGTTAAACCGCACTTCTTCTGAATGGGAACAGTACCTTCAGGAGAAGTCAGTTGGTATAGGAAATGTCCCTCACAGGTCACATTCTTGAGGGGGAGTGGCACTGAACAAGTCTACTGTAGTCTTCATGTTTTGCCAGGTCAGTAAACTAGGCTAGGGCCTACCTCATCTTACACAGTACATGCACCATGCATGAAAAAATACAATGTTATGCAAGAGACTAAAAAAAGACAGATCATCCATACTGCGTTAATAATTCAGATCTTGTTTTGGTGTTATCTGAAGATCCCCCACAACAGTTCCTGTAATGTAAAAGAGCGGAAAAGCACTCCAACTAAAGCAGAACCTTAATGTCAAGTCACTAGTTTTGTGTGCCTCATTTAATAGAGTGCCTCGAACTATACTTATTGTTGTATCTTAATGGTAGTCCATTGTATCTGTACAGGGGGACACTATTAAGACAAGGCCCTGGATGCACTCTAGTAATTCCCTTTACCATGAGGAGAGGAACATGCCAGAGACATACAAATAAACTAATGACATCTCAGGGGGGAGCACACTCACACTGCCACACACACACACACAGCTTTCTAACGCGAACCAGGTCTACCTGCTTTGCGTCTCTGTACCATCAACATGGGTCCCCAGAGACAGCAGACCTAGTCTTCGAATGACATCATCCTGTCCTCTGAGTGCCAGCCCCTGGACCACCTTATGGCAGTGGGTCCCAGCACTCCAGCTTCCTGTACTCAGCTTTCAACCTAGCATTGATTCACTGATTTCAATCACTTTTGGGGGATAGGAACACAAGTCCCTTCTGTTTTGCAATGATAGCAAAGTAGGTTAAGAAATAGCCTACATTTACCACATGCCACATGAAAACTGAAAAATGTGGGATATTATGATGGTCACGATTCCACACATTAACTCAGCATTCAGTCAAGACTACATGACGCATGATGGAAAATATGTAATTTATCTACGGGTGTACTGTGTACTTTATTATGAACAGTAGTAGTGGGCTAATACTGTAGGTTACATGATTGGAACCCCAAATAGCCAAGATTAGATTCTTATCTTGGACTAGATTGAAACTCAACAGTTTCACATGACCTCTGAATCTTACGTCTCTATGCCGTAGCCTACTATGCACACGAAAACACGTACATTTTTTTTTATTAAGGTAAACACGTTTAAGAACAGCATATGATGTGCCCACTCAACGTCAGCATTTGCCGTCCCTAGTGTTACTGTTGGGGTAGTCCACGCTATAGCGATGATTAATGGTAAAACAAGTAGGCAATGTATTACAAGACGTGTGATATTTTGAAACCCGTAAATAGCAGACTTTCAAAGGCAAATACACAACAACAGACTGTATAAACCACTGTCTCTAGGCTATAATCTATATCTAGATATAGGTTCAGCACTGCCCGACACTTACCGGACAGTTCGTCAGGTTCAAGCCCGCTTTCAGTGTCGAGTCCGCAGATTACAAAATAATCTGCGAATCGACAGGAATTCGAGCTGAAGCCGGTGGTCATTTTGAGACTGGTCCGTCTGTACCCTTTTCCTCGTCTTGTCAGTCGGGTGCATATTATGGGATCCCGAAATGATTTCGCGCAGCCATCGTTGATGCTCCGCGAGACCAGAAAATCTGAACAGGGCTGTGCTCGAAATGCATTCTGGGTCTCCAAATACAGCTGTTTTCATCTGGGCTCAAATCTCCTAGAGCCTGCCCCCCACCCCCATCTCCTCCCCGTGTAGTTGGGATACTGGGCATGTGCAAACTCCACATAGATTACGTTATCCCTTTAACCCTGCAGCCGCCGAAAGGACGGAGCTTGACTCGCCTACAGAATGTTGATCCAAACATTCAATTCATTCACGATGAACATACACGCAGTGCGTATATGCCTTCAACAGGGGATCTCCCCAAAAAATTCTGCGAGGGCCAAATAATTTTCCTTTATTTAATGTGGGGCCGGGTCGGTCTGTAACAGAAAATTACATATGCCTGAGTAACTACCGGTATTCTTGTGGACATTTTATTATGATTTTAAATGTATTTATTATGCTACATTAGTTTGTTATTTTTTTATGCACCATATATCCGTACATATGAATGGGTATATAGCCTATTTAAAGAGCATTATTACCGTAATGATCTTTTTTCGTTTGCAAAAATAATCAGTGTGAACTTACAAAAAAGTATCTGGCATTTTTCAGAGGGCCGGTCCAAATGCGTGCAAAACTATCATTATGTAAACTACAGGAATAATGCATAGTGAAATGGGAGGACCATAGTGGTAAAGAGCATCACGAGCTCTCTCTAGTGGTGTGACGTGAAGGGTGCAAACCAACGTTCAGTACAAATACATACAAACTGCTTCCAATATACTAGGGTATCCGAGAAAATGATTCAGGAGGCAATAAGACAAACAAAATACTTGTTTTTAATGATTTAATAATAAATATATTAATAAAGCAAATTTCATTCCATTGGACAAAAAGAGGTACAAGAATGAACAGTATTTACAAATGCAGGTCATACTGCAATTCATTTTGTACACCTTAACACTGGATTTACCTAAGTTAATCAATAGTTAATGAAACAAGGAAACCACCTCTGAAACCACCTCTGCTAGTCGGATGTCCGCATGGAATCACCCGATGGAGAATTGTATTACAGAACATTTATAACCCAATGTTAAGGACATCATCATACATGAAATACAACTGTTTATTCTAATGACCAGGAGTGGGGCTGAAATGCATCAACGAATCCTTGATCTTCTGTTGCACGGATAAAAAAGGGTGTCAACATATATGTTCAAGTGAAAACAAAGGGATCAACAGATTGTTGTTGTTGCATAAAACTGGACACAGTGAAAGTGAACTTCCAAGATTTGCAACACAATAGCTAAATGTTGCCCCTCAGTTGTTCAAAAAAAACAAAACCCTCTTGCTTAAGCACCATATTCATTAGATGGTTTACAGTAAATATTTTCTATTAAGTATGCAGTAATATAACAATGCTTCATTTATAGCTATTTTAGTTGTAGGCTATAGAGGTAGCCACATTCTGATTGGACTCAAAAAGATTCAGTATTTCTTCCCCTGACGTTAATACATTAAGCCGACTATCCGAGTAAGACTAAACGTTTAGAAAAGGGTGCTTGACAAAATATCTTAAAACATTGGTTGTTTTTCCTTGTGGAATCTTGAAACGGGGCCATGCAGAAATATCAACAGTAAGACTGCTCATGTGTACATTCACTGTATCAAATTCATCGAAGAAGTCCTCCAGGACTCACTATGAGCAGCAACAGATGGTATTTGTTCTGAAATCAAATCATCCAGTAAACTCTTCATATAAGGCAAATGATTCTTAAAGCAGGTCAAAGAAGCCAAAACGACAACACAGTCTAGGCATCACAGCAACCGATGTGTAGGCCTACTGGTTCCAACCCACACAGGCAGGAAGTAGCAAAATGGAAGTATGAACTGCAAGGAGAAGTATGTGTCATTCAATCAGTTGGCAACTTTAATTGGGCACTAATGGATCATCCTTAGTGTGGAGGTCCCTACTGCATTTTTCCACGCACACTTTAGCATACGACTTGGAGCGTACAAGAGTGAGAGCAAAAAGGAGTGCAGTCACTGCACCAAATGTAGCAAGTCAAAAAGGAGTGCAGTCACTGCACCAAATGTAGCAAGTCAAAAAGGAGTGCAGTCACTGCACCAAATGTAGCAAGTCAAAAAAAAAAAAAAAAGAAGACACATACAAAACACTTGTTTTCAATACTTGATATGTTCATTAAGAAAATTAAAGGGGAAAGTCAAATGATTAAAAATCAAGAAGATCCAATATTGGATTGGCAATAAAAACATCTAGTGTAGCTATTGTCTGCCATTAACAATTATGGCAAATGGGGTGGATTTTATGTATAATAATTTAACATGATACAATGAAATGACATTCACTCCTTTAAACTAGTGTATAAAACTGCCCACGGCAAACACTTTCATTGGAAAGACAACCTTCAAACAACTACTCTGAGAAATATTGCTTTTATGTCACAGTTCAATGATCTTAAGGATTGAAGAAACTCCAAACACACGAAACAAAACGTCAAAAAGGAGAGTTGAAAATAAATAATTCAAACAATTTCAAAAGAGACAGGCGCCGGATGTCTTTGTCACAGCCAAATCACTCAAAAGGTGAACCAACACAAACTGGGAAACACCAATCATGAGGCGAAGTAGAAGCCAGTTTGTGGAACACATCCTCGAGGTGGCCAAAACATGGGACACAGAAGTAATAGCTGGGCCATTCGGCGAGATGAGGTTCCCACGACAGCCAAGCGGGCGTGTGAGACTGAGACGGAAGGAGTCATGTGTGTGTGTGACTGCTGCATGTACCATTCCTGAGCCAAGGGAGTGGGGAAGGGGGATCAGGCAGGTCGATGACGTGCTGAGCTGCCCAGTGTGCCCTACTCGAGCTTCTGCTGCAGCTTCTTCTGGAAGCAGACAGGCAGGATGGAGAGCACAGCCAGCACGCCCAGCACTGCTAGAGAGTTCCAGGACACTGCTTCCCCGGCTGTGGTCAGTTTGTACAGAGTTGTGCCAGCGTTGATAGCCACAAACGATGGTGGGGCGACTCCTGACACGAGACAGCAAGAGAACAGGAAGTCAACATCGCATATCTGACCTGCAATCTAGTCAAATGTTGATATATATTTGCATAACGGTGTTTGATGACGACACATCGTGTTTGCTCTTACCAAAGAATGTCCCGAGGAAGAAAACCCCTAAAGGCACGTTGATGACAGGCGAGGTGATGTTGATGAACCAGTTCGGAAGGAATGGAGTGATCCTCAAAAATATGATGTAATTAATGAGATGGTCTCTGTGCTTGTCAACCTGTCGGAGAGAAGGCGGAACGTGAATCCCGTGGTTCTTCATTTTAGAGAGGTGACTTAAGGAAGGAGAGGCCTATTCTTCATCACGCACGTTCGGTCACCCACCTGTTGTGACCATTTATGAGCCCTCTCTGTCAGGTATTTGTAGACCACCGGTCTCCCCACCAGGTAGGACAGCATGTAGCAGAAAGAGGCCCCCAGACCAGAACACTGCAACACAGGCAAAGAAGAACTTGGCAAAGATCTCCTAACATCCAGCTGTCTCCTGGCAAATCTCAAGTGTCACTACTCACCAAGCAGACCAGGAAGAGGGCCAAGGGGAAGGGATAGAGATAACCAGACAAGATGCTAAGGAAGATGGATCCTGGAATTGCAAATGTCTGGAGGCTGTGTCGGCAGTGTCAAGGCAAACAGCTACAGTAGCAGTTTGGAAATACACAGATGGACAGCTTCAAGATCAACACATTTATATCGTTTAGCTAGCCCACTTCCTTGACCCGGGAGATTGGATCTCCACGAGCGCAGCTGTAGCCTCCTGTTGCCAATGACGTGCTAAAGGTCAACCCCATATTGAATGACTCACTCTTGGAAGAAGCCTGATTAACTAACACAGTTCCTCCGAAAGAGGGAGATGCAAAGGTAGAGGACAAGGTCGGGAGAGGAAGAGGTGGATTTCCCTACATTCAGCGAGCAGGTTATAATTGGAAGGATACAAGACGTAGGTGGTAAAATAGGCTATCAACACTTGGGTGTAGAAGGTATCCTTATATTTAGACAACACAGTACCCAAGGCCTTGGCATCATCCATGTCTTTGGGGATTTTGATTTTCTCCATCTCATCACTGCAAAATAAACATGGAATGAACACAGACTCATTCATAAGTCATAAGTCATAAGACGTTGTTAGTCCATCAATATGACCCATTAACAGCTTCACAATTTAACGGTTAGCAGGGTGTGGGAATGTAATTTCAATGAGTCATATTTGCTTCCATGTGGCATATATTAGTTTTACAGCTGTTCAAAAAGTAGTGTTATCTATGTATTCGCTTGACTTCACCTCTGACGGCCTACAGTGAGAACATTTTAATTTAGAATAGACACGGGATAGATAAGGGGAACTTACTCGCTTAACTCTGGGAAATTCCTGTAAACAAGGTACATGACTGAGGCGGCACAGGTAAAGATCGACAACAGGAGGAGGAGGGACTTGCGAGCAGAGCCCCCTCCAGGGTACTGTGTTTCTGTGAATGGGAGAGGAAAACACATAAAGCACATATTACCGATCTTACCAATTGACCCACTTTTTTTTTCTTTACTATATTCATTGATTCATGCATTGATGACAGCAGTAAGTGCCATCTGATGTGTCATGTAATGTGTTGCAAAACTTTGCATCACTTGTTGTTGTACCTTCAAGAGGCTGGCATTCCCTAGAGAAAGGCATTACCGAGACAAACCGTTCTCTCAAACATGTGGCTGACTGGTTCTCTCTTCTTTGTGCATATTAAAAGGATTTCACACACTTCGACTACTTCATCAAAATTGCACGTAACATTTTGGATGGGATTAATGATGAAAAAACGGTAGAACTAGCTACTCTAGTTGGTGGGTTAAATAAATGTAGCCTAGGTTTACAGTTTTACAGCTATTCAAAAAGTAGGGATATCATTGTATTCACTTGACTTCACCTCTGACCATGTCATTGATTAACGCTCTTGGTTAACCTGATGTGAACTCGTAGTAGGCTATCAAATTACAAAGCTGCAGCTAACACGTTAGCATACCTCTGAAAAGCCGGTAACTCGAAAAATATTTTACAATACTAGAGCTAATTAGTTAGGTATCGTGATAGAATCGTATGAGTCGTAACACTAACATAAATAATACTGTCGAATTTTACTACAGGCACCAAAGTGGCTGGCTTACCAAACTACCAAGCATTAGCATCAGCCTAGTTGTCATGAGGCTAGCTATCAAACACTTGACTAGAAAGATAGCCAGTTAGCTTAGCTACTAGTACTGTAGACTAGCTAGTACCTTTGATGAGTTGTTCATCAGGATTTGTCTTCCCTTCTTCGTGTACAGATGATACATTGTTGACCTCTCGTCTTTCTCTTCGTTTCTTTGCCATTTTAGCCTGAGCCAGTGAAAAACCCCTAGCTAGATAAGTTCTTCGATTTGTCGACCTAGGCTTAGGTTGCTATGAAATTTGACAGCTCATCCAACACGGTCATTTGCCAACCGGCGACTGACGCTGTGATTCATGCGGATAAGGAATGAATCTTTCTTAGACTTTCAATATAAAGGTTTAGTTACTAGTTAGTCGTGAAAGATGCCAGCAGCGTAAACACAATCACCTAAATATTTTCACGCTTATTTTGTCAAATATACAAATATTTATATGTATACATATCAATTCCCAATCGGTGGAGTTTCATGTTTTCTGTGTTGAACGTGCGTTAAATCTTGTAAAGGAAAAATAGCTTCATTAACCTCAAAGGGACATTTATTTTGAAGGTATTTGAAGGGGTTTAAAGGTCACATGTCGATGGTTGAGAGCATGGACAGTATACAAGAACTGTTGACCAGATGAATAGAGGAAAATAAATTATAGAGTGGAATGGTTAGAAATTCAGCTTTGGATTCTATGAATACAAAACTATACTTTAGTTATGTACTCATATCCGCACTCCTTAAAATGGACTACATAGACGTTTGCTTCATCAGTGTCTTTAATGAAATAACATTTCACATAAAATGTGTTATTTCATTCCACCGCCACACTGTCCATGGACTTGGGTTGTATTTAAACATATTTTACTTTTGCTTTATGCATTCAAATATTTGCTTAAACTGTTCAATGGCTTTTGATTCCTACTGTATGTCCTGTAAATACAATTCCCAAAATATTAAAGGCAGCTAGGATGGGATATCCACTGGGAGTTCAGGGGACAGTCATTCTGATGTTCCTAAATGTTTTATACAGTTAATCAAATGCTTCAATGTCTTCTGAATGCTAAATTCATTGTGTGATAAAGCGTTGCAGCTAAGCATTCCATAATCCTTATTTCCAATTTGGCAATTGAATGAGACCACCTTCCAACCAAAAGCCTGTGGAATTTGGCCTATTTCAATCAGTAGTGTAATTCAAGCCGAAATAAAACATTGTACGGCGATTTATTATCTGATGAACAGCCCACCGGGCAAGGCTTGCATTGCCAGTTCAGTTTTAAACTACAAATCCTAGCGTGCAATGGGCAGAAGCGGATGTTCGTGTAGGACAAATTTGGCGCTGATCTATCCGGGTACTCTTATCACTTCTTCCTTTCGCGCCGGTAGCTGAAGAACCGTGCGTCCATGTGCGCATTCACTGGGAATTCATAGTCTACAATAATACTGAATCCGAGCCATAACAGAGCTTTAGCTATGGATCCCAACTCATTGATCGAGGCCCTTCGGGGTACCATGGACCCAAACTTGCGCGAAGCTGCGGAGAGACAGCTGAACGAGGTAAGAATTGTGATGGTGGTGGTTGTGGCGTGGATCGGGCCTCTGCTCTGTCATACATCAAAATGGCATGGAGTCCTACCGTGTGATCGTGGAACAGTAGAGTCGGTACACAACTTTGACAGATCGAATAACAATTCTTATATTTTGAACACATAGTTTGACTTGTGTAAAGTCTTAGTATATGCATGTAATGACAACATCAATAGTATTAGTTTTCGTGTCAGTTAAAAGGAAAATCACCTATTCCTGTAATCCGAAGTGGTGGTTCTTTAAAAACGTGTGGAGAGCTAATATTAGCTAGCTAAGCTAGTACTAGCATGCTATTTTGCGGCTAGTAACTTGGTGAAGGC
This sequence comes from Hypomesus transpacificus, assembly GCF_021917145.1. NCBI lineage: Eukaryota > Metazoa > Chordata > Actinopteri > Osmeriformes > Osmeridae > Hypomesus > Hypomesus transpacificus. The sequence continues at coordinate 13,384,478 of NC_061078.1, forward strand.
AGCTACGCAGTAGCTAATGCCCAGTTTTAGGATACTGCCCATCTATTTCCGTGGCAGCTGGCTTTTATTGAGATTGCTACACCATTGATAACACGGGTTTTATAATGTGTGCAGCAGTCATCCCATCATAAATGCCCTGTATCAGGAAAAGTAGCTGGTGGTAGCAGCTGTCATATTAGCAAGGTGGCTAGCAACACCTCTCACGTGTGTTAGCTAGCTAGATATGTTTTTTTTTATGGCTGACATGTCTCGCTAGCTTTAGCAGCAAGTAGCCTAGGCTAATTGTGATGGTGCGGAGTCGCAATGTGTAACAAATGTTAGACATGCACATTTCCCCATGCATTGGCATATATAACAGTAATCTGAATCAATTTGTTCAGTAGTGAAATTAACAAATAAAATTGATAGATTTAAAAAAAAAAATGTGTAGCTAGGTACACGTTATTAGCTATCCACTTTCTCTGCCTTCAACTTGTCGTCCATTGTTTTGATGGTCTAACGTTAGCTAGCTGCTACGACATCCCTGGCTTACACAAGCCAGCACATCATCTTGCCTTTAGGAAAGCTAAAGGCTTTAGCTTCTGATAGCATAGAAAAATCTCATGGTATTTTCTTCCATGGGTACCATAATGATAGTGCACTCCTTTATAAACATATGTCCTTATAGGTTATTGGTTGAATCAAGTCAGTTTATTTGCTACAGTAAAGTGGGTTATCTATCTTTTTACATGGATAGCCCATCTCAGAACCGATCTCGAAATCCAATGCATTTAGCTAGCTATCATAGCTAGTTGCTAACTGCTTATTGGTTAACGTGGCATACGTAGCTAGCCAGCCATCCAGGCACACAAATTGTGATTTTTGGGGGTAGCTTGACTAACAATATCATCCTAACGATAGTGATCCGTAACAATGCAGAAGAAAGCCACTTTTCTCAGTATTAATTGCCTTTAATTTACTGTGCACCATGTCTGCAAGTTATGCACATCACATTTTAATATTTAATGGCTGCCAATATTATTGTCATTTAACTTAGTTTCATAGACTAACTAGGCTTTCAAATGCAATCACTCTAAAACGTTTCTTTTTCTGTATACATAGTTTACGTTTTACAAGTATATGCAGTTGTATTGTTAGAACTTACTGAGTCATGTTGTGTGGTATCCAGGGAGAGGCTGCAGAGTGCATTGGTTGCAGCAAGGAGGGGGGGGGGGTGTATTTGAATGTTTTAACTGATCAAATAATGTAGAAGTAACTTTAGTCAGCAGTGAAATGTGTACGTTTATTGTTTGATAGTAATATACATTTTTTGGTTGTGATTGACAGGGTCACACCCAAGCAAATTTTGTGTCAGCTCTCTTGCAAGTCACCATGTCTGATCAGCTGGATTTGCCCGTCAGACAAGCAGGTAAGTCCAGTGTCTTCGAAGTCGAGACTCACCGACTCACTGTTAGGGATGGCTCTAACCCTTTCACACAAATGGTTTTAGACATTCAAGACGACAAATAACTTCTTAAAATCACTCATGCAAGTCATCATATCCTATACTCTTTACAATAATAGTCTCTCTGTTCATTTTTACACTCAGTCATTTGTCTAATGGGTAGCTACTCCTTAGAAGTGCATTCCACATAACATTCTTAAGAGAAGCTACTGAAAGAGTTGTCACACAAAGCATTCTGGTGATTACATGTTGAGTGGCCAAGATTATTTGCCCTTGACAATTGACTTTCGAGACATTTTCTGCTGCTGCAGAAGCCACATGGCAATAGCCATGTTCCAAGGTCATGATTTTTATTTATTTATTTACATCTAGTTTGCATCCAAAATACTATGTATCGTTCCCATAATACCCTCTGACCCTCATTTTCTCCTACCCATGCCCCGAGGTCTACCCTGCCCTATGTGGGCATTTTCTTTTAAAGCTAGAGAAGATGGCAGTGTTTATTCCAGGCAGGTTGTAAAAGGCATCATCTGCAATACCTGACTGCAGTGGTGGTATGGAATGGAATAGTTGGCCCTCCCTGGTGTCAACACAGGCTCCCACCCTGGCCTGGCACTGGCACCCTTCCCTATCCTAAGAGGGACTCCCTCCCCCCCCCCCCCCCCCCCCCCCCCCCAGGACACTCCTCAGCCCAGGCCCCACGTGGCTGACTAATGAAGGCCATTTGCTGTAAGTTGACACACAGAGGGAGGAGCCAGGCGGTGTCTCGGCAGCAGCACAGGACTGCGAGGTCCGACAGCCGCTAACAGCAGGGCAATGACAGGAATACGTTCGAGGGGCTTCCTGTAAATGATTGCTCACTCCTCCCACTGTCGGGGCGGAATGGCGGCCTGGTCACGTGAGGAGCCAGATGTCACCGTTTATGAATTTGTGCCTTTTGAAAATGAGCAAACGCCTTCTTTTTTTTTCAATAGTTGAATAACGTTTGATTTAGAGTGTACAGTAGGTGGGCCTGGCCAGCGATGAGGAGTCCTCTGCTGAGCGTGGCAGGGTGGTCGTGGGCCGGGGGAGCGTGTCAGTTTAAAGGGCGGGGGGGGGGGGCTGTCTGATGGTTCTGCCGTGTCAGCAGTGGCAGCAGGATTACGATGCCCAGCCTGCGGCCCAGATCACATCTGTGTCAGCAGTCTGACGTCTGGTCCCAGCCCCCACCCCCACCTCCTAGCTGCCTCACCCCATGAGCCACTGGCCTCAGAGGGACTCCATTCGTCCAATGGAACCCGGATCACACCCTTCCGCTGCATACACATACACTGAGCTAAAACATTGGGGATCAGCCATCTACACGTCATGATGCATGTCATAACACCTCGCTAAATGAATCCCTTGCCTCCCTCAAGCAATTTTATCGTTTGGGAGTTGGAGGGGCGAGTTGTTATTTTCGAGGGTGGCCAAATGACTCGAGGTGGCAGGGCCTCATGCACGTGGTGGCTGTGGTACGGGAGGAGAGACGAGGGCCCCGGAAGGCAAGCGCTCGTCCGTCAGGGCGCTTCGACACGAGGACCCACACAACGCTGGCTGTCTGGTCATGAGACCTGCTGCTCTCTGAGCCTGAGGACTCCACTGTGACTCACTGGACCAGAGCTCTCTGGAACACACCATGCCTCAATCTTTTCTTCTTTTTTTTTTTGTCACACAACTCTGTCTGGATCTTACTGGGGCCATAAGTTATGAGTGTTCATATTGTGTCCATTTGAATTCAATACTATTTACAGCTCCAATTATTTTCAGGCATGTTATGTAAGTGATTGTTACATAACTTATGTTACATTATACTCTCACGGTATAATAACGTTGACTCCTCTTGCCAAAAATATTTTGTTCTAGAAAGCCCTAACTGCATATGATTTATAGGGTCCCGATGGGTCGGTCAGCTAGTAAATGCATCTCTCCTCCACCAGGTGTGATCTACCTGAAGAACATGGTAACCCAGCACTGGAGCGAGGGGGACGGCTCGGGCACCGAGACGCCCGTCAATAACATCCCCGAAGAGGACAGGCAGTTCATCCGAGACAACATCGTGGAGGCCATCATCCACTCCCCCGAGCGCATCAGGTAACCGCCCTCCGTCCGCCCAGCGGCCCGCTGCCCCGGCTGGGAGGCCAACGAGGCGTGACCCGCGCTCAGATCGTATCCCTGCTGAACCGTCCGCCCGTCTCTCCTCGTAGGGTCCAGCTGACGACATGCATCCATCACATGATCAAGCACGACTACCCCGGCAAGTGGACGGCCATTGTGGACAAGATCGGCTTCTACCTCCAGTCAGACAACAGCGGCGGCTGGCTGGGCATCCTGCTGTGCCTGTACCAGCTGGTCAAAAACTACGAGTAAGGAGGACGCCTCTAGTTGCCCCCATGACCGAGTTATCTCTTGCTGCCAACACCCTGGGGGTTCCAGGCGTCCGTTTGTGTCAGCGGGTGTGTCTAACGCGCGTGTCACTCCCAAGGTACAAGAAGCCGGACGAGCGCAGTCCCCTGGTCGCCGCCATGCAGATCTTCATGCCCATGCTGAAGGACCGCTTCATCCAGCTGCTGCCCGACCCCTCCAGCGACTCTGTGCTGGTGCAGAAACAGATCTTCAAGATCCTCTATGCCCTCTTCCAGGTAGGTGGAGGACTCGTGCTGGACTCGACGTCCGTCCGTGCCGTCTGGAGGACTCCTAACCCGGCCCCGTTTTTCTTCACAGTACAACCTTCCCCTAGAGCTGATCAACCGACAGAACCTGACAGAGTGGATGGAGATCCTGAAGGCGGTGGTGGACAGAGATGTTCCTCCGGTGAGGAAACTCCCGATGCTCCATGGAGCCGGGGGCGTTACAGCCCGGCTGGAACCTGTAGCTCATGAGCGGTTGGCTCAAGCTCATGAGTTATCCAGGCTTCCTGCGTTGGCTACCTGTGGTATTAATGTGTGTATGGTTTGGATGGACTGAGGTCTTCCTTTGCTGACAAGGCATGAATGCACCAGTATTATTCAGTGTAAAACATTACATTCTTAAATGTCTCCGTCAACCGACTCTCACCGCCTCCCATCTCTGTGCACCTCAGGAGACCATGGCCGTGGATGAAGATGAGAGGCCTGAACTGCCCTGGTGGAAGTGCAAGAAGTGGGCCCTTCACATCCTCGCGCGCCTGTTTGAGAGGTGGAGAGACCGTTTACACCAACCGGGAACAACCCCGCGTGACCAAAACGCTGTTTGGAAAGAACTCTTTGCCTCCCAAAAATCCCTGACCGTTTCTCTCATGCTTGTGCCCTTGTGTCCAGGTATGGCAGCCCTGGTAACACCACCAAGGAGTACACCGAGTTTGCAGAGCTCTTCCTCAAGGGGTATGCAGTGGCTGCACAACAGGTAATGGCCCACAGCTGGCTCTGACAGTGTTGTGTTTGGTCTGTAGTCCACTTATCGACACAAGGCTCCCAGGTAGCCTGGTTCTCTTGTCTGGGCCTCAAGGCACTGATCCCCCCCCATGTCTGCGTTGGCCTGTGTAGGTGCTGCTGAAGGTGTTGTATCAGTACAAGGAGAAGCAATATGTGGCCCCCAGAGTCCTCCAGCAAACGCTCAACTATATCAACCAGGGCATCGCACATGCCGTCACCTGGAAGAACCTCAAACCACACATCCAGGTATGGACCTGTGGAAATGAGAACTCTTTTTTTTTTTGTTTTGTTTCATCACGGTGCATTGCAAACAGTCTTACGACACGTTGCAGATCTTCTGGAATGAGCCGTGTGCCCTGAGCTTCACTTGTTGTTTTGAACCTCCCAGGGCATCATCCAGGATGTGGTGTTTCCTCTCATGTGCTACACGGACAGTGACGAGGAGCTGTGGCAGGAGGACCCGTACGAGTACATCCGCATGAAGTTTGGTAAGAGCGCTACCGCCCCTCGGGCCAACTGCCACCGGCTGCGATCAGTGAGTCGGGGCAGGTGAAAAGTGCTCTCGTCTCTTCATCAGCACAATCGGTGCTGCGCACACACTGGACTGTGCTGACTCGTCGACCCAGAAACCACAACTCGCATCGCTCACTGTCGGAGACGTTTTCACCTCCTTTGCACGGTTTTGTTTTCGGAAAGCCGAGTCATGCAGCCGCTGTCCCTCATCCAAAAGGAATGTGTGGTTTTGGAAGCGGTCCGGGAATGGATGAGATCAATTGAGATGAAGCTTATGCAGATATGAAGTCATTGTGAGGCCTGGAAACCAGTAGAAATGTTTTTTTAATCGTTCTCTCATGATTCCCTCAGACGTGTTTGAGGACTTCATCTCTCCCACCACTGCCGCTCAGACCCTCCTTTTCACCTCCTGCAACAAGAGGAAAGAGGTTAGTAAGTGGAGGGGTTACTAGGTCGCCGGTATTGTTCTTGGCCCTGGCGCCTGTGTTGTTTCCTCTGGAAGGCCATGTTTACAGGCTGCCTTGACCCTGCAGTGGGATCTCATTAGTGACCTGTTGCTCCAGCAACAGGAATTTAAGATCTGCCTGCGAATGGGTTAGGTCAGGACCGGGGATGGGGGGGGGTAAACCTCTTTGCGAGAACGTGTGAGCCAAAATGTGCTCTCTAGCTTTAAGTAGTGTGTTTTTGTTTCACCGGAAAGGGTGACATTGGCTGTGGGTGAGCGGGGTGCGTGGCGTCTGTCCATGTTACGTGCTGCTTCCAGGCTGTGTTTTACAGTCTCTGTGGGCAGTACTCACTCCACACCTGGAGCCATAAAGCGTCAGGAGTTCATAGTACTGGCTTTGTGACGTCTCTCTGGACTCCACCCCACTGGCCAGCCTCCATAATCTCCGACAAACGCTCTCACTACTTATCAGTCAGAAACAAAGAAGAACTTTAACTTGACGTTTCAAAGTTATGGAGTGAGCCATCACTACATTGAGCTAAATAATTGGTCTTTTTGCAGGTTTTACAGAAGACCATGGGCTTCTGCTATCAGATCCTGACTGAGCCCACCTCTGACCCCAGGAAGAAGGACGGAGCCCTTCACATGATTGGCTCCTTGGCTGAAATCCTGCTTAAGGTCAGGACCCCACACCTTTCATGCCTTAGAGTCAATCTCATGGCTCATGCACGCTGTGTGGAGTGAACTGTGCAGCTGATGGACGGTTTCTTTCTGCAGAAAAAGATCTATAAAGACCAGATGGAGTTCATGCTGCAGAACCACGTCTTCCCCTTGTTCCGCAATGAGCTGGGCTACATGCGAGCCAGGGTAGGTCGATGATTCACTAGTTGAGACCAAGCCAGTTGATCTGTTCTGCACAAAAGGCTATGTAAACCATGAATAAGCACATCTTCATCCCCCCCCTCCCCCTTTCCTAGGCATGCTGGGTGCTTCACTACTTCTGTGAGGTCAAGTTCAAGAGTGACCAGAACCTGCAGACAGCCTTAGAGCTCACCCGCCTCTGCCTGATCAATGACAACGAGATGCCTGTCAAAGTCGAAGCCGCCATTGCCCTGCAGGTTCTCATCAGCAACCAGGAAAAAGGTAGCTAGCTGGGCCCCCATCCAGCCATGTTCTCCCCTCGCCGAATGACCATAAATGGATTTGAACGGAGAACTAGGTTGCTTCTCGCCGTCCAACTTCCCCTGTCGTGTTTACACGGACGGGTCCCTGACGCCTTTGTGCAATGCCTTTGTCTGAATCCTCAGCCAAAGAGTACATCACTCCCTTCATCCGGCCAGTGATGCAGGCCCTCCTGCACATCGTGCGAGAGACGGAGAACGACGACCTCACCAACGTCATCCAGAAGATGATCTGCGAGTACAGCGAGGAGGTCACCCCCATTGCCGTGGAGATGACGCAGCACTTGGTGAGCGTCGCCACCTGAGGGAGGAAGTGAAGTCTTGCGAAGGCTGTGGTCAGGTTGCAGGCTGGTTCACACGTGCGTTCTTTAACTGCCACTCATGTTTACCCTTCTCTCTCTCTCCCCCAGGCTATGACCTTCAACCAAGTTATCCAGACAGGTCCCGACGAGGAGGGGGGAGACGACAAGGCGGTGACCGCCATGGGCATCCTCAACACCATCGACACTCTGCTCAGTGTGGTGGAAGACCACAAAGAGGTAAGCAGCCAGCCTGCCGTCGACACCCCCTCACCTGCTTCCTACCACTCACCCCTGTGGCCCCTTCTGCTCCAGCCTGGTCTCTGGTCGGGCACAGAGCGGTCTCCACCGACACGCAGTCAGCCGCCCACCAGCTCCTGGGGGAACACGCACTCTGTTCTCTGGCTCTCTTCGGAGTGCCTCACAGGCTGAGGCAGCATCTAGAAACGAGGCAGGCTCTAGAAATAGCACTATGGCATTCTGCCTGAGTGTTCGTCGAACTGTAGAAGAGCTGATGCCTGGAATCGGACAGCAAGTTTTGGCCAAGCAGATGTAGTCATGAGTTGGGCAATATTTAGCCATGTTCAAGTACTCTTCTAATTTTCTTTAACTGAGTTTAAAGAACTTGATTTGTGGGTCTTGTTTTTTGGTTAATGTCTAATCTCTGTTCTAAGAAACTGTTGTTTACACGTATTACACTTCAATAACATTCAAATACATATTCATGTTCCAAAGACTACGGTGTATCTGCGTAGGGTTAATACGAGGTTGCGTAAACAAAGCGTTCTAATGGTTTCAGATCACTCAGCAGCTGGAGGGCATCTGTCTGCAGGTGATTGGTACAGTCCTGCAGCAGCACGTCCTGGGTAAGGCTGGATGGTCCTGTCCCACCGCAATCCACCCGCCTGTGTGTCCTCATACACACATTCCTGTGCAACAGCTATGGTGACGCATGCAGTCTTGCCTAATGTGTGTGTGTGTTGACAACTTTCCAGAGTTCTACGAGGAGATCCTGTCCCTGGCCCACAGCCTCACGTGCCAGCAGGTGTCACCACAGATGTGGCAGCTCCTGCCGCTGGTGTTTGAGGTTTTCCAGCAAGACGGCTTTGACTACTTCACAGGTACGGTGTTTTTAGCTGGACATCTCTAGACGTGCCTTACCTATTTGGCTTAGTAAGCCTGTAGACTGAGGAGGCTTTAAGTAATGTGGAGAGTTTACCCAGGGAATGTACCCATTGTCACATGCACCCTGTATTACATTTTGTTTCTCCGTTTTCTCTTTCAGACATGATGCCTCTGCTTCACAACTACGTCACCGTTGATACAGACACCCTCCTGAGTGACACCAAATATCTGGAAATTATGTACAGCATGTGTAAGAAGGTACACGCCTACAACTTTGTCACACGTTTTAATGGTTGATGGTATGGGCGAGGAATCCCTCCGGCACGCGCAGTCCTCATCTTTGGGCTCTTCACACAGGTCCTGACGGGTGACCCGGGCGAGGACCCAGAATGCCACGCGGCCAAACTGCTGGAGGTGATCATCCTGCAGTGCAAAGGACGTGGAATTGATCAGGTAAGTCGTTTTGGTTTTTCCCCCTCAATAAAAAAATCACATTGTGGATCCCAAAGGGCAATTCGAGGCGTCCAGGCTCGTCCCTCCGCGTTACTTTTCCACCTAGAAAGCGACTGAATGCTTTTCCCCGACCCTCCTGTCGCCCTGCTGTGCGCCCCAGGTGGTCCCCTTGTTCGTGGCCGCTGCGTTAGAGCGGCTGACGAGGGAGGTGAAGACCAGCGAGCTGAGGACCATGTGTCTGCAAGTGGCCATCGCCGCCCTGTACTACAGCCCCCCACTGCTCCTCAACACCCTGGAGAACCTGCGCTTTCCCAACAACACAGAACCCATCACCAACCACTTCATCTCCCAGTGGCTCAAAGACGTCGACTGCTTCCTGGGGTGAGTGTCCTCTGAAGGCTCGGATTGGGACTCGTTTCGTGTTTTTGGTTTGGTTTTTATTTCGGTAGCACGGGCCCACGACGCAGATGTTTCAAACTGCCTAAACCTTGTGGTTGTCAGTTCTGCAGCCAAGCGCAGGTTTTTGTGAAGGTTGAAAGCTAAATTTGGGATCTCATTTCTCCCACCAGGCTCCACGACAGGAAGATGTGCGTACTTGGCCTGTGTGCGATGATAGACCTGGAGCAGAGACCCCAGGCCATCAACCAGGTGGCCGGCCAGCTGCTCCCGGCAGCCATCCTGCTCTTCAGTGGCCTCAAGAGGGCCTACGCCTGTCGAGCCGAGCACGAGAACGAGGACGAAGACGACGACGAAGACGGAGAGGATGAGGAGGAGAACGGTAAGGCGACCCTTTTTCTCACGTTGGCACGTAGCTCGTACGTCGACTCCCGCGTCGAAATGTACCTACAAATAATATCTTCGTTAAATCGGACCTTCCGACGAAAGCAGACCTTTAAGAATCTTGCCATCAAGGACGATTGAGCTTGGACCTGTTGACTGATCAGCTCCTTTCCTTTGCCCTGCAGCGGAGCTGGGCAGCGACGAGGACGACATTGACGAGGAGGGTCAGGAGTACCTGGAGATGCTGGCCAAGCATGCGGGCGAGGACGGGGACGACGAGGACTGGGAGGAGGACGATGCCGAGGAGACGGCGCTGGAGGGCTACACTACGGCCGTCGACGACGAAGACAACCTGGTGGACGAGTACCAGATCTTCAAAGCCATACTACAAAGTAAGGAGGAACGCTCCATCGCTCCGCTTTTGTCGGCGTGATTCACGTACACCCGAGGTCTTCAACCCTGGTCCTCAGGGACCCCCTGTCCTGCACGTTTTTAGATGTTTCCCTGCTCCAACACGCCTGATTCAAATGAATGGTTGTTAACAGGCTTCTGCATAACTAGATAACGACCCATTCATTTGAGTCGGGTGTGTTGGAGCAGGGAAACATCTAAAACGTGCAGGACGGGGTCCCTGAGGACCAGGGTTGAAGACCTGACGTAGACAATGGTTTACACTACAACTACATCATGAAGCACATTCTAAAAATCAGTTACAATTCAGTAGCCTAAATGTGATTTCATTGAATATGTACTGGAAATCTACTTAAATAGTGGTTAAGAGTAAACCGCTTCTGTTCAGATGAGTAAAGGCCTCTTTTTCTCCCCAGATATTCAGACCCGTGACCCAGCATGGTACCAGGCACTCACACAAGCACTTGACGAGGAACAAGGCAAACAGCTTCATGACATTGGCACACTCGCGGACCAGAGACGGGCAGCACATGGTAAGCTGGTGAACAACAAGCCTGCCTTCTCTGGAACGACAATCTCACAAGCAGAAGACAATTGGACCATTGTCTTGTCCTGCTCCTTGGCCTTGTTGTGTAGGAAGCATGTCCTGACTGTGTTATCTCATTCCAGAATCCAAGATGATCGAGAAGCATGGCGGATACAAGTTCACGGTTCCAGTGGTGCCATCTAATTTCAACTTTGGAGGCAATGCTCCAGGAATGAATTGAATCATCCCCCTTTCTCCTTTTTATTACTCTGTGACTGATTGTAGTGAAGTGAAAAAAAGCTTGTGTTGTTCCCTTAAGTAGTGGTTCCAGAACTGGTTCTTCTCACTCACTCTTCAATCAGACTATCAAATTGGAAATAGCACCAGAAGACGTGGGAATGCAACCAAATGCAACCAATGGCTGGGAAAACAAACCAAGAACTTGAGCACGACGCAAGAGAAATAGGAAGCTCTGAAAAACAATGTCTTGTGGAATCCAAAGTGGAGGGGATGCCCTGACGGCAACTCTTTTTTTCCCACTTAATACATAATGGGGGCTTAACAATTTGAAATTGATAATGGGACTAAATGTTTCATCATTTTCACTGTTTTGGCCAAAAGGCCGTTATCAGATTATACCTCTGGCAGTAGTGTCGTCTACGTTATTTTCTGCATTAACAAATTCTCATGTTTGTTATGTATATACAAGCCAAGGTTCTTGATTTTTAAGTAGCCTTGCAAAACAACCAGAGGCATTTGTAAGGTGTCAACAAGTGTATTCATATGTAGCATATTGGATACTTCATAGCACTATGTGATGCCTGATCTCTGTAAATTAATGACTAGCACTTTCATACTGTTCAGGTCTCCTAGCCTTCTGTATCAGACTGCAAATTTTTTAAATCAATTCAGACTATTTAAAACACAAACAGCTGTAACTTTGTTACTTTGCAAGCGACTTCTCCTGTAAGGGTTGATTGTCACATGTATTTGGTTACGGTGAGAAATGGGTGGCATCATTCTGCTGCTAAAATGGAAACATTCTAGATTCCTGAAAAAAGAGAATGCCCTTGGTGTTCAGTTTGGATACAGGACATGTTTGTGAGCACTGAAAGTCAATTGGATTATACTTCATTGAAGCATGTACAATTGGACTTGATCGTGAGGGTCTCAAGCATTTGGTTGGTGTATGGATGAACCATCTATATATACAACATATTAAAGAAAACTTAAGTTGGAATGTATGCAATCGAGTGTTTACTTAATTATTTCTTGTGGGTTACAATTACCATCGATCTGTAATTATCTTGTTCGATGTCAAAATATGCAATATTAATGACAACCAAATGAATTTGTGCTGCAAGGTGTCGTTTTATGTGCGTAGGCTACATGAGGTTTGTGATTGTACTACAAATATTCTAAAGTTCCAATATTGCACTGCATTACCCACACCACCCTGCTTTCTGACTCGTAGCTGTTGCTGTTCCAAAATGGCAGCCTATTTTCCTATCGTTGCAAATACGAATTTTGCTAATTGAAACAGGCCAGTTCATACATGGATCACACACTATAAACAACGATATTATCGTAAATAGTTGTTGAATCTGTTAATAGGATACAAACGACTTTTCAATTTTGTGTCCGTACTGACCCGGAATGGCCTGCGATAAAACGTACGGTGTAACCTGAATGGGAACATGAACAGAGAGCATGAGAAAAATTCAGGGCCAATAGGATAGCATAAGATAATATGGGACCGAAATGGTAGCCAATCGTTAAGTTGATGTTGCGTTAAGCGTTGTTGTTATTCATGTTCTAGGGCACTGAACGTTTTCTTTCCCTAATGCAGCATAGTGGTCGAACGAAGGGATTGTTGAAAATTTCGGAGGTTCGTAATGTTTTTTTTTTTTCTTTACCCAGTGTGCCTTATTCCTACGGCCATTCCCAGCGTGGATCTGGAAAGATGGCTTGCGGAGGGGGCATTTTTACAACAGTTATTTGATTACATCTAAACACACATTCACAACTTTGATGTCCACGATATTGTTTTCGACTGTTGAGTGATTTGAACTCGCGCTCTTTGCCCGCTGAATGTGAATTTCCCTAGCTAGCTAGCTAAATAGTTATCTAACACGTGCATACTTCACTGCATTTGGTGATGAACTCCGATGACTCACACTGCTGGTATGATAGTGTGTGACTATTTGACACAAAATGCAGTGATAATGCGCAATTAAGTATTTTAGTTTCATGTATGTTGCATTTATCTTTTACTGTGTCAATCACGTTAAAAGTCACAGGCTAGTGGCAACAGTACTCAAGCAGTTTTATTCAACTTTGTGGAACTTACGCGTTTGGTTGTGACCAGCTAGCTAATGTAGATGGCTTGCCATCGTTGTCAACCTTCATATAGTTCGCTAGCTAGTTGTACAACAATAAAGTGTCTGCACACACGGGCTAGATTCCTACCAATATGGCTAGTTTAGCGATGCTTGCTCAAACGTATGTTGTCTGTCTACAAAGGGCTACCATGCTATTGGCTCAAGTTAACCGGAGTTTGCAGCCAGTGACTCTTGCTGATGGATCCACAGTCTACATCTCGTGTACCCCAGCAGGTAATTTCAGTCTACCATCTCTACGTACCAAACACTTATAAATGTGTCAATTGAATGAACCATTTATGTCTAGGAAATTTGGTTAAATTAATACTAACGGACATGAATCACTTAGTTGATGTTACTGTATTATTGGAAGGTCAGTCTAATTGAATTAAGTTCAGTTTCTCTTTCAGATACTAAGTTCATGGATGGACAGCTCATTCAGTTGGAAGATCGATCTGCAGCACATCATGTCTCAAAAACAGGTCTGCTTTCCCCATTCTTAATATTGTAACTGCGTTTTAATGCAGTATTCTATATCTAGGAAATGGCCTCAAAAACCTGTTTCATTTCTTTTTATTCTTGTCAGACGAGACCAGCAGGTGGACAGGTTCTCCACTGTGTGAAAGGATCGGAGGTGATGGTCTGAGACTGGAGAACGGTCAGGCTGTACAGCTGGAAGATGGCACCGCTGCTTACCTACACCCCCCCAGAGGTATGACCTACTCTATTATCAAGAAACCTTGACATGACAAAGCTGGATTGCACCTTTTAAACCTGAATGGAATGCAAGGCATTGTAGCTATAGCCTGGCAAACATTCTTGTAGGTACGCTAATTAGTGTTAAGTCCTCTTTATTATGTCTTATGTCACAGAGACCCATGGCCAGAATACACTGCAGGCTGTCCAGTTGGAAGATGGCACCACAGCCTATATTCAGCACACTGTGCAGATGCCCCAGTCCAATACCATTCTGACCACCCATGCAGGTAGCACAGTGTCAGACTTCAATGATGGCACCATCGACCAAGAGACCATAAGTGTGCTGGAACAGTACGCTTCCAAGGTAGTGTCTCGTGGATCCTTTACTCTACTGAGAATGGTAGTCTGGCAGTTCATACAGATTCTTACATGTGGTCTGGATATGAGATTGTTACATAGTAAGAGACGCATCCTCTTATCTTTTCTCCCTTTTAGGTAGAAGCTGTTAAGCCTGCCACCAACTCGGGTATTATGGAAACCGATCAAGATGAGGCTGTGCCCATGCAGGTACTGAACGCCCTTAGATCCTGTAATATGTCATTTATTGTTACTTACTACTTACTAACCGAGGAGTGAGGTCATGCTGGGAAATATCAAGCTGAGGCTCGAATGATACGGCAAAGCCGAGGTTTGATATTTCCCGGCATGACCTCACTCTCGGTTAGTAAGTCGTTAGTAACAATAAATATAACATTTACATAAATATGACAGTGTATCTTACTTACAAATACCCCCCTGACAGATTGGGGTTTAGAATCGCAGTAAAGGAAAAACTTCAGCTGTGATTATGAGGGCTGTGGGAAACTTTATACTACAGCACACACACACACACACACACACACACTCCCTGTGTTTACATTGGAGGAATGTAGAATAATACTACAATATAGCATTAAAAATACTACAAAAATAATGTATAGCAGTACATCTAACTTTGTCTTGCTCTTGTGCTGCCTGTGCAGGTACATGAAAAGGTGCACACAGGCGGCAGGCCATATCTGTGTAATGTCAAAGGCTGTGGGAAGAAGTATGGCACAGGTTAAAACAAAATTATAATAACATAGACATATTTTTTCGATGTAAAAATATTTCCCTGTTTTGGAAAGTGAATGTGCATCTAAAATAAATGTCTGTCACAAGGCCATGACTTAAAAAGTCACCTTAAGACACACACAGGGGAGACGCCTTACCGCTGCCAAGAACTGACTTGTGGAAAATCATTCAGGACGTCAGGACAACTCCTGTTGCATGTCAGGACCCACACAGGTACACTCGATGGATTTGAAATCCCTGATATAGTATGGTCAATAGTGATCATTTGGATGAACCTTCATCCTTTTTCCTCCCTCATTCAGCAGTGGTTAGGAAAAACAACGTTTCTATTCATGTTGTGTTGGTGATGTTCTCCGGCCTGCAGGTGAAAGGCCATTTCCGTGTCCGTTTGAGGGGTGCGGAAGAACTTTCATTGCCTCAAACCACAGGAAAGTGCACATTCGCAAACACACCGGAGAGAGGCCGTACTCCTGCGCCGAGCCAGGCTGTGGACGCTCCTTCACCTCTACCAGCAGTTACAGGAGCCACATTAGAATCCACACAGGTACATCCTCAACCTCCCTTCCAACTCAAACGCACGCAAGTTTTACCCTTGTATAGTGTGATTGATGGACGATCTTTGCTTATAGGAGAAAAGCCGTATCTGTGTACAGTCCCAGGTTGTGACAAGCGATTTACAGAATACTCAACCCTTTACCAACACCATGAGGTCCACATACCGTTCAACCCATACAGCTGCAACCACTGTGGGAAGTCCTACAAGGTGATTTCCTCCCTGGACCATCACAAACGCACTGCGCACAACGACGCAGAGGTCATTGAGGAGGAGCAGGAGGCCTAATTTAAATCTCCTGCAGGTGAGTCAGGAGTTCAAAAAAGATACAAGAAAAGAATGATTAAGCTCCTAAGCTGTAAAAGGTACTTACGAGTGAACTTATCACTTGTCTATGGCCTTCAAAGCCTGACACAATATTGACTCAGTGTTGGTCGCGGACTACTTTTCTTGCCTCTCCTTATAAGGACTGAAGCCAGGGATTGGCCCAGTGACCTTAGGATTGTTAAGAAATCTTTTTTCTTTGGGGGATGGGGTTGGGTAATCTTAGTAATCTTAGAAGCTATTGATGGCCCCCCTCCGAACTTTAGTATGACGGTTGAAGAGGAGGAGGAGCCTGGCACAGAACAGATGACTGAAGCAGAAGCCATTAGTCAGCAGCATTTGCCCCGCCAGAGGTAGGGCATCTTTTAGCCACCTCAGACGGTACTCAAATCGCTGTCCAGGTGGGTGGGTCCCTCTGCTACAGAACACTACAAATTACACCATAACTGAAAGAGGTACACAATAGAGCTGCCTTCTTGCAAAACTGCAGGGTTCATATTACAGTTTAGTTGTGTGCCTTCAGCACGAGAGAGATGTGGGGAAAGTCCCATAGTATCCTCACTTGTGAAACAGTCAATGGATAATGACTTAACTATTCCAAGCATTCAGATACTGTCATTCTAAATCATTGTTTAGATTGGTTGTATAGATGAACAAGTTCCTATTGTTGTTTGTTTGAAGAACTTGTTTGTAGTTGAACTGGAAAATCAGTTCTGCGAATTGCTTTTGTCTAAAGTAATCTCATCAATTTCTTATGATGTTAATGAAGGATGCTTTTGTATTGCTTTCATCCGAAACCAGATTTTTCCATTGTTGCTGGATATCACTAATGGGAGGAACCCTGGTTTTGATGGATTTAAGGATAATACATTTTTCAGGATGTAGAGATTATTTTTGTTACACTTGAATGTTTTGTTGACTGAATCATTTTCACAATTTTCTTAGCTCAGTGAACAACCCACTCTAGAAGAAGCCATCAAAATAGCATCCAGTAAACATCAAGAAGAAACGCAGCGATTACAAGATTTACTCGTACTACTTTGGAGAAAATTTGACTGGACTGGATGGGCAGAAGTACTGGCTATTGATATTACAGTGTTCTACATTGAAGTTAATGCTTATGAAACAACATAATTATTCATTCAATTTTGTACATAGTTATTTAAAATATCTGCAGAAAGACTTAGTCTTGAAAGATGATTTCGAAAAGTTACAGCAGGAACCAGAATTTTAATGTTTTTTTATTATTATTTCTATCTTGGTTAATATTGTATTTTGTGTATATAAATGAATCATATATATATTACTTTGGAATTTGTAAAAAAAAAATACTAATAAAGGATTCACACTGATTGGTAAAGAAAGCGAATTTGCACCTTTTTGTTCAATGTGCATGCTCTCTAAGGGGCAATTACTTATGTTCAGATCAGTACTCCTATAGGGTAATTAATTATGTTCACATCAGTACTCCTATAGGGTGATTTATTATGTTCAGATCAGTACTCCAAGGGTAATTAATTATGTTCAAATCAGTAGGCTACTAGGGTAGTTATGTTCAGATCAAAGGTTTGTATAAAGGGGGATAGTATTCAGACAGAAAAAGAACAAGAGCAAGGGGTTAAGATAAAAGTTAGACATTAGACAAAAAATACATGACAGACCTTGTAACTTGCTCAGTGAAGTGGTTGGCAAGTAGGGTGGTGACGTAGGGGTTTTCTACAAAGTTTAGAACGTCCCCTTTTCAAACAGGACCAGACCTCTCCCATTGGTTGAAGACTGGAATAATTTCTCCAACGGTCGCGGGAAGAGAAACAGTGGGTTGAACAAGTTTCTTGACAACACTTTATTTGTAAACAAATGTTAGATCGGACAACTTGTGAATAAATCTAATACGTTTTGACGACTGAAACGGATTCCATGTTTGGACTAAGTGAGCACGTTTCTTACTACTGAAGTAGTAAATGGATTGCTGAGAGCACAGCAACGTGGGCTGTCTGGATACTGGAAAACGCACGGGGCACAACAAGCGTGAAATGTTAGCAAGCTAACTTGCTAGCTTTCCTATCTGAAGAATACCGCTTTGGAAGCATAGCGATTGTGAACTTAATATTTCAAACGTGAGAAAGTCGTGCCATGGGCACAATAAGGAGGTTACGATACTAGAATATCAAACAAATTTTTCCACTGGCAGCAAACTTTGAGGACGCGTGGTTAGCTAGCTAGCAAACTCACTGGAGCATGAGTTTAAGTTGCCGATTGTTCGTCAGCACGTCACCGAAGATGGGACCTATTCGGCAGAGACTGGAATTTTCTCAGAGTGATGAAGATGAAGCAAATAGCATTGAAACGGAGACAGGCCTGAATGAATTAGATTCTCCTGTGCAATCGCATGCCAAAGAAAACCAAGATGTTCGCAACAGCACACTTCTACCTGCAACGGAGGAAGATGCAGCGCTGTGGGACGAGGAAGGCTTCGGTTGTTTGTCTCCGCTTAAATCTCCAGGGAGTTACATGATGAAGGGATCGCCTTCTCCAAGAAAAGGAGTGCGTGCATATTACAACAGCTCGCCGCCTGAGTTGTTATACAGCAGGGAAGACGAGACCAGCCCCAGATCACCTTTGCCTGATTGTCCCGACACGCCACCCCATAAAACCTTCAGAAAACTCAGGCTGTTCGATGTGCCTCACACGCCTAAGGTTGGTGTAAAACAACTCCGTTATAAATTACATGTAACATTGAGTTGGACCAGCTGCAGAATATTTTCTTTAACATGCGATTGACCTGTTTGTGTAGGTCCTTTGTATTGACGGTCCCCTGTATTGAACAACCCCTTCCCCTTGTTGTCGATTGACCTGTTTGTGTAGGTCCTCTGAATTCACGGTCCCCTGTATTGAACGACCCCTTCCCCATGTTGTCCAATCATGTAAATGGCGTTAGTTACTTATGTCATGTTTTTTTTGTCGGTCTATTTCAGAGTCTGCTGTCAAGGGCCAGAGCTGTGGCGTCCGTGTCTACAGTACACCGAGTTAACGTCTTCAGCAATGTGGACTCGTCGGGGAAACCCCACACAGCCAGCCGACGCAGACATACACCCATGATCAACATAAACCCGTTTACTCCTGACTCACTGCTCATCCAGACAGAAACACTCCAGAGGAAAACCCGCAAGAGGTCACATTGGAATGAGTAAGTAATCCTGCCTGGCTGTGGAACAACTAGGAGGGATCTTGTGAGTTTTGTTGAGGCAACTGACTCACTATACTGATCACTTTCTACTGTGTTGGGCTCTCGGTTTATTTGGAAGAACAAGAATGCCGGTTTACAGCCAGAAGTTATCTTGGTGAACTTGGCTATTTTTTCAAGTATTTTAACCTGTGAAACCATCATTCCTTAACACTTACACCTACTTAACTTGGTTTGAACTTAACTACAAACCAACTAACTTATAACATTGTTGCACGTGACTAAATGCTGAATTATAGATTTCTGTGTGGATGTTTGGAACTCATTCAAACAGCACTATTGACAAGGCCACAGTTGAATTAAATACCTGCCCCTGAGAGGTTCGTTAAATCGGTTGGCTATTGCTTGACTAGAAGTTGGCAGCCAGCCGAAGCCACATGGTCACACACTCCCCATGTGCGCTTGTAGTGTTTCCTGCTGCCCTCTAGTGTCTCTCATGTGACATAACACCTATGGTCTTTTGTGCCTCCTCAGCTCCTGTGGTGAGGACATGGAAGTAAGTGATGCAGAGTTTGAGGAGGACATCATTCCCCCATCCAAGGTACATTTCGAAATCCCAATCACGACCGTTCCATTGTATTCCCAAAGAAATGCATTTCTTTCAGACGTGTTCATCTTGTAACGGCTTCGAACCTTTTTTGTGCAGAGAATGACTCTCTTAGACAGCAACATGATGTCTAGATACACCTCCGAGTTTCACGAGCTGGAGAAGATTGGATCGGGAGAGTTTGGCTCCGTCTTCAAGTGTGTGAAGAGACTGGATGGGTGCATCTACGCCATCAAATGCTCCAAGAAGCCTCTCGCTGGATCAGTAGACGAGTACGAGGATTTCTAAATTGTATGCCAGTTCCAAACCGCGTGTGGGGACATCTTTTTAAATATTCTGTGATTATTTGTGTGTCTCAGGCAGAATGCCCTTCGGGAGGTATATGCCCATGCTGTCTTGGGACAGCACCCACATGTGGTCCGGTACTACTCTGCCTGGTCCGAGGACGACCGCATGCTGATCCAGAACGAGTACTGTAACGGGGGAACGCTTGCCGATGAGGTCATGGAGAACTACAGAACGATGCACTTCTTCTCCGAACTGAAGCTGAAGGACCTGCTCCTGCAGGTGGCCCGGGGGCTGAAGTACATTCACTCCACTTCTCTGGTCCACATGGACATCAAGCCCAGTAAGTAACTGCTGTTTCCATAGCTTTCCTCATATGGTACATATTGTGTTATATCCAATATATGACTGTTGAAACCAACTATTGGATCCTTCTGGGAGGGGGGAAACGTGTCCTAAAACGACTTTAATTTTCCAGGCAACATCTTCCTGTCTCGGAGGATCGTGGTTTCCGTCGAGGAATTTGATGATGATGATGGAACCAATACAAACGTTGTTTACAAAATAGGTCAGTCTCTTGCGCAACATTTAGTTGTGATGCCTTTTTTCAAATCTCAAACGCACTGTTTTACGATCTGACTCTGGGGACTGACTCTAAAGTTGCCTGTGCTTGATTACCAGGGGATCTTGGACATGTGACCAGAGTAGACAACCCCCATGTCGAAGAAGGAGACAGCAGGTATCTGGCCAATGAAGTCTTGCAGGAGGTAAATAAAAGCACTTCCTCGTTCGGTCATTTTATACTGACCAAGGACAATACAAGTCTTGTTCTTTTGTTATTGTGGCTAAGCAAGCTATTAACCCAATCAACCTGTTTTTCCAGGACTACAGGAACCTCACGAAGGCGGATATTTTTGCCCTAGCACTGACTCTAATCAGTGCCTCAGGGGCAGAATCCCTTCCAAGCAATGGGGATAGGTGGCATGACATAAGACAAGGAAAACTGCCACATATTCCACAAGTGCTCTCGCACGAGTTCTTAAGTTTACTAAAGGTAGGAATTCCCCCCCCACATACTAGTGGCTAGATGCTTTCGAGCATACAAGACGTTGTATTACACGATCTCTCAAGTTTCGCTCTCTAAGGCTTCCTTCAGGATGTTGTTTTTAACGGTGTCTTTTGGTCTGCAGTTGATGATCCACCCTGACCCCGAGCGGAGGCCGTCGGCATCAGCCCTCACCAAGCACCCGGTCCTCCTCACCGCCTCGCGCATGAGTGCCGACCAGCTGCGGGTGGAACTCAACGCGGAGAAGTTCAAAAATGCACTACTGCAAAAGTGCGTATATTTACATTTACATTTGTGCATTTAGCAGACGCTTTTATCCAAAGCGACTTCCAAGAGAGAGCTTTACAAAAGAGCATAGGTCACTGATCATAACAATGAGGTAGTCCCAAACATTGCAAGCAGCAAAAACATGAAGCATACATTGTGGAAAACTAAACAAGTGCCAAAAGGGAAGACCCATAAGAGCATGCAGTTATACAAGTTTACAAATTAAAACAACATGAACCACAATACATTTACTACCCCACGGTTGTTTACCTGTCTATTCGATGCACCCCGACAAGCCATGAAGAATGACTTCCCAGGTGAAGCCAGGTTTTTCCCCCTCCAGCGACGGAGCGTTTCTCTTGACTTGTGAGCGTTCCACGGTTGTTGACGTCCTGTGTTCGTCCTCTTGCAGGGAGCTGAAGAAGGCCCAGCTGGCCAAGGTGGCAGCTGAGGAGAAGATCCTGCACACGGACCGGATCCTGACCCGCTCCACCCTGCAGACCAGCAGGAGCTCCAGGCTCATTGGCAAGAAGATGAACCGCTCTGTTAGCCTGACCATCTACTGACAAGGCCTGACCCAGAGCCCAGCTCCAGAACTGGGAAGCGGCTGTCTCAGACTGGGAGAACCTGGAAGAAGGGCCGGCAAACCTGACTGAACGTGCGCGCCCGCGCGCACACACACTTACCATGAATGATAGTTCATTCATGCTAGATGGGTACTTTGAGAATTGTAAATTCAGTGGACCAAATGCACGCCACTCGTAAAGTGTGGAGCACTTGGGATATGCTGTTGAATGATGTGGGGTGGGGGGGGGTTTAATTGATTCTTCCAGTTAGTGTGAGGGGTTGGGACTGTGTGATGTTGCACCTTACAGCCTGTGATATGTACCTGAAGACAGGTAATGAAACTGGACCATTGCACTTTGAATCTAATGGGTGAACTTGCCTTAAAAAAAAAAAAAACCTGCTGCTATGTATGTGGTTTGTCTTTCAGTGTGATGAAGTTCAGTGAGTTTATATATCATACATATTTCAAAGTGTCTGTTTCTTTTAAACACAATTCTGGTCTAGTTTGTCATCATTTAGGTCTATTACAGTATTTTCATTATGTACAGAGTTGTGTACACTTTGTTTTTTCTAAACTCATTCATAATTCATGATGAGCTGATCATTCGTGAAAGAAGCGATTGATACAGGTCAATCATGGAATGTTTTTATCGGTCTGATTTATCATTTGTACTTTCAATATGATGTATGGAGAAATTGAATGCCTGTTGAAGTCAGTATTTTAAGCTGTTTAAATCCTTAACTACATATGTAGCATTCATTTAGCCGTTTGAGTTTTGTTAACTGTGAAAACATCATTACAATGATGCATATTATGCATGTAGATATTCTGATAACGTTTGGTTTAATGTTACCGGTTCCTCCTTAATAAATTCGCTTTTTCACTTGAATCCTTTAATTGTTATCATTTCACTTTTGACACTAGATTAAGCACTAATGTCAATTTTACCCTTTTTGGACCCTTTTTAACATAGAGTATAATTGCCGGATCTTAACAGATGTATGTTTTCATGAAGGGTTATAAGGTCGCAACGTGCATGTCTTTCCGAAAAGACAGCGGTGACACCGTGGTCACGTGACAGTCGGTATCTAATTTTAAGTGAACTGTCTGAAGTTGTACTTGCTCAGAGGACGACGATAGCTCCGAACGTTGAAATGGGATCGAGGGACGAACTTTTGAAGCCAATATGGCACGCGTTCACGGCTCTGGATGTGGATCAAAGTGGAAAGGTTTCCAAATCTCAGTTGAAGGTATGTTAACTAGTTTACAAACGGAGCAAATCAGTATTTGTTTAGATACATTTGTTAAATGTAGAGATTTAAATCAGTACGTGACATGAAGCGGACAGAAACAAATATCCCATGTGTGGTCGCATACAACCACTCTATTCAGTTATTAACTTTATTCCAAAATATAATTGTGAGAAATCGTCTCGTAGCAGATGCAGTTGTGAATAGGGAACTAGATAAGCAGACTGTAGACTAGACCATTTTTCCTGGTGTTCGGTGATGATCTCAATACGTTAACTGCATTTTGTGTATCATGGCATTGTTCAGACCAGTTTCCTCTAGTTTTAGGGAAGTTTGTGAAATTTATGACACTGGAGTCAGCACTAGACAGCAGAATGTGCTGACAAGTCACCTTAAACGTAAACTCATTCTTTCAGTCACCAGCTTACTGATGCCCCATGTATTTGCCACAAAAACAGATATAAAGCCAATCATTTTTTTCAGGCTAGTTCAATAATAAAAAATCGTCTCAAAGTCTCACCCAGCAGAGCGTTTTTTTGATCCACAATCGATGCCTTTTTGTTGATCATGTAATGCTGACTGTAACTAAGAGGAATTAAAGGGAAGTAGAAATGTTCTGGCTGTGAGAACCTGTCTGGAAAGGGAGGGCAGGGCTTGTTTTCCTGTTTGGGCCTGGGCCCTTAATGCCAGGACCTGATAAAGACGCAGTCTGCCTGCCACCAGACTGCCTGTGGAGGGGTCCTGCAACCGCACAACACTGCTGAAGGAAAACCCCAATTCAGCACTTACGACACAGTGAAAACACTCCATTGTTACTCTTGTGTTTGTTAATTCAATGGCCAGATGTCCAGATGGGTGTTTTTGTCAAGATTTGAAACATATTTTGAGAACACACTACTTTTCAAAGATGGAAAAGATTTCTATCATAAACAAATGTTGTTGACAAGAACGGACAAGGTGACACATGGTGCTTGAAATGATGAAAGCACATGCTTTCATGTTCATCACCATCCATGTGGATTGAGTGGTGGGGGAATTCTGATAGTGGCTAATTATATTTTCTAAAGACAAAGTTTCAACTGTATACCTGCTTGATCTGATGATAACACATACATTCCATCAGTGTGTGGCTTTGATGTACAGTGGGACCATTTTTATAGTTGCCGATCATATTCTATAAAAAGCATGATTCCTGCTGTGTTCATAAAATAGTAGATGCTCTACTGACTTGTATAATGACCCGTGTGTGCCAGGTGCTGTCTCACAACCTGTGTACTGTGATGAAGATCGCACATGACCCTGTGGCCCTGGAAAGTCACTTTAAGGATGACGACGAGGGGCCTGTGTCCAACCAGGGCTACATGCCCTATCTCAGCAGATTCATACTGGACAAGGTGAGCTCACAGGCTGCATTGGCTGCCTTCTCGACCTCCCTTTTTAAAACGACTTTTTATTGTTTTAATAGAGCTCTGGTTGGTGTCTGCTATTAGCATGGATGACTAAAATGGCAAGTGTGACAAAATAACAGAGGATTTTCATGCCAATTGTGAGACACGATGATAAATGTATCATCACAGTGGAGCTCTGTGGTTCTGGTCTCAAGGACAGCGCCACAGTCGGATAAATAATCTGCCAACAATGCAACTTCTAAGTAACATGCTCATCTTTTCAAATGTTTGTCAGCGGTCATGAATGCACTGCTGAGATGGTTCACACCAGTAAAGAAACAGACAAGTGCGATGGCAGGGTTTGTCTGAATCTGTTTTTCTTCCCCACAACAATCTGGCCTTCAATGGGATTATTGTCCTGGGCTCTCTAATTAGCAAACTGTCTGATGCAACCCACATCTGTTGGTGTACAGTGAGGCCTGCCAACGGTCTCCATGGCAATATAACCAACACTGATGTCAATTAGTAAACTGCTTGAGTTCAGCACTATTTGTACTTGGAGGCTATTTCCTTGCCTTTCTCTCTCGGAATCTGACTTGAATTGAAATGAAGAGCTAAAGAACATTGTTTGTACTTCACATCCTGTGAGCTAAGGCATGTGAAAGCACCAGAATGTTAACCTCCCACTTAATACTTGTAAACACGGTACCCTCCCCGATACTGAAGGGTTTTATTTTCCAAGCTTTTCCAGTCTAAGGTATTTTTCTTGTGTGACCTGAAAATACAGCAATCCTTTCACTGTTCTGTAGGTCCAGAACAACTTTGACCTGCAGGAGTTCAACAAGATGTGCTGGACTCTGTGTTTCAAGAAGAACATCACCACCAACCACCTTCTCATCTCCAACCATGATGCCTTCAAGGTGTGGTGCATCTTCAACTTCCTGTCAGAAGACCGGTACCCTCTGGTCATCGTCATTGAAGAAGTAAGTCACGAGGACAGCTTCCACTCTGTGGACACAAACATGCCCTCAAAACATCTTGCCTTTCTTGGGAAATACACAAATGGGTCAACAGAGCAGGGAAACTGGACGAGTACAGGATCTGATCATATTATCTGCTGCATGCTGAACCTCACACTGATTGATTGTAACGAAGCACTATAAATATGCCCACCTGTCCTTTAGTGAATAAGAGAAAACAATGTGATTTTATCTGAATAACTAATTTATACTGAATAGGAATAATATCACAAACCTTTTCAAATTCTACCACACCTCTCAGATTGAATACTTCTTGCGAAAGCTGACCGAGGCCATGGTAGGAAGTTGGAACGAGGAGTTGTTTGAGGAATACAAGCTGGCCCTGACCAAGAAGAACGGCTGTCTGAATGTGTGGGAGCTGATTGAGCTGGTGGGCATGGGTCACTTCAGCAAGGGGATGACCAGCCAGACCCGTGCCATGGGCATCTCCGAGGTCTTCCAGGAGCTCATACTGGACGTTCTCAAACAGGTGAGAACCTCTCTCGCTGGTCATATCTGCACGGGAGACGATGAAGATGTTTCGTGGCCTGTATCGTGCTGAACGTTGCCTTCCTTTGTAGGGCTATATGTTGAAGAAAGGCCATAAAAGGAAGAACTGGACCGAACGTTGGTTTGTGCTTCGACCCAGCAACATTTCTTACTATGTGAGCGAGGACATGGTGGACAAGAAGGGAGACATTGTATTGGACCGCAACTGTTGTGTGGAGGTGAGGGTTTATCTATACCCCCGTCTAACTAAAACAATGGAGGCTTATCACTTGATAACGGGTGATATCCATCCAGTGGGTCCACAGAGGAGAACAAGAGAATTCCACATCCCACCATGTCACATAGCAGCTACTTCCTGTTAGCGCAATCTTGCTATATCACAATCCTCACGTGCCAACAGCGTGAGGACGGTTCGAATTTCTGCTAGACCCACCTTTTGTCCACAAGCTTCCTTTAGCATTGTTCACGGGGTCAGCCTAAGGAAGTGTGTGTTGAGTGTGTGTGTGACGCCTGCTTCTCTCTGCAGTCTCTACCAGACAAGGAGGGGAAGAAATGCCTCTTCATAATCAAGTGCTCGACCAAAAGTTTTGAGATCAGCGCCTCGGACAAGAAGAAGAAGCAGGAGTGGACCCAAGGTAGAGAGCTCTCACCTCCAGTCCTCTGACACCTATGTAGGCCCATAGGATCTCTGCTGTGGGGACAATGGCACACCCTCTTCCTAAACACTCCCTGGGTTTCCCCAACTGTGTTCTTATCAGTATGTAGACTGAAGTAGTACTAAAACGCGTAACTGGAGCCTTTTATCAGAGCTGTATCTCCCTTCTGATGTCCTCATCTCCCCTTCCTTCAACTGTTCCCTCCCTCCCTCCCCTACGCCCCAGCCATCCAGACGTGTGTCCAGCTGCTGAGGCTGGGGCTGCCCGCCCCGCACCGCGAGGCCCGCCTCCGGCGCAGGGAGCTCCGTCAGAAGCAGCAGGCGGAGCAGGAGGAGCTGGAGGAGAGGATGAGGCACCTCCAGACCGCCAACGAGAGCAAACAGAGGCAGCTGGAGTCCATGAGGAAGGTACTTCCCTTCCTCACGCCTGGGTGCCACTCCTCCACCCCCCCCCCTTCCCCCATGGAACTGTGGCCTGTTTGTTTAGCCCATTGATTCCCTGACCTTTTGCTCCGCAGCCAATTGCAGTCGGTGTCGGTTTTGCCAGTTGTAAATGTGGATGCAGTCAACTGTCCTGGGTTACAACTCCGCTAAAGAATGTTGATTGTATGACGTAAGGTGTGTGTGTGACACGTTTGGGTGTGGGCGATGTCCTAGTGGCCTAGCTTGTTTTTCCAGGTGCTAAATTTAGTTTCCTTGCTAATGTTCTTCATTGGTTGCATGGCCAATGATTTATTCAGTACTGTCGTATTGAAGTTGCCTACTCTACCCTTCTCTACTTGACAGGGAAATGCAGGGGAAAGTTTTCTTGCCCTGTAATGATGATACAACTACCAGTCTAATCACTCATTTGTTCTGACCTCAGGCATCTCACACTGACCTGTAAGAAGTAACGTCATCCAGACAACACAGGCAGTTTAGTCTTGTTTAGAGCCTGCCCTCGTATCTGGGACAGTGGCCTAGAGAGGTGTGGCAGTGTGACCAGTTAAGACAATAGCGTGAGTGTGCAGGCAAGTTCACCCCTTCTCACTGCTTTCTGTTAGATTGAACAGAATGGAAGGTCAGTGCTTACCCAGAACCCACCCACAGTCCTTTCCTGGCTTGGGGGAAAAAATATGCTTCCTTCTTCTCTCTGAAATACCTCACCCATAAAGGGTTGTAAGGAGTTATGGGGTCTGTGGTTTCTGTCATGTACGGTTTATCCCTCTTACAAGACTTTAATTCCCCTATACAAATGATAAAATAGAAAGTAATGTTCATAATGTGTAACTGGTCTTGTAATTATTGTAGTTTGACCCCTGTGTTGAGCTTCCACATACCATTTTCAAACAGCAAAGGAAGAATGACGTTGTGTTCAATAAAAGCAAAGCAGGGAAGCAGAAGTTGAAACTCCAGATGCAAATATGCCATGCTAAGTAGCACCTGTGAAGGGGTTCCAAAGAGTGTTCTAAAGGGGGTTTCAATACGGCGATAAAATTACCCACTTCCTCTTTATCTGAACATCTGCCTGTATGTCTTCCTATGCATGTGTGTTTCTTAATACTGCCTAGCCTACATTACTTAGAATTTAGATTATTTATTTTGGTCCAGATACGATTGCGTCAAGAAATGATGGGTTGGTATTTCCTAAACGTTCAAACCTCTTTAAAGTAGAGCTTGACACTTGAATTGCTCTTGACCTAGGTGTGTTGCCTGTCCACTTTCCAATGTCAAATCAGTTGTGTTTTAACAGTAGGCTACTTCAAGGAACATTCTATCATCCAGAGTCCTGATAGTTGTATTTTTTAAAGGGTTAAAAACGTTCTCCTTGTCATGATGATGTGGCATCTATTTCTCGTTGAACACAAAAAGCTCCTCAAACAAGTCCAGGAACAAGTTTTTTTTTCAAGCCTCCTTGTTGGACCAAGTGAGGGTTTCCTTAGCAGGTGGTGTAAACCTGCTACCAACAACCTCCTCCTCTCTGTCCCTGACAGACACTGGAGGGCGAGGCGTCCAGAGCTGCCATGGAGGAGCAGAGAAGGAAGGAGACCCAGGAGCAATTGCAGGACCGCTACCGAACGGACTTGGAGAGAGAGAAGATGGTAACGTTGGCACCAAACTAAGACTTGTTTCAAAAGAAGACTGGGTTGAGTTCTCAGAGTTGACTTAATTGTTTAATTTGAGGACTTCCTGTTTTGTCTAACCAGACATACTGGAAATGCTTACTCAAACAGTAGTCAACCGTGGGAAAACATTTGGTGAATCTTGGTAAAAAACCTTAGTCGACCTCAGCTGCTAGTCTCAAGACTTTGAGTCACCGGTGGTTGAGATGAGCAATACCAAATATTCTATTCTTACCAGTGTGTGACGGTGTGCACTCCTTCAGGTGCGTCAGCAGATGGAGGAGCAGATGGCTCAGAAGTCCAGCGAGCTAGAGCAGTACCTGCAGCGGGTGAAGGAGCTGGAGGCCATGTACGCCCGCCTGGAGGAGGCGCTGGAGGACGAGAGGCAGGCCAGGCTGGACGAGGAGGCCATGCGCAAACTGCAAGCTCGGTCAGGCCCCTGCTACACACACACACACACAGTACACACAGTGCAGTCATCCAAGCACGCACCCCACTTGCATTGAGTCCCATTGCAATACTGGCATTGAAGCTGGACATGCATAATCATGCCTTGTTGTGTGTGTGTCACTCACTTAGATTACTGGAGGAAGAGTCAGCGAAGCGGGCCGAGCTGGAGCAGATTCACCTGCAGCAGCAGCGGGTCATGTCCCAGACCCAGGCTGAGAAGCAGGAGCTGGAGAGCGAGCAGCTGGCCAAGGAGCAGGCCCTGCAGGCAGCCATGCTGCAGCTGGAGAGCCTGGAGAGGGAGAGGCAGGGCGCGCTGGCCCAGTACCAGGTGAGGGAGCCCCCCCCTCCTGGACCTGTCAACCACAGCTGTCACCGCGAGGACCATGTCTCGCTGGCTTGTGTAGTTGACATGCCTTTTAGGGTTTTTGTCATTGTTCATATAAACAAATTCTTAAACGTGTTTTTTTTTTAAGGTTAGGGTTAAGTACTTTTTCCTTAAAATGTGCTAGCATATAAGGTTTGTTTTTCAACTTTTTTTTTTTTTTTGAAACATGTTTGGTTCAAAGTTATTTTGTATTGCTATGAAGTTGTTAAATGCAACAACTGCTCTTTAACTGTTCCTGCCTGAGCCCCACCCCGACAATGCAAAACTGACCCCAAAGTGGTTTAGCATCTAACAGCCAACTGCCGAGTCAAGTTCCCCTTCTCAGAAACTGACACAAGTATATTCTCGGGACATCGAGTGGTGAATACCACCACCTCAGATATCTCACCACTGTTTCTGTAATGCAGGAGGTCACTAAGAAACGAGAGCAGGCAGCGAGCAAAACCAGGAGCTGGAAGGACAAGGTGATCAAGCATGAAGGCCTGGTCCGTCTCATCCAACCAGGTAGGAACGGCAGGCGACAAGTCACGTCACGTCCAAATCTACCCGTTTCTATTCCACCGCCCGCGTTTGACCTCCATTTGTCGTTGGTCCCCTCTAACCCCTGCAGGCAGCAAGGGCCCCCAGCTGATCACGAACTGGGGCCCAGCCTCCTTCACAGACACGGAGCTGGAACTGAGGAAGAAGTCCTGGCAGGAGAAGAAGACCCAGGAGCCGCAGGAACAGTAGAGTCATCAGGAGCCCCATGCAGAGTAGACCACGCCACTCACGCCTGGACCGTTCATCATAGGCCTACGTGTTGTAGCATCTTAATACTGTACTGACAAGGATGTTGTTGTGAATTAACTCACGGGGCCACCGCTTTGACATTTCCAGTTGTTTGATTGACTGTTCCCTGGTTCAACAACAAATGTTCTAAAACAAGCCACAAAGTTGTGTGTGTGTGGGGGGGGGGGGGGGGGGGGGGGGGGGGGGGGGGGAAATGTGCTCAAATCTTTGTATTTTTAAACTGTTAACAATACTGCCATGCTTTTTATACAAAATGAGTATTCCTTTGGAAAAATGTCCACGTTTTATGCCATGTGTATCTGACTCTTTTGATTACCATTGTTAAATCTACCGAGAGCATTGCTTAAGTGGGCATTTGTGAAACATGGATTAGTGATTACACTGAAAATCACACATTAGCGGTAACAATAAAACAGTTTGGATCTTGTTGCAGTGTATGACCACTAGGTGGCACTGTAGGCATGGATAACAAGAACCTTCACATGCTTTTTGGGGCTGAAAGTATCTGCGTGGTGGAAACCTCACATGAAGGAGGGCTGAGTGTAGATAAGTGGACCACAGTCAGACCTTCCATCTGAGTCCAGCCAGCTCTGCTCTCTCCTGTCCAGGCTGCTCTCTCCTGTCCAGGGCTGCTCTCTCCTGTCCAGACTGCTCTCTCCTGTCCAGGGCTGCTCTCTCCTGTCCAGGGCTGCTCTCTCCTGTCCAGACTGCTCTCTCCTGTCCAGCTCTGCTCTCTCCTGTCCAGGGCTGCTCTCTCCTGTCCAGGCTGCTCTCTCCTGTCCAGGGCTGCTCTCTCCTGTCCAGACTGCTCTCTCCTGTCCAGCTCTGCTCTCTCCTGTCCAGGGCTGCTCTCTCCTGTCCAGGCTGCTCTCTCCTGTCCAGGGCTGCTCTCTCCTGTCCAGGCTGCTCTCTCCTGTCCAGGCTGCCTCTCTCCTGTCCAGGGCTGCTCTCTCCTGTCCAGACTGCTCTCTCCTGTCCAGGCTGCTCTCTCCTGTCCAGACTGCTCTCTCCTGTCCAGGGCTGCTCTCTCCTGTCCAGGCTGCTCTCTCCTGTCCAGACTGCTCTCTCCTGTCCAGGGCTGCTCTCTCCTGTCCAGGCTGCTCTCTCCTGTCCAGGGCTGCTCTCTCCTGTCCAGACTGCTCTCTCCTGTCCAGGGCTGCTCTCTCCTGTCCAGGCTGCTCTCTCCTGTCCAGACTGCTCTCTCCTGTCCAGGCTGCTCTCTCCTGTCCAGGCTGCCTGTGTCCCTCCACCCTGCTACGAGTCAAACGGTCTAAAGATCTCGGTCCGCAGCCCTGCGTCTGACTGTGATCAGCGTCGAGGCGGTGACCACGGTGATGGGTGAGCTCCGACGGTTTTTCACTCATCCGTAGGACGCACTCGATGACGGGCAGACATCGTCTGTGTCAAGTGGCTGTCGGAAGACTACATCCTGTGCCAGAAGACCACCACTGAAAGATGTCTCCCCTCCATTGACACGCTCGTTAAGAACCGTGAGCCCTTTGCTGTCATGTCTGAACGGGTGACATGTAATAATTGTTTGTAGTTTGCCAACTGTCTCAGCGCCTGTATCCTTGGAGTGCATGAACTCCTCTACTGATTCAACGTTTACAGCTTGGCTTTACGTTTCTGAAATGACCCTATGAAGACACACTGCATGGCACAATGTTAATGTAACTGTAAACCAAGGGCATGTATTCACCAAAGATACTTAGCCTTAGAGGAGGGGAAACTGTAGAGCTTGCTATGCACACGAGAACCTGGACTCTTTATCACCCGCCCAGAGTGTCACAACAAACCAACAGACTCGACAATAACATCACTGTATTCCTGGCATCTGAAAGGATGTATGGTGTGTGTGTCTGTGTGTGTCCTTATCTTCTCACCGGCTCGGGTGTCTCCTCTCTGATGTCTGGCGCTAACAGTGGAGGACTTGTTCAACTATCTGACTCCATCATCAGGGCCGGAGTCAGGCTGCGTGCTGGGATGAGGGTCTTGCGATGACACAGGGCGGCAGGCAGCGCTGTGGAAGGTCTATGGCAAGACCGTCAGTACACAGCGGGCTTGCCAAGGCCGTCCCCACACATGCACGCATCCATCAGAGATGTGCAGGGGAGACGGGAGACCTCCTGGGGCTGGCATCTGGAGTCTGACAGGGCGATCCCGCTCACCAGTCGAGCCCAGCCCGTGTTGTGTTCTGCTGAAACTGAAGTGCTCGCTGACGCATCGATTTGGAATGTGGCGCATCGATAGATAGAAACTGCAAAGCGTTGAGCCCGTGTCCTTTTAAGGCCTTGCTTGTTTGCATGGTTGGCCATCATTCAAATGATATACCGCAAGGCATTGTCTTACACAATGATAGAATCTGAAATTTGATTGTTGGGTCCCAATTGGACTCCACATTTTCCATAAACCATCCCCCCTCCTTTCCTAAACACAGGATGACTGATCCAGGATTGCAGTGAGATACAAAATGGACAAACACCAACATACACATGCATGCGAAAATGAAAAATGTTATCGTGAAAAACGTCGAACAACACATGATTTGAAGTGTTTTGACCTGGTGTTTGATTACTTCTAGATTTACTGTAGAGAGATTTAATGTTCACATTTCTCCAGTTAGAAAGCTTAGAGGGTGTATGCGAGGCAATATATCTAAGGCTCTGTAAAAAAAGAAAAATGCACGTTTTTATTAGACGTGATTCAAACTGTTTTCAGTACACAGAGTTGGAGGAATGGAAGGGTTTATCTCCATGGCTTAATTGCACAAGCCTCGACATTCCAAAAAGAGTCAAAAATATCTCCGCTCATCCAACCCTGGTGTTGTGTGTCCTTGATACCCGCATCAGGCTCAATTGACGGACAGCCAACAGATTCTCGTCTAAACAGATTTGAAATGGGAACATTCTTGAGGATGGTCTGCTCGTAGATAAATCTCTGGCAGATGCTAGGTTTCTGGTCGAGATGCGTTCCCACGGCGACGTCACAAGCCTGAAGGGCTGGCTGCATGTTCGGCTGCAGACCGTGGTGGACTGGACCCCTCGGCCCAGCCTGGAGGGCTGTGGGTCACTGACCAGAGGGGCAGCGTGACATCAGTACATGGATGGCCACAGACTAATGGCAGCAAGTGGGCCAAGGAAAAACCAGCCCAGCATTGTCTCTCCCCCCTGAAGGCTGTAAATGATTTTTGATATGGTCTTCCTCCGGTGTAGGGGGTGAGGGCCTGGGAGATATTCCAAGCCTCACTGATTCAGGACATGGATCGCCAGTACGTGACACTCAAAAACTACGAGTCATGGGCCGGGTGCATTCCTCGACAAAGTGTCTCCTCATTTCTGTCCTCCTCGTCAGCCACCCCAGAGTCCCAGAGCCCCAGAGCCCCAGAGCCCCAGAGCCCAGAGCCCCAGAACCCCAGAGCCCAGAGCCCCAGAGCCCCACAGCCCAGAGCCCCACAGCCCCACAGCCCAGAGCGGAGCTGGAGGGCACCGAGTGAGAGAGCGCTCTGAGTGAGGAGCTGTTGTGGTGAGGATCAGAGCAGGTGCAGGAAGGGGGCCAGTGGGAGCTGTGAATCATCCCTGCGTGCCTGTGTCTCACGGAGCCAATGTGGCCTGGAAGCGAGGACAAATCACTGGGACCAACAAAAGACCAATAAAACAAATTGGTTCCGCGTAAACTGCATCGCACTCGTCATTCATCTGAAGGGTATTTTTAGGCCCCGAGACCCACATTCACAATTTATATTTAGAACAATCTTGGACTCTGGAACAAATAAAGAAGTGTAATAAATGAGTGTAAAATAATTGACCCAGATAGATTACCAGCAGATACGGGCTTGATTTCTGCTTTGATTAGAGGCATTATTCTCCTAACGAGTCCGGATGAATTACAGTGAGGTAATATGGAAAACATTCATCTGGTCGGTCATACTAAACTATCATTTTTCACATGGTATTGTATAACACAAGCGAGGTATTGGGAAAGCTGGAGAAAAAAACGGAGCTGCCTCATTGTTCAAGATCTCTTTGGCCCGTTAACTAGTACATCGGAAATCGTTTTTTGTCTTTTCCCTGCTGCCTTGCATTAACACAGGGCCGGGGAGGTTGTGAAACATTGACAAGGGTCTAATGTCACCAATCAGACATTCTCTAATACGGTAGATAATCCATCTGTATGCCGACACAGCTCCAACAGAGGGACTGTGGAGAGAGGCTGTGTAATATGTGGGCTGATGGACCTCCGACCACTTATTCTTCTCCAGGGAGCAGACGGTCCCAACTGCCCCATTCCTGAGAATCCAACCAGATCCTCACTTCCGCAGCCTCCCCCATACCCCCCCCCCCCCCCCCCCCCCCCCCCCCCCCCCCCCCCCCCCCCCCCCCAGACGGGGGCTGTAATCCCCGACCCCTCCAGGGGCTTTCTAAATATGGAGAGACCTGCCAGAGGGGCGTCTGTCCAGATGTCAGCCAGCTCAGTTCTGCACCTGCTCCCAGTCCTGGCCAGCTGGGGGAGAGCAGCTCAGGACCAGGTCTCCCCGGGCTCAGCCTCAACCCAGGGGGATTCCTTCTGTCAGCCTGCCCACTGACCCTACCCCCAGGGACAGGCCCCTAGCCCACCCCCCAGCCCCTCCAGGGGCAGGTCTTTCCCGTCCCGCCAGCCAGGCGCCAGGTCTCGTACCTCTGCCCGGGTCTTACCTCTGTCACGGTCTGTCTGTCACACCACCCTCTCCAGCGTTGGCTCTGACCACGAGCAGTGTGCCGGCTGCGGTGTCTCCTTTCACTGACAGCGACTCCGAAGGGTGAGAGGTGTTCACATGACACCAGAAACGTCAGCTTAGGCTGAGCTCGGCTTCGCTAGCTGCCTGGATCTTGTGACCCATTGTGTGAAAATCTGCCATGTGGTATCTTGTGGTGAGCTAACGACATCCTGGGCAGCATCACAATGGAGCCAGTTTAGTTCTGAGCCGTACTGGAGTGTCATGATGCCTGTGAACGCTCTCATCTCTGAACTTCATAACGAGATAACTAGCGTGGCTTGTTTTAAATAGGAAGGGTACGACTTGACTGGTCTGCAAATGTCTTCCTGTGTATACAGTAGTATATTTATGATATACGGGATATTCAACATTCATAATACAAACAAAGTACTGTTACACTCCTCAGTAATGGATGCCCTTTTCAAATATGTCTCATAATAATAATAATCAAAAAATTTGCATTACAGTTTCAAGTATTCTTGATTTATTTCCAAAAAACAAATTAGTAGGTCTATCACCACAAAACCTGGTACAAACAGACAGTAACAGACATTTTCTCAAATAGCTTCAGAAATATTTTAGATGTTCTCTTTATGCTTTTTAGTTTTCTCAAACTGTAGGATGCACATAGAACAGAGAGAGAGAGAACAGAGAGATATTTTTTAAAAACAAACAATGTCCCACTTATTTATAGTAAAAGCCCTTAAAAGGAACCGGAGCCTATCTGGATAATCTGAGAAATATAGTATAGTCCCCTTCATTTTCAACACAATGGCTCAGTCATTCTCACCATAGACAAGAAACGGTTACAATAACAGGTACTCACGCAGACAACAAAAGAATACAAAAACAGTTGTAAAGTTGGTTGTAGTACAGTTCAGGTTAGAAAAAAAGCATGTTTAATACATTTATAAAAAGTATTCACATAAAACAATAAGCAAACCACTGAAAATGAGTTAAACTTTTAATAAAAAAACAATAATTTACATCACAAGGACAAAAATGTTATCCATGAATAAAAAACATTCATGGGTTTTGACAAAATAGAGAAACACCCATCACTTACTTAAATAGAACATGTCAGGATAATGTTTGGAGCTTTAGTGTGCAAAGTATTTCTTTTCTAATTTGTCCTGATAAAGGAAATCATAGGTACAACATCATAGAGTAATGCCTTTTGCCTTGCTGTTTGTCTCTGTTATAGAAAATCTATAATTATATATGGAGTGCATATATTAAGTGCAAATAAATTGCCTCGTCATATTGTGCATTTTTAAAACCTCTGAGTTTTTGGTGGTTCATCCTTTCCATTAAGCAGCGATATCTTTTCCTCGTCGTGAAAAA
Organism: Hypomesus transpacificus; assembly: GCF_021917145.1. Lineage (NCBI taxonomy): Eukaryota > Metazoa > Chordata > Actinopteri > Osmeriformes > Osmeridae > Hypomesus > Hypomesus transpacificus. The sequence goes on from NC_061078.1 coordinate 13,420,778, forward strand.
ACTATTTGAGAAGTTCTCTAGTTTTCGCTGTCATACTCAACTCTTCTATTGAAAACACAGTTTGAAATGGCCAGTGCTATTGCTTACGTCTACGTGGAACAGAAACAGGACAGCGAGCTCGCCTTGGTAGTGTGACATACTCAGACGTCAGCTGACAGCGTTCCTAGGTCTCCTCCCCTGGGTGTCCACTCCCTGTAGCAGTGCCAAGGTCCCCGGGACCAGAGAGGCCTCGGACACGGGTCCCCCTAAACACCTCCTAAAGCTGACAGACTGCTGCCTGCCTGAAGTCCTGCATAATGGCCTCACAACAGGCAGAGAGAAGGATGTAAGGGAGGGGAGGCTGGGATACCCACCCTCCGCTACCAGGCACTTAGTTGACTGTGGTCCTTGTGATAACGCCACTCCTAGGCTGACACAGGTGAGCGGGGCGTGTCTCTACCGTCACCCCCCCCCCGCTGGCTCTCCCTCTAGTGGTCCTGCTGTCGTCCGACCTCCTTCCGGCCTGGGGGTCAGGGGTCGGAGGTCAGGCGTCGGAGATGCAGCTCTGGATCTTGTCCATCCACAGCTGGGCGTTGGGGGCGTCCGACGCGCAGAAGTTGTACACCCTCTTGGTGGTCTTCAGCTGGAGAGGCGGCGACACACACACACACACTTAGACCGGATGGATGGACACATGACACCATTTTCTGAAATGGACAGGTCTAAAAGAAGGTGTCGGCTGCGACGGAGGAGTGAAAGAGAGAGGGGGGAGGGAGAGAGACACTCACGTCGAAGAAGGCCTTCTCACTGATGTGTTTGGGCGCTGCTATGGTGGGCGCGGCAACCAGGACCGACTCCACCTCCGCCAGGTCTATGTGGCCCCGGCAGTTAGTGTCTTCCCCCGTGTCATAGTACCTCAGCTGGACACACACACACACACACACACCTTACTACCACCGCTATTTGTAAGGGGGGCAGATGGCTGAGTGGTTAGGGAATCGGGCTACCAATGAGAAAGGTTGCTAGTTCGCATGACGTCGAGTCCCTGGGCGAGGCACTTTACCCTACTTGCCTCGGGGGGGCATGTCCCTGCACTTACTGTAAGTCGCTCTGGATAAGAGCGTCTGCTAAATGACTAAATGTGAGGGAGCACCAGACTGTAGCAGGTAGCGTCGGAGCCCTCACCTGATGCTTGGTGATGTCCAACACAAACCAGCGAGGCTTCCAACCCTTCAGCAGCGCCCCCCGTTTGAACAGGACCCCCTCAAACGACCTGGGGGGGGGGAAGAACGCACGTCACGTAAGAACACACGTCAACCCTCCGCCACGGGGGTGAACGGCCACAGCTCGGCCGCTGTGCGACGCCCCGTCCTCACCGGTTCTCCTCGTTCTTGGGGGTGAACTGGTTGTAGAGCGTGGCGGCGCGCCGGTTCACCCCGTTGGCGGCGGCGGCGGGGCTGCTGTCCTCCCCCAGGGCGCTGTCAGGCAGGTGCAGCATGGAGCGGCGGTGGAACGCCTGCAGGCTCGACGTGGGGATCAGGCCCGAGATGGACGCAGACTGCTTACGGAGCTGCACCGCACACACACACACACACAGGTTACATATTGAACTGGGAAAACACAGAGGACGTGGACACACCCCCATCCGCTCTGAGGAGGAGGCGGCTGCTCGGCGGTGACACTCACGTTCCCCTCCTGACGGAGGTCCTCCTGGATGCTGGCCCGCACCCTCTCCAGCGTGGCCTGCCACCTCTCTGGGGTCTGGCCCAGCTCCACCTCCAGCTTCTCCATGTCCTGGAACACCAAGCAGACACCATCAGGACACACCCTGGATGGATGGATCCGGAGCGGCATGCTGCGAAAGGGTTTGGTGTGTGTGTGTGAGAGAAATGGCTTGTGTGTGTGTGTGTGTGAGAGAGATGGCTTGTGTGTGTGTGTATAAGGGCTGGTGTGTGTGTGTGTGTGTGTGGAAGGGCTGGTGTGTGTGTTGGAGCCTCACGGTCAGCAGTTTGCTGATGGCGTCGGGCTGGGCGCGGCCCACGCTGCTGTAGCAGGGCCACACGATCCTCCTCCGGCTGGTGGCGATAGTGTCGGCCTCCTCCTCCACGCTCTCCGACCTCATGGCCATCATGCGCCAGTCGTACGACGGCCCCGTGGACAGAGTCTCGCCCGTGAAGAAGTCCCACTTGCTCAGGTTGGGGATGCTGATCGATGGCTTCAACACCGGCTACACCAAGATAAACACAACCGAAAAACCCCAAAACAGTAAATCAACTGTCTTCAGGAAGTGGGTCTGATGTCAACGTACTGGGAAGAGAAGCAAGACTACTGTACTGTGCAAGCAAACAAAACCCCATCCAAGCGACAGGATCTCCTTCGCATTACGCAGACCAGACTCATCACACTGGCTGCTGTGGGAGAGGAGCGCCGTCTCCCCGGCGATATGAATCAGCCTTAATCTCCCAGAGTGCATCAGGGCGGCGGGAAGCCAGTGGGAAAGAATGCGGCCCACCGGACCTAACACTTCCCCGAACACTTAATCACAGCCCAGCCCGCCATGTCCTGGGACCCGGGGCAAGCTACCAGGCCGCCTGTTTCTCCCCCCTGCTCCGCGTGATTTACACCGGCCTGGGAGACGTGGGCACAGGCCTGAGCCATGGCTGCGGGGGCGGTGATTAAGGGTTCTCATGAATGCCCACCACACTCCCCTACCAACCCCCTCTTCCCCTCCACACACACACACATCGTCTCCAGGAGTCCTGTTTGAAGTTGTGACTATACCCCCCCCCCCCCCCCCCCCCCCCCCCCCACTTCAGTGTAAGCAGAGGTAAACACCAACACTGAAACCTCCCACGGCTTCTCTCCTCGCCGTAAACAAGCGCGTCACGAGCAAAGCCGAGCTTCTTCGTCAGGCGATAGGACAGACGGGCCCCTCGGTGACCTCGTTCTGCCTGATAAGGAACCCGGCTCCAGAGTTCAGGCTGGATGTTCCGGAGCGTTTCCGACAAACATCAACAACAAACCGGGCAGCCTCGTTCACCGGCGGGAAAATTGGGAGAGGGAACACTGGAAGGTCAACACAAGATCCTTGTGCAAGAGTGGCGGGCTATCAATCAGCACGGACGCCGTCTGGGCAAGGAAGCATGAGGTTCTGCGTTTCTGGACTGGCTGCTCCCAGAAGGGCCCGGAATGTGGACTGAGTTTGGCCAGCGTGGGCCAGCTCTAGTGGAAGTGCACTGGAGAAGAGGCTGACATGAGGAGCCAAGCCCTGCTCGGGGGGAGGGGGGGGGGCTGGAAGGAGATGGAGCAGAGATGGCTGCTATCTGCCTGGGAAGTTACAACACCCTAGGAACAAGATCACACACTCAAAAGTACTCTGTGATGGAGCGAGCAAGCGTGCGAGTGTCCACACACACACACACACACACACACACACACACAGACATAGACAGAGAGAGACTCACAGACACATCGGAGGGGTTGTACAGGTAGTTGAAGAAGACCGGGATCCTCCGGTGCATGCGGCTGATGCATTCCCAGATGCAGACGCCTCTCCTGGCCTGCTTGTCTCCCTTGTCCTCAAACAATGTGCCTATTGGAAGGGAGAGACAAAGGGGAGACTGTTGGGCTTCAGCGACACGCACCTCTCCCACGATCGGGTGGCAGAGGGCCCTGATGGCAGATAAGGCAGCGGGCTCAGGTGCCGTCGAAGAAGTCCACCGGAGAACCTCCGCAGATAACCACCACTAGGCTGACACTCCGAAGGGGATGTCCTTGTCATTAGGCTGTGAATTCAGACTCGTACGAGCCGACACCCACACTGTTCCTGAACCCAGGGGCTTGATGGTACGGCTCAGCCCACGGTTCAAATCCCCCCTGGGTCAGGCCGCCAGGTGTACTGACCGTGCTCCAGGCGCTCGTAGTCCGAGTCCAGGAGGAAGTTCTTGAAGCGGTTGGAGATGTGGTGGTAGGCCAGGAACTTCAGATAGTGCTGATTAAACTCAAACTCCATGGGATGCTGCTCCAAGACCTGCAGGGAGAGGAGAGGGTCATTCAGGAGGCGGGACGCACAGGCCTGGCCCCGGGCCCTCTGTTGTGACTACAGATGGCCCTGGCTCGCACACACGCTCCTCATTACCCACGTCGGGAACGCGCCAGCCCGGACCAGGGGTCAGTGACATCATCATTCCCAGACACAGGCTGTGAGGAGGCAGCCCTCCAGTATCCGGGGGAGTGGCCCAGCTCAGAGGCCCCTTTGCTTCTCTGTTCCTATCTCAGGCCACCTGGGTCTACTGGCGAAAACAACAGCTGTTTCTAGGATGAGGCACTTCTATTTTGGGAGCCGTCCGGTTCCCTCTCCCCCCCGTTGGAGGCACTTTGGGGCCGCGGGCCCCGGCCAGGAGCCGCGTCGGCTTGGCAGCCGGGGGCAGCTTTCAGAAGAGACAGAAAGGCACAAACTATGTGTTGATGTAAGTGCATGGGAGTGAGACCCACGGGGACGCGGGAAACACAACGTTCTCTAAAGTTAGCCCAGTCAGCCTGGACCGGCTCCCCGGGTCTTCACCTCCCCCCCCCCCCCCAGCTTTCTGTGAGCTCTAATCCCCACAACTGCAATTTTTTACACAACAGGCGGAGAAATGCGGAGGGGGGGGGGGGGGGCAAACACGCTAGCGAGCGTGGACAGCTCCGGCACTTGACCACGGGGTTCACAGACCATCTGGACAGCAGCCTCCACTACACTGCTCCCCTGCGTACGAATCTGTCTGAATTACTTATCCGGTGTGGGGATTGCAGTTGTACAGAACTGTGGAGTGTAACAGCTGAATCCCTCTCTCTCTCTCCCTCTCTCTCTCCCTCTCTCTCTCTCTCTCTCTCTCTATCCCTCTTCCTCCTCTTCTCTTCTCCTCCCTTTCTCCTGCAGGAATGTGATGAGCTCATGAACCGGGGGTGGGAGGGGAAACAGCAGAGGGGTGTGTGTGTGTGTGTGAGAAGGGTGTGTGTGTGTGTGTGTGTAAGAAGGGTGTGTGTGTGTGTGTGTGAGACGGGTGTGTGTGTTTTGGGGGGGGGGGGGGGGGGGGGGGGGTAGGTGAGAGGGGGTGTGTCTTGCCTGGTGCACGCAGTCCAGGAACTGGAGGAAGATGGGGGTGAAGCCGCTGCCCTGGCTGCAGGGCGTGAGGTTGCTGCGCTGGCTGAACTTGTGGCCGAAGGAGAGCCAGTCCTTCTCCAGCAGCACCTGGAAGCCCTCCAGGGTCCTGTAGAACGGGTCGCTCAGCAGCTGCACCAGGGACACCACCTGGAGTGAGAGAGGGAGGGAGAGGCCGAGACGAGAGAGAGAAAGGGAGAGAGGAAGAGACAGAGATGGTGTGTGAGAGGCAGACAGACAGAGAGAGAGCGAGAGAGAAACAATGTCACATCACATCAGTGCAAATGGACGGAGAGAGAGGGAGGATCCAAGTTGAAACGGTCCCTTTCACTATCAGGACTGTGACAGGCCAAGGCCTTGAGGTCAACTGAATGAGCAGGTGAACGAGGGGCAGGGTTGAGTCTGTGGCCACGCCCCCCCCCCCCCCCCCCCCCCCCCCCCACCACCCCCCTCTCGCTCTCTCCCTCCACCCTAGATCTCCTACATGCACCGGGAAGCACATTGTCCATGGCCTCTCTGCTTGGCCAGGCTCCCTGGCCCTGTCTCCTCCAGCCAGGAGAGGAGGCTCCACACGTGTGGAAATGAAGACCACCCCCCTCCCCACCACCACCACCACCTCAGGCCAGAGAGATGTTTTAGTCTGGCTGCCTCTCTGCACGGCCCGGTCCAGACCTGAGCTCCTCGTTCCCGAGGGCGGATGGGAGAGGATGAAGAAAGGGAGAAGGAGAGGATGCGCATGCAGCCAGCTCAGACAGGACGCCAGAAACACGGCCCGCAGCATCCTTTCACGCAAAATTGAATTTGACAAAATAAAAGTGCAGAGGAGGCCCTGTCTCCTGAGGGTGTGTGAGGTTTATTTTTTCGGGGGCCAGTAAGGAGGACGCGCTGGGCTGGACACGTGCCTGGCAAGCTTTACCACAGCAGCTCCACGCTGTACAGCACCAGTAAACACTTTTGTAGGACATGCATGCGCGCTCTGCCTTGCCCAATAACGCCGTGGAAAACATGAGCTCACGGAGCAACTATGAGACAAAATGCTGATTACAGCAAAAGGCCTGGAAGACAAGGCCTGTTCCACAGCTGGCACAACGGTGTCGCTAGGAGTCTGATCCTGATGGAAGGATTCACTTCCAGAACAGTGGAGGTACCGTACCGATCGACACTTTCAGCCCCTCTTTCCACCTGCTCTCATCCTGCTCCCTTCCTTCAAATCTTCTCCTTTAGTCTTGTGTAGGTGTCTGTGGTGTGTGTGTGTGTGTCTATGGTGTGTGTGTGTGTGGTGTGAGTGTGGTGTATGTGTATGGGCTGTGTGTGTGTGTGTGGTGTCTGGTGTGTGTGTGTGTGGTCTGTGGTGTGTGTGTGTGGTGTCTGGTGTGTGTGTGTGTGCTCTGTGGTGTGTGTGTGTGTGGTCTGTGGTGTGTGTGTGTGTATGGGCTGTGTGTGTGTGTGTGTGTGTGTGGTGTGTGGTCTCTGGTGTGTGTGTGTGTGTAGGCTGTGTGTGTGTTTGTGTGTGGTGTGTGTGGTGTGTGTGTGTGCTCTGTGGTGTGTGTGTGTGTGTGTGGTCTGTGGTGTGTGTGTGTGTATGGGCTGTGTGTGTGTGTGTGTGTGTGGTGTCCTACCTGCGTGGTGATGTCCCAGCCGTCTTCCAGGCTGAGCAGGATGGACGAGCCGCTGTCCAGCAGCTCCACCAGGATCTGAGCCAGCTGCAGCAGCTTGTGAAGCTGGGGAACACACACACACGTGCATATAAACACACACACGCGCGCGGTTGGTCTCACTCTAACCCTACTGCTATTTTTGGTCTACAATCAGTGGAGTGCTGCAGAGGATAACTTGGTGCCATGGCAGGACTCCCCCCCCCCCCTCCCCTCCCCCGGACAGAGCTGCTGCTCTGGGTGAATGTAAAGACATGGGCTGCATGGGATCTGCTCGCAGGATGACAGCCAGCCAGCCTCCCTCACCAGTGGGTGTACACGTGTTAGCCTTTCCCTTGGGAAAGCTCTTCATGACAGAATAAACCAGGGGGGTCAAAGTCACAGACAGCCAGACAGCCAGACCATGGGGAGCACAGGGCTGGCTCTTTCTCACCGAACCCGGGACCGAGGTTCTGAAGGCTGGTGGCTGCTGATGGAATGATGGCCGCATGAGTATAAATCAGCGTGTGTGTGTGTGCTCACCTGCATGATCCACTCAGAGTCCTCCAGGGCTTTGAGGAAAGAGTCCTCTGCGTCCGTAGACGTGGCGCTGGGTTCACAGGCTCTCAGCAGCTTCTTAAAGGAGGCTTTCACCTGCCGCGTGTCGGCAAAGTCCACGGGCACCAGCTCACAGTTCAGAGAAGAGTCCAGTTTGAAGCCCTGCGACACAAGGAACGGCAGTCAAAACACAAGACACGACCGCAGATTCTTACTGTTCTTACTAACCCAAGGTGAGCGGGGATTCCCGTTTTCAGAACAGAACTGGCTAGTGCCACATGCAAGAGCACTGAATAAAAGACCCACACTTATCCTGTCCCCCTGTCAAACATCGATATGATATTGAGTCTGTCCTCAGACTGAAAATAAGACAATATCAGACAAGGCCAGGCAAATGTGAGAGAACACTGTTTCTGGAAGTGTGGCCATCGGCCAATGGCCTCCGTCCACGCAGTTGGCAACTCCAGCATACTAACGGTTATTTATAACCACATTTAGCCAAAGTAAAGAATATCCATTTCATATTCAACACACCCTCAGGCACACTGCACCATGATACCAGGGAGGAGAAGGAGCAGAGAGTCCCAGCACTTGTCCAACCGTAATATTATCTGAGACAAGGGGCTGGACTTATAAATCAGAATTGGATGAAAGGCAATCAAGGGCTCCTTATCAGCTGGACAATTTACAGTCAGTTGGAACAAACAGCAGTTACTGACCTTACACTTCTCCAAAAAACCAACACACAGCCAAAAGATAAAAACATCTCACACCAGTCAGCCACACACGGCATCGAATAGCTGCATCCTTCCATCAGTTAGTGTCCTAAATCATGGAGACACAGACAGCAGTACCCATGGCAACCTTCACAGGAAGTTACATCAGGACCCACGCCTACCCTGAGGTGGGACTTTTCTCCAAAGATGTAGAAGGCGGCCTGCTGTTTGAGCAGCTGGGCCTGCAGGCTGTCGCTGCCTGCGGGGGGCGCCAGATCCTTCCCTGCTAGCCTGGCCCCCACCTCTGCTGCTGACGTGTGCTGGCTGAACCTGCTGCTGGAGCGCAGGCTGGCCCACACGCCTGGGACACACACACACACACAGACACACACACACACAGACACACACACAGAGACACACACACACACAGACACACACACAGAGACACACACACACACAGACACACACACACACACAGAGACACACACACACACAGACACACACACACACAGACACACACACACAGACACACACACACACAGACACACACACACACAGACACACACACACACAGACACACACACAGAGACACACACACACACAGACACACACACACACAGACACACACACACACAGACACACACACAGAGACACACACACACACAGACACACACACACACAGACACACACACACACAGACACACACACAGAGACACACACACACACAGACACACACACAGAGACACACACACACACAGACACACACACACACACACACAGACACACACACACACAGACACACACACAGAGACACACAGATACACACACACACATACACGCACACACAGATACACACAGACACACACACACACACAGACACACACATACAGAGACACAAACACAGATACACAAAGACACACATACACGCACACACACACACCAGAAACACAGGCATGCACGCATACACACACAAACCAAAAACACAGACACACACACAGTTAACATCACAGGATCACAGACACCTGCAACAATTCAGAGTTTAACATCACAACATGATGTAATGACATGGCTTACAGTTGCCACAGAAAATGATCGATGGTTAAAAAGAAAATGACATACAGCAACATGACCATAACAAGGATAAATATCGATTCACTAATTCGAAAGGATCAAAAAGTACACCTTAAGATCTTAACGGACACAATCTACGCTTTTCAAGGAGTTGGAATCCTGCCCGACCACACACAATCAAACAAGAGCGTCCTAACTCTTCTCTGTCTTCCAGCCAACATACTAGTCCCAAACCCTTCCTCCCCTAACCTAGTCCTAGTGCTCGCCTGACTACCTATCTGAGGCCTAATTCTACCACACGTTAGGACCGAGAGCTAAACTGCAGTCACGAGACAGACCGCAGTGCAGTCGTACCCAGCGACTCAGGGCGAGAGAGAAACCCACAACTTCCCCGTTCAAACCCCAGACTGGCCCCAAAGCCCACGAAGGGATGTGACAGGTTCTATTCTGCTCCACAGTTCCTTCCCCTGTTTCTGGAAAGAGAGAGGCGGGCGGGGCCACAGGGTTCCGAGGGGGGCCCCCAGACGCCGACGTTAAACAGGGGCACAGGGTTTGGAGGGTTAGGGTGAGTGTGAAGTTATGAGCGAGGAGTGGATCGAGGAGACCAGGGGGCCTCTGAAAGGGTTGTGGGTGGAAGGTTAGGTGCAGACCAGAGAAGAGCAGAGACACACTATACCTTGATTGTGGATGCGTCCCTTAGGGGCAGGTTTTTGGTTTGAGTGAGTGAATAGTTTATCCCTGTACCCAAGCACTGGTGGGGTTGTGAGTACGAGGGGAGAGGAGAGGGAGGGTACAGAAAGAGAACAACAATCAGATGGACATACGTAGCAGGCGATACACACTCCACCCCGAGACTGTATGACCCTACGAGACACACGCACACACGCACACGTCATACACCCCCACCCCAGGAGTCATGGTAGAGACAGAGTGTACACCTCGGATGCCGTGATGGTGAGACAGACGTGAACTGATGAATGGAGCAATCGACTGAATGAGGGTCAACATGCAATGGCGTTTGATTGTCCAGGATGGGGCGTCGAGGAAGAAAACGGAAGCATAGGAATCCAAGACGCTCAGTTCCTGGAACGCGTGTCTCGGTCTTTCTAGATGTGCCCGATCAACAACATTCAGGCTTAAATCGGAATCTTCAAAAGCCAACGAGTCAGCACGTTGTCCGGTTAGTCATCTACCACTGCTGTTGCAAGCCTGGGACGAAGGGAGATGGTTGCACTTGACCTAAATTCACAGCAATTCCTTTCTCGGAAGAACCGTGTAAAAATATGATCACCCAGATTGCACCCTGTATCACCAGACTGTGTTCCTTCCATCCCTTCCTGTAAGCTCAAATCTATTGCCTGCTAAATCGAGTGGTTGTTAAGCGTAACCTACTCCAAACCAAAGCACATGCTTCGGCTTTTTCAAAACTGTGCCTAGCCCAGGTGGTCGCAGGGTGAGAAATGACATGCTCTCCAGAAGTTTGGAGAAACAGTGGTAACGATTTAGGGCTTGCAGCTCTACATGAGTATGGGACTTGGAACAGTTGGCCCGGGTAGTCTAGCCATCTTGTACAGCCTGCTTGAAGTCATGGACCCCGCCCTTCAATGACAGCAACCTGATATCAGCAACTATTCTCTTCAGGACCTCTGGTGTATCTTGTTTGTAGATTGTATGATATTGGTTCATCGGCACGCACACACACACACACACACAAACACACACACACACACGCACACACACGCAAACACACACACACACACACACACACACACAAAAAGACAGACTCACCTCCTCTGGCAAAGCTATTGGAGAAGGGCATGTCCAAATGGACCGGAGCCATCTTTGGCATTCTGGATGTCCTCCTTTCACTGCCTATAGCGTGCACATATACACACACACACACACACACACACACACACACACACACACACACACACACACACACTTATGATTATACTAAGTTCAGCTGAAAGTCATTGAGCAACTACCCAGCTGTGAGGAGATAGACACTATGTGGGGGGTGCTCTAAGTTAGCATGTCCCCCATCGCCCACTAAGGACAGACACACCTTCACAGAGTCTGTCAGAGCACACAGTGTGTGTGTGTGTGTGTGGGGGGAGGTAATCGATAAAACAAAGGTTTACACCATCTAGACCGGGGCAGGAATGGGAATAGAAGTCTGATAGCAGTGTTCAATTCTACCTCAGACAAAGAAGTCCCAAATCTGGGATTCCTGGTCACATGATGGGAAGTGAACCCGAGCCCCTCCGGAGACTCCCACCAATCTGAGACGGGCCTGAATCTCCACACAGCGACGGACGTGCTCTCTGTCGACGCTGTGCTCGCTTCTGACCCAGTTCCCAGAGACAAACAGTCGACGCCGATATAAAGGGGAACCGTTTGTCCGCTGACGCTGCGAGAGTGACTGTGCGCGCGAGTGTGTGAGAAACGGCCAGTGCGCGCGGCGGTCCCCCTAGTCTGGCACGGCGGCTCCCGTCCGTCCGCAGGGGTTACGGACGCAGGGGGTGACCCCGCGGTGTCCTGTTCCTCTTACGCAACCCAACATTGTGCCTCAGTTCCTGCCCTCGCCACCACGGACCCCCGAAATAACCCAGGTCACATGGGAGAGGAAGACCCCGGGCGATAAGCAGCAGCAAAACAGCCCCATGACCCAGGACAAAACAGGAACACGAGACGAAAACAACAGCAGTGTGGAGTCTGGAGGGAGACAGGAGGAGAGAGGAGGAGGAGGGTGGAGAGGAGGCAGAGGGAGAGCTTTACCTGGCGACATGCCGATGAGCGAGCGGTTGGTCAAGGTGTTGCTGCCGTTGAGTTTGAAGTAGATGGGGATGGAGCTGAGGATGGCCTGCAGGTACTTCTCCTGCTCCAGACTGCTGGAGGACTCAGAGGACGAGGCGGGAGCTACAGGCAGGGAGCAGGGCCGTCACTACACACACAGATACCTAATGCCACCCAGACACAACCCCTGGGGCTGTAGTCTGGGGGAAAATCAGCAATTTCCTGGTTGTGAGTGAGAGAGAGGGTGCGTGTCTGTGTGCAAAAAAGAGAGAGTGTGTGTACGCGCGAGTGTGTGTGTGTGTGTGTGCGGGCCCACCTGTGGAGGAGGGGTTCTGGGACTTGAAGAGCCCCACCACACTCTTGCCATGGAACCCTCCGGAGCGCAGCAGCACAGCCTTGGTGCGGGGGTGCTTCCAGCACACCACAGGCAGACGGTTGTGTCTGTAGCAGCGGGCCACCTTGTGAAGACTGCTGTCCTGCACGGACTGAGGCACCACCAGGAGCCCCGGGTAGCTGTGGAACACACACACACACACACACACAGTCAGCAGCTATGGAGGTAGTGTCATACAGCAATGTTTCATATCTGAACTGCATGGGAAATGTCAGTGTGTGGTCTGGGATAAAAACAACCCCTCCATCAATGGCCTTTGACATCGTGAAAACAACAGCCCACTGGCTTCTGCCCTCTACTATCTGGACTGGCCCTGTGTGTGTGTCTGTGCGTGTGTGTGCGTGTGTGGGGGTAAAGCTGACCTGCGGCAGAGAGAGTAGAGCCTGTTGACAGCCGTGACTCTGAACTGCTCTCCAGTCTTGGAGCGAGACGAGCTGGCGGTGATGGTGCCCAGCCCCAGGCGCTGGTAGTCCCAGAAACAGGCCCGCTCCACCAGCTGCTCCATGGTGGACTTCTCAGACGCCCTCAGAGTGCTGCTGGGGGGCGGCTCGCCCTCGTCCGACACTGTAGCACGCACACACACACGCACGCACACACACACACACACACACACACACACACACGCACACAGACTGCTTTTAGATAAGACACATCTGGTGTGGAACTAGTCCAACAGCCTATCTCTGTTTGGTAATCACCTCTCCTCCTCCTCAACTTACGCTGTCCTTCTCCCTATGCCAACTCCCCCTCCCCCTTCCCCCTTCCTCCCCCCCCCCCCCCCCCCCCCTTCCTCCCCCCTCCTCCTCACCTGAGATGTCGTCATCCTCGTGCCAGGTCATGCGGCTGCCCCGGTCGTTCTTCTTCAGAGTTGTCTGGCCGCCACGCCCCATGGTGATCTTCCCGGCTTTCTTGGCTCCTTTCACGATGGTTTTGGACAGCGTCCTAGGGGGGGGGGGGGGGGGGGGGGAAGGAAGAGGAGCACAGGAGAGGGGATGAAGACTATTCATCACATCCTTGATGAGATCAGAGGATTGTCCAACATTTGCAAACAGGGGAACCCACCGCTGAGTTGTGTGATTGACGGCAGGAACAGTTCATGAGATATCATCATCCAACTATGATTACAGGAATCTATGTGTGTGTGCGTGTATTAATCTCTGTGGCTCGATTATTATTATTAACTGCAGCAGGTGTATGGCTCAGGACTCAAGGAGGGTGTAGGTAGAGGTAAAGGTAGAGAGTGGAGGTAGAGAGTGGAGGTAGAGGGTGGAGGTAGAGGGTGGAGTTACAGAGTGGAGGTAGAGAGTGGAGGTAGAGGGTGGAGGTAGAGGGTGGAGTTAGAGAGTGGAGGTAGAGGGTGGAGGTAGAAGGTAGAGGGTGGAGGTAGAGGGTGGAGGTAGAGGGTGGAGGTAGAGGGTAGAGGGTGAAGGTAGAGGGTGGAGGTAGAGAGTAGAGGAAGAGGGTGGAGGTAGAGGGTGGAGGTATAGAGTAGAGGTAGAGGGTGGAGGTAGAGGGTGGAGGTAGAGGGTGGAGTAGAGGGTAGAGGTAAAGGGTGAAGGTAGAGGGTGGAGGTAGAGGGTGGAGGTAGAGGATGGATGTAGAGGGTGGAGGTATAGAGTGGAGGTAAAGGGTGAAGGTAGAGGGTGGAGGTAGAGGGTGAAGGTAGAGGGTGGAGGTAGAGGGTGGAGGTAGAGGATGGAGGTAGAGGGTGGAGGTATAGAGTGGAGGTAAAGGGTGAAGGTAGAGGATGGAGGTAGAGGGTGAAGGTAGAGGGTGGAGGTAGAGGGTGGAGGTAGAGGGTGGAGGTAGAGAGTGAAGGTAGAGGGTGGAGGTAGAGGGTGAAGGTAGAGGGTGGAGGTAGAGGGTGAAGGTAGAGGGTGGAGGTAGAGAGTGGAGGTAGAGGCAGGGCTGACCTGAAGCCTGTGTTCCTCTCTTTCTGTTTGGGGAGGATCAGTTGGGGGGCTGTCTGACCGGCCGCAAAGGCAAACACGCTGAAGATGGATTGTGGGTAACGAATTCTCTGGAGGTGCTTCCTGAAGATCTCCACCATCTCGGAGCTCACCTCCTCATCGAAGGCCACCTTGATCAGCTACAGGGGGGGTGGGGGGGGGGGCAGAGGGAGAAGATGAGGGAGGTGGAGCAACCATCACTAACAGCTCACATCCCAGACCCATCGTGGAACAGCTGAAAATATTAGAACCATGAATGAGAAGGTCTGCTGTAATGGACTCCTCTAAAGCCAAAAAACATGTGCAGCAAACAGCGATTTTAGCAAGCGCTTTAGTGTCCGAAACAGAATGTACGGAATGGAAGAATTCGCATATTTCTCAGAGAACATCTTCCATGGGTGAGGCTGGGGCCTCGACGAGAGCTCATCCTCCCTCTGACACCCCCCCCCCCCCCCCACACACACACACCCCATCCTCCATGAGCACACATCTGACCCCCCTCAGGGACCCCCGGTGGACTGCACCTCTCAGTGCTCTGACAGTGGAGCCCAGACACATACGCTGGCCAGGGTTAACACACAACTCACACATGAAAACACACACACACAGGCAAGCCAAGTGACCCCCCCCCCTGCAAACACTGAGCTTTTTATTGTCCCTGTTACTAAAAAGATAGGAATGAACCATAAAAACTTTACAACACTTCATGAATTGTGAAAGACCAAAACCATGTGCTACGTCGCATACATCTCATTTTTTGGGGGTTCTTCCTTAACTCTTAACTCAACATACCATTACACAAGGTTACTTTCAAAGACTGTAATAACATGAAGGCGGATGTAGGTTGGGAATCTGGAACATTTACATTACATTTACATTTAGTCATTTAGCCAACACTTTTATCAAGAGCGACGTACAGTAAGTACAGGGACATTCCCCCGAGGCAAGTAGGGTGAAGTGCCTTACCCAAGGACACAACGTCATTTGACACGGTCAGGAATCGAACCTCGGCAACCTTCTGATTAATAGCCCAATTCACTAACCGCTCAGCCAGGGGGGGTCAGATGTCACAACTTCCACAGGACTATATGGGCTCTCCTGGAACATTCTGCCAGTCACAGTGTGGAGTCAATTACAGAAGAACCCCTTACGCACCGAGCCTGAGGTTTCAATTTGCTCCATGAATGTACTCAATATTGTTCAAACATGCCGCCCAAAGGGATAATCATACAATCCTTTTCATTAGGATTGTGTGGTGGTGGTGTGGTGGTGAGGTGGTAAGGTGGTTGTGTGGTGGTGTGGTGGTGGTGTGGTGGTGTGGTGGTGGTGAGGTGGTGAGGTGGTGGTGAGGTGGTGAGGTGGTGGTGTGGTGGTGTGGTGGTGGTGAGGTGGTGAGGTGGTGAGGTGGTGGTGAGGTGGTGGTGTGGTGGTGGTGGTGTGCGGGTGGTGTGGTGGTGGTGTACCTGGAAGGTGGCGGAGCGGAGCTGCAGCCCCTCCTGCATGTGCTGCTGCAGAAGGTTCTGGATGCTGATCTTCTTGTCCTTGGTCAGGGTGGACACTGGGAAGCTCCTGATGACCACCTGCTCCCCCACTGCTCACACAGAGACACACCTTAGACCTCACAGAGACCCAACACCTCACCCTCACACCTTAGACCTCACAGAGACCCAACACCTCACCCTCACACCTTAGACCTCACAGAGACCCAACACCTCACCCTCACACCTCACCACCCACAGAGACACAACACCTCACCCTCACCCCCCCCCCCCCCCCCCTGCTTCACCCACGCAACACTCAACCAACCCTCCCAACCTCCAGCTTGGACGTTCATACTCCAGGCAGGATTCACAGCTGAAAGACGCATGTTCAACCTCCGGCCATTTCTAGAGACTTCTACAGGTGATCACAGTGCTAATGGTGATGACAGTAATGCATCGAGCAGAAAGCCTACCGAGAGGGTCGTGGGGGGCGCCCTTGAAGATGATGCGGTAGGTCGTGAGGAAGAGGGCTCCCTCTGCTGGGAGGATGTGAGGCCCCCCCAGGAGCCCCCCTGTGGCCTCCTCCCGTCCATCGGGGTCCAGGACCACCCGCAGCCCCTCCGACACAAACTCCTCCCCCGGGAGCAGCACCGGACGCAGGATCTTAGGCTGCGGGGGGGGCAAGAGGTCACGGAGGTTACACTGACTGCACAGGCAGTACACAGGCCTCGTATCGACACAGACATGCATGGGTATGTGAACAAAGGTCCGGAAAAACACAGACAAATGCACCTATGCGCGTCCACATGCCCCCCCCCCCCCCCCACACATACACACACACTCAGCATATTGGCTAGGACATCAGCAGGTCACACATATACCCTGTTACACCACCGCAACATCTCATAAAACCCTTTAGCGCATCCACACACACTATAATGGTCAATCAGCATGCCAGGGTTTACATCCACTGATCCAGGGCCAAGGAAGCAATGTCTTGTACTCGGGGCTCTGAGGAAGATAATGACCAGCTGTAAACTAACGGTTCTGGGGAACAAGTCGTTCTTTCTACACATTTCTATGAACAATAATTCCACTCCCAATGTAATTTTTGATACATGATTCGTAGTTCAATGTGAACCACATGGACAGTGACTGCAGAATGCACAATATCTCCTCAGTGACCCCCCCCCCCCCCACCCCTCCCCAACAACATGATTAATATTTCGACAAAAATGCAGGAACCAATGTTGCTGCAACATCCGAGCCAAGTAACGCAATCAAGTCTGAAAACAGCAAAAGGGGGTGTTGGTGAGGCCAGCGGCATGCAGGTGTCTGAGCCCCCCTCATCACCCCCCCCCCATCCTCCCCCCTTCCCCTCTCACCCTTACCCCCCCCCCCCCCCACACACACACTCAGCCCCCCAGCTGAGCGACAGCAGATGGGGCTCCACCTGGTCCACATCTCTGCAGCCTGCGGGGGGGGCTGAGTGTGTGGGGGGGGGGGCCGTCCTCCTGAACAGGGAAGAGCTCACGGCTCGGCCCGCATCGCACCGCTCCTGGGTGTGTGTGTGTCAGGGAGACGGCGCAGGCTGCAGGAGAGGAGCCCGTGGTCGAGACCCTACGGCGGGGGGGGTGGATGCGTTTTCCGACCCCCAGCCCTGCTGCTGTGCGGACAGCCTTCAGAGAGAGAGAGATACAGGGACAGACAGAGAGAGAGAAAGAGAGAGGAGCGTGGAGGAGGAGATCTGGAGCTTCTCACTAGCTCAATGCTGTCCACCCCCACCTCCACCATGGTGGAGAGAACCAGGGTGGGATCAGTCTCCCCCCTCCCCAGGGATGGCCATGCCCAGCGGTGGAGGGTAGGAGCTGGGGGAGCAGGGCCCCGTGAAGGCCCGGCCTGGGGCCACAGAAAGCTCTGATCAAGACACTGTGGGTCCTGCCTGGCCATGGCTGCCAGCTGGACAGGACTCCTACAGGACGCATCAAACACGAGCCCACACACACACACACGCCTACTGTACATACACCCACACACTGTGCACACAAACCCAGACGGCCCAGCAACCCCAGAGACCAGGAACACGACCGACAGCACTTAGCACTTTGTCACTGCCTCAAGCTACCAGTCAGGAGGGAATGTTCCACCTCAGCCATAATAACAACGCTGCATCACCAGCCAGAGTAGTAGCTGGGGGCAGCAGGCAGCAGGCTGGAGGCAGCAGGCTGGGGGCAGAAGGCATGGGGCAGCAGGGAGGGGGCAGCAGGGAGGGGGCAGCAGGGAGGGGGCAGCAGGCTGGGGGCAGCAGGGAGGGGGCAGCAGGCTGGGGGCAGCAGGGAGAGGGCAGCAGGCTGGGGGCAGCAGGCTGGGGGCAGCAGGGAGGGGGCAGCAGGGAGGGGGCAGCAGGCTGGGGGCAGCAGGGAGGGGGCAGCAGGCAGGGGCAGCAGGCTGGGGGCAGCGGGCTGGGGGCAGCGGGCTGGGAGCAGCAGGCTGGGGGCAGCAGGCTGGGGGCAGCAGGCTGGGGGCAGTGGGCTGGGGGCAGCAGGCAGGGGGCAGCAGGCTGGGGGCAGCAGGCTGGGGGCAGCGGGCTGGGGGCAGCGGGCTGGGGGCAGCAGGCTGGGGGCAGAAGGCATGGGGCAGCAGGGAGGGGGCAGCAGGGAGGGGGCAGCAGGCTGGGGGCAGCAGGGAGGGGGCAGCAGGCTGGGGGCAGCAGGGAGGGGGCAGCAGGCTGGGGGCAGCAGGCTGGGGGCAGCAGGGAGGGGGCAGCAGGGAGGGGGCAGCAGGCTGGGGGCAGCAGGGAGGGGGCAGCAGGCAGGGGGCAGAAGGCTGGGGGCAGCGGGCTGGGGGCAGCGGGCTGGGGGCAGCGGGCTGGGAGCAGCAGGCTGGGGGCAGCAGGCTGGGGGCAGCAGGCTGGGGGCAGTGGGCTGGGGGCAGCAGGCAGGGGGCAGCAGGCTGGGGGCAGCGGGCTGGGGGCAGCAGGCTGGGGGCAGCAGGCTGGGGGCAGCGGGCTGGGGGCAGCAGGCAGGGGGCAGCAGGCTGGGGGCAGCGGGCTGGGGGCAGCAGGCTGGGGGCAGCAGGCTGGGAGCAGCGGGCTGGGGGCAGCGGGCTGGGGGTAGCGAGCTGGGAGCAGCAGGCTGGAGGTAGCGGGCTGGGGGCAGCAGGCTGGGGGCAGCGGGCTGGGGGTAGCGGGCTGGGGGCAGCGGGCTTGGGGCAGCGGGCTGGGGGTAGCGGGCTGGGAGCAGCAGGCTTGGGGTAGCGGGCTGGGGGCAGCAGGCTGGGGGCAGCGGGCTGGGGGTAGCGGGCTGGGGGTAGCGGGCTGGGAGCAGCAGGCTGGGGGCAGCAGGCAGGGGGCAGCAGGCAGGGGGGACAGCCCCTCAGCTCTCCTGCTGCTCATGGCCCATCAGGATCACTCCTGCTACTGTTTACACAGCGCTGCTGGCCTCGGCTGAGATCGTCACACACAGGCGCACACACACACACACACCAGGCCTGACACAAACAAACACGCATGCCCACATACACTCACACGCACGCACAGACACACAGGTTACAGGGGGGCCAGTTGCTCATGGGAACAACCATTTGGTTTGTGTGTGTGTGTGTGTGTGTGTGTGTGTGTGTGTGTGTGTGTGTGTGTGGGAAAGAAAGCGCTTATCAAGCGTCGGCTGTGATAAAAGATAAGGCAACTACCAACAGAACAAGCGTCTCCGCGGGGCTGGATTCAAAGCGCCCTCAGAGTCGCCGTGACCTTCAGCTGGCCATGACGCTCGGAGCCTGGTATCACAGAGCAAGTTCATGCCCCAAATGACTCACTCCACCTGGGCCTGCGAGAGCGACATCTCCCACAGTCACAGGCTGGTCCCGTGTGGAGAAATAGGAGCACGCGGCAGCCCGTAGAGGTGGGAGGGAGGGGTGTGGCGTGGGACAGTGTGTGTGTGTGTGTGTGTGCAGTGCAGGGCAGCACTCACCTTGTGAATGGGGGGCAGCCTCCTGCTTTCTCTGTGGACAGCCTCCAGAGTCTCCATCTGCATGGCCACAATGCCTGAGGACGAGGGGGGGGGGGGGGGGGGGGGGGGGGGGGGGAGTACATATTAGCACTGTGCCCCACCTAGAAACGCACGCCTACTTACGAGCGCGGCTGCATTTACAGATTAAAAGACACCCTTTTTGTGTCAGGAGGTTAAGTAATCTGCCTAAGTGCTGTGGGGTTTTGGGCCACAAATACACTCCGAGTCGCCCCTTTGGCTTTTAAAGATGGGGCCGATATAAGTTAACCCCGGGAAAGCTGACAAAACGAGGACATCGGGTCCTAGTTCCAGGACGATTAAGGATGTGTGACCCCTTGGGGGGTCGGGCTGGGTTCCCTGAGGGTTTACCTGGGATCATGCTGTGCAGGCTCTTGATGTGGTCCTGGGTCACGCCGCTCTCGGTGCACACCTTGTCTATGAAGCGGGCGACAAACTTCACCACGGAGTTAGCCACGTCGCTGTTCTCAGAGTCCTCGAAGCCGCTCTCGGTGTCGAAGCTTTCGGCCACGCTGCCGGCAATACTGCACAACGCGCACACACATACACACACAAACACACACACATTATGGCCAATGAGTTACTTGTAGTTGAATGGGATGATACAGCAGGCAGATAGGCTCCGATTTATGTTTTCCTCCGTGGAAAACACGGGAAAAAAAAGTAGTAAAAAAATATTTGCATTTCAGAACCTAAGGAAATGGACAGCGGCCGACACAACGTCCAAGGACACAATGTCATGCACGGCCGGGAATCGAACCGACAACCTTCTCATTAATAGTCTGATTCCCTAACCGCTCAACCACCTGACCCCCATGTAACCTACTGGCAGTCTGCTCAGTATTGTGCTCGTGCTCGAGCTCTGGAGCACCCACGTTTTCGGCGCCTATGGTTACGCATGTTACAAAAGAGTGTGAGAGGGAAACATTAAGGTGCGTTTGTGGCACGTTAGCGGTCTGGCCGGAGGTTGGCTGAGATGCCAGGGCCTGGGTTCAAGGCCTCCTGGCAACGCTACACGAGTCACATGGGACAGTGATGTAACCATTCCACAGAGTTTACAAACCCACAGATGAGAGCCAGAAGTCCTCTCAGAGGAACACAACAAGTCTGGGGAAACAACGTACAAACATTCTTTGAGAGGGAAAAATACAACAACAACAACATCCAAGAATGTGGCCTCTGCCTCGCTCCCGCATCTCGAAAGACATCCATCGTGGGGCATGTAGTTTTTAAGAGACGTCGGTATGCCATGCTGCACACGCTAGCCATTAGAAACTGGCTGAGTGCCTCGCGTTTTCAGTAGCGCGGTCGAAGTTCACTCTGTGCTACTGTGCTGCGGGGAGACCAGCAGGAGGGTCGTCAGGGAAGCACAGGCTCTGGAGATAGCTACTGTTCAGCCTTGGCAGGTCCTTCCACCCGTTTCGGAGAAAAAGGACCCCCAGGTGAGAGAAGTTTCCAGACTCGTTTCACTTTACAGCTACTGCTGAAAACCGCGAATCCTTTTCACTGCCATTTGTGTTGCTCTTGGTTGAGTGTGGTGTTACCCCGGCACCCCACCCCCCTCCTGCAGAAGCCCCGTGTGTTTTAAACACCCTAGCAGAGATGAGGCAGCACTCCAGTGTGTGATGAGTCAAGGAGGGCCAGTAGGAAGGATGTGGGCTGGATCCAGAGGAGGTGTCGCGCTCCATCTGGCCAGAGAGGAGGCTATCAGATATCCAGTGGGGGAAGCCATTTCCACCCACGCACGCGTCAGCGCCTTACTGAGGAGGAACAAGTACTCCCTAACCAAAACAGCATACAGAACAAACCGTTTCCCCATCAGGTTCTGTCCTCCAGATATCTCCCTGATCTGTCCACAACATCTCACCTCATGCGCCTGACCATGGTGTCGGACCAATAAATACAGCTTGGATTGGACGGCTAGGAGACTGTGGAAAGGAGCTGTAAGTCCAGTGTACCTGCCCTTGTACAGTCATCGTTACAAATGGCTAGATAAACTCGATGCTGTTATATCTGAATCAATCGGACTTGCTATATTTTTTTATAAAAATAAATAAATAATAAAAAATAAAAACTCAAAGAAAGTCCATAAATCCCAGTGTGTGTCGCTGGGCCCACGCGTGCTTGCCTGTTGGTGACTATGCTGTTGCTGCCGCTCTCCCAGTCGGTGACTGGGGCGCTCCGCAGCAGCTTGTTCTTGCTGGTGTCCAGAGGCACCAGCAGGTAGACCATGAGGCTGGCGTAGTGGATGGCCTGGCTGAACACGGTGCTCTCCTCGTTCTTCACCAGCTCCTGCTGCTTCTCCTTGCTCAGGGCCGGCCACGCCCGCAGCTGCTCCGCGGCCAGGTCCATGGCCGTCCGCTCGGACGCGCTGGCGGCCGGCTGCGCTTCCGGCTCCTGCGCGGGGTCAACGTGGGAAGATCAAAGATCAAGAATATTGTATTTAAACGGCTCAATTCTCCATACTGGACATACGGCACTGTGAAGACAAAGGGAGGCTGGTTCTCTCACCTTGAGCCTGGCAGTGATTCCTTGTTTATCTTCTGAGGTGGTGAGGTACAGAGCTCTGATCTGGTTCTGGACCTCACCGTAGAAGGTGGACTCCCAGAACTGCTGATTGGTCCAGATCGGGTGGTCCTGGACACAGGTGTACGCAAACTGGCTCACTCCCACCACCAGTTTCTGCAACCAAACAAGAAGGCAGAGAGAGTTTTTTTTCACGTGTGGAAAAACTGCAGAGTAGAAGGTTTTTCAACAAGCAGCTGAGTCAGGCTCTGGGAAGCCAGACCGGACAGTCCCAGTTTGCTGAGTATCTGTGTATGAAGGGTCCCTGTAAGAGTAGCTTGGCCTTACTGTTTCACAACTCGTGAAACTAACTGGGCTGCAAAGAGGAGAGCTTGTAAAGGAGAACATTAAAACCCTGGTGAAAATAGGAAAACAACACAAAGCTGCCAAAGGTCTCAAATGTAATCAATCATTTCTCGTGGGTCGTACGATTTTCAGCACATTAGACCCCACACCAAGACTTCTACTCCCACTCCCAAAGTGGATATATATCTCTCTCACTCTCTCTCTCACACTCTCTCTCGCTTTCTCTCGCACACTCTCGCGCACTCTCACTGTCTGCTTCCTTCCCTGTCTTTCTCCGTCCCTCTCTCTGTCTCTGTTGAAAAACAGCCTCCCGCTGTTTTTCCATGGTTAGAGCAGTTCAGAGACACCTGCTGTTTGCATACCGCGCCTGGAGGGAACCACAGCAGTCTGTTCGAGCCACCAAGGCTGTTCCTCGCTCCCACGGGCTTTGGACATAAACACCAATGAGAGCGAGGCAACAAAGTGACACCTCCACGGCCTGGGCCTAGGAGCGCGCTGGGCCAACATGACACAGGACCAGCTGTGAACTAGTCACCCCCTCAACTCCTCCTCAACCCCCAGCCCCCAGCCCCCTCCCCTCGACCTTGGACCACCACCCCCCTCTCCCCCCTCAACATCCTCTGCCTCCTCACCCACCTTGGCCTGCCTCACTTTTAGACCCCCCCCCCCCCCCCAGCAGAGCCTCAGGGCCATGTGCCTCTCAGTAGACACTCTCGAGCCTCTTATTAGATTAGTGTTTCATTTCTATCCCTCCGAGTCTGATACAATACACCGCACTGCTTCTCTGTTATGGCTCACCATGGTTTCACCCCCGCCAGTGGCCAGCAGCAGCCCAGCTACTGTGGACGCCAGACAGGGGAACAGACCTGGCTCCTTCCCCCAGCAATGGAGGCTCCCTGCTGGGCCCAGCCACACCGCAGGGCTGCCTGGGGGAACCATCTTTGTTCCACACAGGATAGATAATGGAGTTCACCAGTCTCTCCCTCTCCCAGATTCTCCCACATAGGAGGGCAGCAGTGGTCTGTCAGCCCCTGAGCCAGCAGCATCACCGGCCCCTCACTCCCGTAAACAGAACGCCTCCCCCCCGCTAAGACGCCGCTCTGCAGTGCGGTCTCAGACACGTCCCTCCAACCCCGACACGTGGACGCGGAAATCCTTCCGAAAGAGCAGCCCTCCATCGTCCGGGAAATCGAGGAGCCCCGACGCTAATGTGACAGCTCGTCGGGAAGGCTTTCATATGCCTTCGCTAGGCTCCCGCCAGTGGAACAGCGTGTCCTGCCCCTGGATGCTAGCGGCCCCTTATTCGTTCACGGAGCAGGAGGCGGGCGGGGGGCTCCGGGGCTATCGCTGACAAATCAGCCTCGACCGCAGGCCTTCCCCCCGCCGTCGACTGGGCCGTGGAGCCCGAGCTCAAGCTGGCTGTGCCCAAGCTAATGGACTTGTCTCGAGGACTTGAATGGATTACAGAGTCTAGACTCTGTACGAGGAAGGAGCTGCATGACACACGGATGAAGGTGCAGGGGGAGAGTTGCGAGTAGGTTGCCAGAGGTTGCGTTAAGACTTTCTCGTTATTTTGGAAATATTCGCTTAACACAACCTCGGGGTTAGGACTGTTGTTACTCTGAGACTAATGGGCACTAAGGGGGAATAATATAACATTTGTCTTGCTCCCTGTCATGTGCTGTGGCAATATATTGGCACAGGTGTGTGTGTGTGTGTTTAAGTCAGATTGACCGCAGCCAGCTCCCCACATTCTGATAGCTGAGAGCAGCCTGGGTCTGGGCCCAAGGGCTCTGCGAAGATGTAGAGCAGACATATGGAGGGAGACAGGGGGGAGAGGGAGAGTGATAGTGGGAGGGAAGAAGACACCAGGAGGACTGCATTGTTAAATACAGAGGAGGAATGCAGGGCTGAGAGAGAGAGAGGAGGGAGAGAGAGGGAGGGAAAGAGGGGGAGAGAGAGAGAGAGAGAGAGAGAGAGGGAGAAAGAGAGAGAGAGAGAGAGAGAGAGAGAGAGAGAGAGAGAGAGAGAGAGAAAAAGGGGGAGAGGGTGTGTGAGAGAAGGACATAGGGAGACAGAAGGTTGGGTGACAAACAGAGAGTTATAACTCTGTTGATGGTTGACCTTTTCCTGGACTCTTATGACGAGTTAAGAGGCAACACATTATGTAAGTGTATCGCAGACAATCATCCAGCATCCCAGGATGTTCAATACCAAAATAGACATTCCTCTGAAAGTCCTTGAAAGTCACAGGATACAATGTGGAGACACACAATATCCCGACCTGCACACAATCAATCTTCATTCGTTTGCTCATGCTGTATGACTATCGTGCAGAGAAGCGTTTGTGTCCGGAAAAACAAAAGAGCACGTCTCCATTCAAACAATGTATTTACAGCAGATACCCCAGTCAAACAAACACATGTTGACAAGCGTGGCCCCAAAGACCAGCGGGACATGTTGCTAACACAGTCGCCTCCATGGTCCAGGCTAAACACAGCCCTGTCCGCAGCCATCTCCGTGGTACAAGAAGGTCACTCAGTAAATCATTCTCCACACCAGGACGGAGCGTAAAAACAGCTTGACAAGACAAACCTTCAAAATCCCTCCACGCGTAAACTATGGCAGAGAGAATGCAAACAGAGCAAACGTTAGGCTTTGTGAGTCAAGAATCGCGTTGGGCGGGGGGGGGCCTGCTGACTCGCTGCCTCATCCAACTCGTGTTTCTCTCTCACAAAGCCAAATGGATGGATTGGCCCGGAGACGCAGAGCAAATGTCAAACAATGAGTTTGAAAGGTACAATAACACATAGCCAGGTAGCCCCGAGAGCCTTGGGTAAACACCCTCCTGGACGTCACATGACCTTTCTGAGGAACAATGCAGCTTCACGGCTGACTGAGAAAGCAGGGCCGAAACAAAAGGTTGAGATTTAGCTAGGTAAACTTGACCTAGCGAGGGTGACTACGTCAGCCTGACCTTAACCTAAACACCTGGTCACAAAGCCGTCAACCTGTTGACAGGGTTATCATGTTTCATCAGTTAATCATCCACCTCGGCTAAAGGTCTTGGTCACGAATTACTTCA
The DNA here is from genome assembly GCF_021917145.1 of Hypomesus transpacificus. Lineage (NCBI taxonomy): Eukaryota > Metazoa > Chordata > Actinopteri > Osmeriformes > Osmeridae > Hypomesus > Hypomesus transpacificus. The sequence continues at coordinate 13,446,483 of NC_061078.1, forward strand.
ATGCACATGTTTGGCTTCAGCTAGACAACTTAATTAGGAGAAACAGCGACACAAGGAGGGGGTGAAGGCAGAACTCTTCAGAATGTGGCTCACTAACAGAAGCACGCCAGCTCAAACACTTGACCGACCAACCAACCACGCGCGGTCAGTAAATCAAGTGGCCAGTTCATGGGAAATTCTGCTTTGACGCAGCTTTACTGCAGTCTTCCAAGTTCTGTGGAAGTCAGACAGTCCCAGGCTTGTCAACGTTCTCAAGCCAGGCCAAGGAGAGCAAAGCTAGTTAGACCAAAGCTTGACCGAAACCAAGCTGTGAACCAGATCTGGCATTGCCTGTGTACAGTAGGAGACCAAGTCTCATTTTAGGCTTGAGATTGGAAGTACATTAGCCTATGTATGTTTCTGTGGAGGAGGACTGTGTATGGAGCATATTAGTTTGGAGTTGGTTCATGGGCAGACGGCCCCCAGACAGGCTGGAGCGAGGAGGGAAACAGACACTGGGCCCCGAGGGAGAAGATCTGACCTAATTTATTCCAGTCCTGATCTTCTCTTCCCTGCCTCGTCCTGACCCTTGTTGTTATGTGAAGAAAACAACATCGACAGACGGAGTGACAGATAGATGGCGCTAGAGAGAGAAAGACAAAAAGAAAGAGAGAGAGAGAAAAAGAGAGAGAGAGAAAAAGAGAGAGAGAGAAAAAGAGGGAGAAGACAGACAGACACAGAAAGAGAGACAGAGACAGACAGACAAACAGAGAGAGATCAGAGGTTAAGTGGAGATGTGTGTCAGTAAGCAGAGTGACAGGTGCATGTGACAGCCATGGTATCTAGTGTGACATCAGATGGGTCTCTGGGAATAGCCTCAGGACATCAAAAGATAGAAACACTCAAACGTACACAGGTTTGCTCACATTCAGAAGCAAAGCCAGGCTTATAGTGGTTACGTAAAGAACCCAATTACAGCCAAGGTATGGGAGTAACTAATCACCCAAAGCCACTTGAGCACTGATTAACTAAGTCCTTCTCTGAAGATTACGAAGTTTAGTGGGTAGTGTGTATTCGTGAGTGTGTGTATTCGTAAATGAGTGTTTGTGTGTCCAGGTATGTGCTTTGCAATCTCGGCCAAGGTGCTTTCGTGCACCTTATACCGTTGTGCCAGATCCGACGACCACCATGTCCCTAGTGTAACCCACAAAGCACTGCAGTCGCTCTGACCTCTTCAACGAGCGGCCTGACCAGGTCAAACCAGGATTTAAGAGTCGGAGTCAAAAACCCTTTTACCGAGATATGTTGTTTCTCCACTAAGTATAATCACTTTGTTGAACAACGAAACCAAAAGTTTCCCCCATGAAACTAATCTCACCCACAAGACTCGTGTTCAATACAATCAAGCTTTTGAAAGAAGCCGTTTTCAATTTGCTGTTGATTGAGTTATTGCAGCTAATGCATTAAGTACAAAATACATTACAGACGTGCATGTGATCCAACAACCTCTTAACCTGAATGTCAATATCTTCAGGAAGGGGAGGGAGGTCTTCCCCTAGACCCCTGTCTGCTAACCACCCCCACCCCAAACTCTCCTCTTCATCTTCCAGAGTCCGAGTTGTCCACAAGAGCATACCCAGACTGCCAAACTAGCTTACCACCACGCTACATCGCCTTCATCTGCTGCCAGGGCTGCTTTCAAGAGCCCAATAACCGTCTGTGTGGTGGAGTCCAGGACGGCTGGGGAACGTGGAGGAGGGCGGGGAGGCAGGACAGGGGGTGGAACGCTCCCACAGGCATTCACTCCAACCAGGATGGGACTGCCTCTCGTGCCACGGTGGGATTATCGACTGCATCGCCCAGCGTTACCACATGGCCCCAAACGCTCTCGACTATCTCTAGGTCAATCGCTTTTTAGATGAATTGGATTTCAACCCCCCTTACCACCCCCAACCCCCCCCCCCCCCCCCCCCCCCCCCCCCCACCCACGTCAGCCCAGCGCCACCTTTTTTGTTGTTGTTTTGTTTGGCTTGACTTTGCGTGACGTCAGCATCCTCGACCAGGAGATGAGAGCGTGCTCTCTGGCTGGTGAGAGGCGTCCAGCCTTAGCGTGAGGCCGCCCGGGAGAGACGCGCTGTGTTCCAGAACCTTCCTCCCCCAGAGCCAGCGCTGCTCAGAGCAGCGCCTCGGGAGCGGGCCTCCGTGTGCAGTGCACAGATCTGGCCAGCCAGGGCCTTTTACATAATCCTTTAATCAAGATTTAAGGTTACGTAAACTGAAGGAACAGGAACTGAAGGAACAGGAACTGAAGGAACAGGAACTGAAGGAACAGGAACTGAAGGAACAGGAACTGAAGGAACAGGAACTGAAGGAACAGGAACTGAAGGAACAGGAACTGAAGGAACAGGAAAAAGCAACAAAAACAAACAAGAACCCCCCATGAAATCCAAATGTTTCTGGGCCCAATGGCTTTCAGATGTCTTAATGAAGGGGTGAGGAGCCAAGGACAGGGTGGGGGGACGGACGAGCAGGTAGAGGGATGGAGGTTTCTATGCTCACAGCATCGGTCAGGGACACAGGAAAACTGTCAAGTATGGGGGGGGGGGGGGTGACTAACACTATGAACCCCCACGTACCCCCACCCCACTCCCCACGCACACCCCCCCCCCCCCCCCCCTCAGATTACACATCCTTCTCTGGATGAGAGTAGCTAGCACTGCTCCTCTCCTTGTGTGTGCAGCAATGCACCGATGGAGAGCGATAGAGAGAGAGAGAGAGAGAGAGAGAGAGAGAGAGAGAGAGAGAGAGAGAGAGAGAGAGAGAGAGAGAGGAGGGAGAGAGAGGGAGGGAAAGAGGGGGAGAGAGAGAGAGAGAGAGAGAGAGGGAGAGAGAGAGTGAGAGAGAGAGAGAGAGAGAGAGATAGCGAGAGCCTGGCAGCCGACATCAGACGGTTCCCCCAGCGTGCCCAGTGTGGGTAAGTCCCAGACCGGCCCGGGCAGGGCGGGGCGCAGTCGGCCCGGGGTCTCACCACCCGACACGGCTGTGGGCCGTTGTGTCTGCCCCCATGGCAACGCTGGAGCAGTGCGGACATAGCTGTGGCCACGCTCCATCTCGACCACAAGCCGATCACGGGGGCTGGAAAGCGCTGACCACAGCCAGGCCCCCGGGGGGGTTGTGGTGGGGCTGGGTTAGTACATCCGACCCCTTGTTCCCCCTAACCTGGCCTGGGAACAGACAGCGGCAGACGGGGAGAACCAGAAAACAGCCTGCCAAGACCACTACAGAAACACACTCATCCCTCTCCATTACCATCACTCTGGCCGTTTCTATTACCATACCCCCTCCCCTCCTCCTCGGTTATTAATGTGGCCTCCAGTAGGCCTCGCTGCCTGTGGAGAATGCACCAGCCTCCTGGCCTTAATACAGTCATATGATCACCAGGTCACAATGCTGCCTTCAGCCTGGTTCCCTTCTGTGTGTGTGTGTGTGTGTGTGTGTGAGGGCCCCTGTGGAATCTCGGTAACGTACTCACCCTGTAAAAGGCCGTTGTCAGGGGCAGGAGGGCGGAGGCAACGGAGTACTCTTCAGAGTTGGAACAGTCCTGGGGGTGACAAGAGGAGAGGTGAGGAGAGCAGAGGAGGAGGTTGGGGGAGAGAGAGGGGTTAAGAGAGGGCAGGACATGTTTCAGCACCAACATGGACACTTAGTAGCCATGTACCCACAACAAGACTGATGAGGCTCCGTGGGGAAGCGATCTCACGACAAACCATTTGGGAGGAAAGACCCAATCATTCACAAAACACAACTGGAGCGAGGGAACCGTTTGTGCCATAGCCATCCTTCAAGTGAAATGTTTTCAACGGTAATTACAAACCATTTACAGTCATGGCCTACATTTCCTTGAGACCCCATGATGAGAAGACCAAGACCGCAGTGACCACCAACCAAACATGCACTCGCAGTCCAGAGAAGCACTGGGACAAAACGTCCACTCGCGTCGAATAATGACAAACGCCCTTACATAACGGCTTGGGTTGTGCTCTATAGGGCCCTGCCAGGATCATTCACTGTCAAGTCCAACTGTGCACAACAGACATATGCTTTCAATAGCCTTATATAATACCCACACTGACACAGAATTGTCACAATGTTCCAATTTATTTATTTAATGTTTTGCCTTCTTGAAGCAGATGACATGGCTGGGCCTATCCGGGATCGACGTCAACAAAAAAGAGGTTTTACGAAACGGTTGGGAACATTGAGGGATTGAGAAAATCACAAATCGTCTTGGCAAAATAAAATGCAATGTCCATTCGTCAAGCGCCTCATAACTGGTCAGATAATCCGATTTGGTGTTTCTCCTCAAGCAGAGTTGAAATCCCCTCTTTACCTCCATCATATCCGCCGTAGCTACACGGTGTTTGAAATCATTTGAGGCGGTGTTCAATAGAGCATTAGAGAAAAGTCTGCTGTTGGCAGATAGCACAATAGACCTTGAGGAGTAAGGACGTAGGAGCCTCAAACGAAACCGGTCTTCATTGAAACCATAGAAACCCTCTGAGAAACGGACCCAGGTCGGACCCAAAAGTGCTTCACACACAGGAAATTAGTACTTATCTACATGAGCTTTGTCAGGATTTATTTGTTGAACTCGGGAGAATGAGAATGGCCGCCGGAAACTTAATTTACGTCCATGTCAAAGCAACAGTGCCGATTTTGATCTGGTAATGCGTGAGATAACCCTTGCAGGGACCCCAAGAGGAAAGAACATAAATCACACACACACACACACACAGTTCAACAAATAGCCATGAAACAAACAAACAGGCGCTCAGAGACGCTCATTTTGGTGGGAGGGTGAGGGTGTGGGCTGGGCCAGGGTTTGCGACAGAAAGCTAGCGTTTGCCAATAAGGGAGAGGGGTGGGTTGGGGGTAGGGGTCGTGGATAACTCCCCTGTTCCCTCATCCCTCACAGACAAACCAGGAATGTACGGGGGGGAGTAAATGCAAAACACACGTTCCCCAGCTAAACATGAAAGCCTGGCCCCCCATGGACCAAAAGGCATACTTGCAGTTTTGTTTTTTTTTCCCCTCTCTCCCTCACTTCTTGCCTCTCGTCTTCAGTTATTTAGGCTGCGGTCGAGTGTTCCTACTTTGGAGTGGCAACAGCGACTTTGTTTACCAGCGTCCTTTACGATGCCGCGGGTCGGAAGAGTTCACAGAACCCAGCGAAGAAAACTCCAAATAGCAGAGGCTAGTGGAAGTGCACGGGCAGATAAACGAGAACATTTCACAGACCCAACATTATTCAGACTGGGGAGCAAAAAAAAACTCCCAAAGGTCAAAGTGTCAAACATTTCATTATGTCTCGTTCTGCTTCACTGTACCACAGAGCACGTCGACATCAAAAAGGCTGCAGTGCGGACATCCCGTGGGCGGAGGGATAGCCCCGATAGGCCAGCCATCTGTCTGCTATCTGGAAGAAAACAGACCCACTGTACACTACATGCTCATATCTCACTCTGGCACCGTCAGGTTTACTTTAAGTGACCTCGGTAACGTGACCCGAAACAAGACCCGACTATAATCTAGCTAGCCTATAGCCTTGCCCTGCTCATCCAGTTCCAGGAAATAGTATATTTTCATCATGTTTTTCATAGTGAGAACTTCTCACACAGACTACCGCATCATGATCTACTGTAAGTCTGAACTACTTAGTGGAGGGAATTGGGCCAAAAGACAAACACATCAAACCCTACGTATATCTACTAAGGCTGGATCTACAAGTATGAGGTCCAAGACTCTTAATACAGACGAAATGAATGCAAGACAGCAGCATGTGGCGTGTGGAAGGTTCCAGTCTGCTTAGGGATTCCAGCTGTCTCCAGTCACGTCCAGTCGGCTGACAGACGGGGGGACGTACGTGTGTGCGTGTGTGACACAGGACACTGGTAGCCGTGAAGCGCAGGACATACGTGCTCATGTGAGGGTGCATGGGGGGGGCGGGGTGTTTGTGAGTGAGCTTATCTGAATGTGTTTGTTTCGCACTGCGCCTCCCAGCATAGCTACTTAAGGATGACACAGCAGGCGCCCAATTCCCCCCCCCCCTCTCCCTCTCCCTCTCCCTCTCTCTCTCATGACTCACGGCATTCTTCCCCCCTCATGGACACATACAATATAGCCCCACGAAAAACAAAAGCCCCCCCGCCCATGTGACAGGAAGTGAGCAAAGCGCAGCTTCCTGCAAGACACCGAGCGTTCTTTGAAGCGGACTGCTTTCCAGGAAAGCTCGGGCTGTGAGAGGTATGTGTCCCGGAGCAGGGAGAGGTGCAGTACAGGAGAGTTTGTGAGACGGCAGGAGGTACGCATGCCGTTTACAGGAGGACTCTCTCGTCTCAGGAACTTCTGGGCCCTCAGCGCTCATAATAAGCCGAGTCATGAGCATGGCCTGAGTCATCAGCACGGTCCAGGAATTCAAAAGTCCCAAACAGCATCACGGCATACAGTACAGAGGCGATCGCACGGGCTCCATCGTATTCCTAAGAGTCGAGGGTGTCGATCGAGCCAGCCTGGTTCCCATCCCCCCGTGCGTACACGTCCGGCGCACGCCGTGGACACGCGCGCCACCCGTGGAGCGTGCATGCAGCAAGCAGCCGTTTGGAGCGTGTTGGTGAGCTCTGCGTGTGGGGCCCGTGGCGATGGTCGAGTCAAGCGGTCGGGGCCCATCATCCTCTCTCTCTGACAGGAAATGGTTGAGATGCCAGGATGCCTTTCTAACTCCTCCACACCGTAAGGCTCCTCTTGCCTTGCGCAATGTCCACTTCCAAACCTGCAACAGCTGCAGCGTCAACCAGTACACACACACACACACACTCAAATAGACCCCCCATTAGTCTGAATACCTTAAAAAGTTAAGTGCCTGAGTCATAAATCCGGCTTTAAACAGATGCAACGTGTTTACTGCACAAACAGATAAGCTTGGTCTCACAGATTGAAGTCACATATTTCATTGGGACCCATTAAAGACGGGCCAATCACTGTGTCAAAGCACACCGTGTGAGGACTGCACCGCACTGACGGGTTTGGGTCCGAAGCCGCCAGGCTTCCAAAAAGCTGTGTGTTTGTGTTTACCTCGAGTTCAGGCCCGGGGGTCCAGGAAGGGGCTCCTTGTGTCATCTAACAACCGGCCAATCACGCCCCCACACCCCCCGAAACCCCTCCCATGACAGAAAGCTGCTTCAACAGTCAAGACGAAAACAAATGTCATCAAGACCTCATCGGCTGAGAACGCGCGTTTGGATGTTTGCTTTCCACGCTTCCATTGCGTAGGTGTTCAACAAACAATGGACGTCTGCAGAAACTCACGTCTCAAGCCAGATCGGCACAGTGTGCTGGATCTCATAGTCGCACCGGGCTGCTGAGTTGCATTTCACTCTGACACGGAAACCCACACAAGCGAATTAGACGCCGGCCGGCACTTGGATACAGAACAGAGGAAAGTCGCCCTCCCGTGTGTTACAGACACCTTGACCTTTGACCTATTGTACAAACAGGCCAGTTTCTTCCACTTCCCCCGACTGGCAGCCTGCAGCTCCGACTCCCCCTGCAAACCTTCGAACCCCCAAACGCTCAGAGCTGTCAGGCTACGTGTGGAACAGAAAGCTGTGAGGATATCAAAAGGAATGCATCTAATGAGGCATCACGCGGTCGCCCGTACAAAGACCATGCAGCATTTCAAACTGCATTAGTCACTCTCGCTCTCTCTCTCTTTCACACACACACACACACACGGGTTATAATTACTGGCTCTGGTGTAGTTTGTCATATCTCCGAGGACTTTTTGACAGGGCAGAGTGTTGAAAAGAGGAATATAAGTGTAATTGCTGTTGAGGCTATTTATATGACTCAAAGTGCCTATCCAAGACAAATCCATGAGCTTCACCACAGAGATACTGAAGCAGGACCAGACACTGGGTCTGCTAGGGACCCCAGTGCGGGGGGAGAAATATTATACAATTATATAATATTATACATTTGAATGAAATTAGAGAAAAATGCTTGCTATGTTTGATCGAATCTTTCTTGGCAGACAACCGTGTTCCATTTTAAATATCGTCTCCATGTGTGAAACCGTTGCTTATTTTTCCTTTACGAGAGGCATAACTGATTCTATCAGAAATAGGCGCGGAATGTTCCGGGGGGAAATGAGCGATCTGTGGATGTGGAGAGGAGCTCCTCCCCCCCTCATGGCTACCTTCAGGACCACATGGAGAGAGAGAAAGGGATCTCCGCTGCCCTACCCCATTCACCTGAGGGCTGGAGAGCAGGCGACGTGGAGATGAAGTGAGGATGCGGCCGGCGTGACGTGGAGATGACACCGACTGGCTGGTGTGACTCGAGAGCTGACGGGGAGTTTCTGTCTCCACCGGTGAGGTCAGTCAGCTGTTCCCTGCGTGCAGCAGGGCCGGCCCCCCGGGGCTCAGCCTCTCACGTAGCCTCGGGAGCATGCTCCGTGCTGCACGTTCGCCACGCTCTCCAGCCAATCACCTGGCCGTGCTGCACGTTCTCCACGCTCTCCAGCCAATCACCTGGCCGTGCTGCACGTTCGCCACGCTCTCCAGCCAATCACCTGGCCTTTCTCTCTTAACGAGGTCCAGACTGGAGAACCACAAGAAACGTGCCAAGTGACCCCTGGACACTGGGAGAATGAGAAGCTGTTTGGATGGTTCTGCATTGAAGTCACTCTTCAGTTGATAAAGGCCCCTTGAGGCCCGGGGCACACCCAGTGGGGCTGCTTGTCTTCCATGGTAATCTACTGTGATGGGCCGCGGAGCTCACGTCTCACATGCACAGGCTCTTAGCGTTTTTTTTTTGCATGGAATTAGAATTCCTTGTGAAACGTCACAGGGAGAAAAGAAAAAGAAAAAGGCAAAAAAGAAAGTTCAGGTTCAGTTTAGAATAAATCTTTTTGACTTGCAAACATCATGCATGTGTTGCTTGAAAAGCAGCCGCACGCGCGCACACACACACATCAGGATCCCATTTCCCCAGGAAAAACAATACGACACACGCTCGCAGTTCCACTATCAGATAACTTCGGCACATTAAGCAACCTAACAAGCACGCATTTCTACATTGTTCGGTGCATTCCAGAACAGGCCCGGTTTCGAACCCCCAAACAGAGCCGTCATGATGCTGTCCGCTCCCTGTCTCATCGTGGAGCCCCTTCTGAAGGGCCTCTTCACAAGGACTGGACCGCTCCGCGTCCTGCAGGTCACCGGCCGCCTCTGACCACGGAGAACGCGCCCTCGCCCAGATCAGGGCTGCAGACGGCACGTGGAACATGGATGTCAGCTTCCTGACCGCGCCATGCAGGGTGCGGAACGACACGAGCGTGCCAGCTGATTGGTGAAAAGGCCTCCGGCCAGGGGCAGAGTGGAGGTCCATGCCTCTGTCATGGGCCTGACCGCGCCCCCTTGTCTCCCATTTGACCCTCTTTTACGCACGTGGAGCGTCCTCCCCCCCGCGCCGCCCCCCTATGGCCCCCCGCGGCCTGCGCTCCAGCAGATGTTGGGGCTTCAGCGGTTCACTGGCCTCCATCATTTGAGCAGAAAAATGCCTGGAATCCAGAACCACGCCATAAAAATCGTTGTGTGTGAACACCCGGCTCAGAATCATTAAAATCCCCCCCCCCCCCCCCCCCCCCCCCCAACTGGCCGGGCCAGGTGACGCCATGCAGTAAAACATGAGGAACTACCACTGGGACCCGAGCGCTCCTCTCTGATTGATGCCTCGCTGACACCTTATAGGCCGAACGCAGCCGAGCGACAGGAAAATATATCGCTAATCACTTTGACTAATAACAACAGCAGCGGTGCGATTCCCCCCCCGCCGCAGCAGGGAGAGGCATCAAACACTGACCCCCCCCTCCCCCAAATAGGATTCACCCACACGACAGGCTGTCAAACGATTGTAAATGAAGACAAACCAAGACTAAATCACAACCGAGACAACCAACCCCCCACCCCCCTCCCAAATGCTCAGAGTCTGTTCTGCTGTATAAGTCAGGTGGCTGAGCGGTTAGGAAATCGGACCAGTAATCAGAAGGTTACCGGTTCGATTCCCGGCCGTGCAAAATGACGTTGTGTCCTTGGGCAAGACACTTCACCCTAATTGCCTCAGGGGGGACGTCCCTGTGTAAGTCGCTCTGGATAAAGGCGTCTGCAAAAAAATATATATATTTAAAAAAATATATATAAAAAAGAAAAAGACTTTTTTAAATGCTGACTGCAGTTGAGCGTGGTGCTGGACTAGAAAGGTGGGGCAGGGTGTGGCTGGATGACTGCTGAGCAGCTAGCCAGGCTGCCTGAGGTCTGACGCCTGTCATGCTAGCTGGAGGAGGATGAGGAGAGAGGCAGGAGGGAGGTATGCTCCGCTCTGCCAGAGCTGTCTGCTTAGCGCTTGGTCGGCCGGCACGCTCTCATCCTGTTTCCATTATGCACGACTTCAGACATACTAAATTCAAACCAGTTATGGCCCGTGAAAACAAGCCACAGCACCCCGAGATGAGCTGTTCTGGAGCAGGGACGGGGGGGACGGGGGGGGGGCCGCGCTCCCTAAATATGTTGCGGTTTACCTGTTAAAGCTGTGTGGAGAGCGCGGGGGGAACACCCAAGTCAACATGGGGAAAACGAAGGCAAGCTGCGCGAAACAGCGCTACTGTGAAAACGAAGGGGATGCTCGACGGCGAGTGCTGTTTCACTGTGGCCACAGGAGGGACGACTGCAGGGACATTGGCGCCTCGGAGCGCCACGGCTCGGGACGACTGAAGCGCCGGCCACGCATCACGTCCCCCCCCCCCCCCCGCCAGAGACAGAGCTGGAGCGACGAGCGAGTTCTCGCCGGGCGAGTCCCAGCAAAGTCTGCCCGTTAGCGACGCGCCGCGTTTAAGGTTCAGACGGTCGCACAAACGCAGGCGGTACCAGAGACGGCGAGCCCGGGAACCCACCTGGAGGGCACAGTTCATCATGCGGGTGATGTAGTCAAACTGCTGGTGGTCCAGGATGGCGCGGTTCTGCTGGACGTGAAGGCTCAGCTCCTCGGTCAGACACTGGCGGGCAGCCTTGCCTTTCAGGGCCCGCAACGCTGCTGGGAGGGTCTGGAGAGAAAGAGAGACAGAGAGAGAGACAGAGGGGTTGGGGGAGGAGAGAGAGAGAGAGAGAGAGAGAGAGAGAGAAGGGGAGGGGGAGAGAGAGAGAGAGGGTGGGTGTGAGGAGTCAGAGGGAGAGGGAGGGGGAAGGGGTTGAGAGAGAGAGAGAGAGAGAGAGGAGCGAGAGGGAGGGAGAAAGAGGTAGAAAAGAGAAGGAGAGACAGAATTGTTCATAACATGCAACTATCAGGGTCGGGTCTGGTCTGGTTCTGGTCTGGTTTGATGTACCCCAAACCCAATCTCCATATTACTCACACTAGAGAAATGTCCTACATTTCTCCAGGCATGAAACCCAAGCCGGGGCTTTGGAGGGCCTCCTCCTCAAGGACAACAACAGGTACACTTCCAATTGTTTCAGGCCCAGCCATTGAACCATGACACTGTAATTCATCCTAATGACAAAATAGCTAGCGTCGTCTCTGGCTGTCCGGCTAATGGCTTTCACATTGGCCGTGTGGAGGTGATGGGTTTATAGGCTCCTGGGGGCTATAGCACGCATGCTCGGCATTCTTGCATTCGGAGATGCAGGCCAGCATTATATAACCAGACATATTAAAGCCAGTGGATGCATATATACGGCACACCGGTTCTGCTCCCCGTGGGCTTGGCTATGGGGGGCCAGCACTGGGGAGAAACTAAACACACTGGGGTGATTTATGTGTAGATGCTTTAGGGGAAAAACAGCCGTGAGGTGAGAGGGGGGGGGAGGAGACTCGAGCAATAGCTCTGTCATTAACCCCGATGTTAAAACAATACGGTTATTTGTGCAGATAACTAGGAGATTATGGGGTTAGAGTGGGTGTTTGATTGCTGGTCCTTATGTCTCCCAGCTGTGGGGTATCTGGGGGGGGTTAGGGGTTGGAGGTGGGGGGGGAGACTTCTAGAAGCTTCAAAGTGGGCCGTCTGCTAATCTAAGCGATGGATGTCTCCCAGCCCAGATGTGTCTCTCTCTGGGGTATCCGTCACTCCTATCATGGGTCTGAGTGCTGAGAGAGAGAGAGAGAGAGAGAGAGAGAGAGAGAGAGAGAGAGAGAGAGAGAGAGAGAGAGAGAGAGAGAGAGAGAGAGAGAGAGAGAGAGAGACAGATTAGGACGGAGGGCTGCGTCACCCACCTTCTCCGTCTCCAGGGTCTTGTTGTCGAAGATGTAGGAGATACAGCTCCGGACCACCTCTAGCCGGCGAGCGCTGTTGAACACTGAGCCAGTCTTCCCCATGATGGACACTAAAAACACACACACACACAGCCATGAGCCTCAGAGGCGGCGTCATAACATTCGAGAACGGAGACAGGCACAGACGAGCGCCCCTCGGAACTGGTCCAGTACACCAGGAGAGCCATGCCGTTCTTCCAGACCCGTGCGAGGAGCCCTCAAGGTGGCGACGTACCTACGGGGGGGCCCGCTGGCACCACACACTTCCTGTCGGAGCGGGCGGAGGCGGCGGGGGGCGCCGGCCTGCTTGGCCAGCCCCTCCAGCAGCAGCCCCTCCACACGCTCCTCGTTCAGCAGGGGGAAGGGCACCTGGTGCACCCGCAGGTGGGAGCCCTCCGACGGCCGAGGAACCTTCTGGAACGCCATGTGCGGGTTGGGGTTTTCCTGGAGGGCAAGCATGGAAATCCCAGAACACGAATTGAAAGATTGAAGTCACGCACACAAAGGCAGAGGCGAAAAGAAACTGGAGAATATGGAGAGAGAGCGGACATGTTTATTGTAGTGCAAACAAAGGGTGGAGGTAGAACTGATGACTGATGACTGCACTGGTATCAGGGGGAACACTCACGTTTCTATACAGCTGTTCCGAGAGTTCCCTCATGTGCTTCTGGGAGTTTGGCAGGGTTGGCCTCCTCCTCTTTAAAGCGCTCCATGTCAAAGGCCACCAGCTGAAGGTACACACACACACACACACACAATTAATCACGTCATGTACAGGGGGAAGTCAATGATCCTGCTGTGTCCACGTTGACTGTGGCAGCATTGTAGCGCCCTGTTCCATACCTCGTCAAAGAGATCGCAGGCTCTGTAAGGGGGACCTCTCTCAGACACGAAGCCAGCGAAGGCCATGCCGTCGAGAACCTTGGTCAGGAAGTCGTTCTCGATCAGGCCTCGCTGGCCCAGGAAGGCAGTCTGTAGGAGGTCAGAGGTCAGGGGTCAGAGGATGCGCGGAGAGAGGGAGCATGGTCTTATCTAACATCTCTATGGGGAGTCAGATGGCTTAGCGGTGAGGGAGTCGGGCTAGTAATCAGAAGGTTGCCGGATCGATTCCCATCGATTCCCATCGATCCGGCAACCCGGATCGATTGCCGTGCCAAATGACGTTGTGTCCTTGGGCAAGGCACTTCACCCTACTTGCCTCGGGGGGAATGTCCCTGTACCTACTGTAAGTCGCTCTGGATGAGAGCGTCTGCTAAATGACTAAATGTAAATCTACCGCGCATGTACTAGTCCACTAAGCCTACACAAACCTGAACACAACTCAAACAGCTAGAGGAGAAAGAACTTCAACTGAAGATGACTTGGTCCGTACAACATGGCATTTTCATCATGGTCCTATTAGGCTGCTGGTGGGAAACCAAACTAAAATGAGGGCATAGCATGCTGTCAGTGCATCTGTACGCCTCGTCGGACTGTGAAGAAAAAAAAAAGAGTGTTGGTGTGGATTCGTGATGAATTCCTGGCTCTCTTAATCTGAGCCATGTGGGGCACGCCGAGAGGAACGCGCTGAGAGGTTACCACGGAGACGCCACAGACACAAACAAATACAAAGGGGCCGGTGAAAAACCGAAAACGTCAACCCGATCCATCTCATATGGCTCATCACGGCTAGGGCATTGTCCAAGCCCAACAACACTCCACGCGAAGCCCGAGAGATAGCATCGTGAGGAAGTCATGCGACCGGTGAAGCTGCTCAAAAGAACACAAACACGCTCAAGCAAAACACCTCAGGATGAGCTTAACTGTATCAGACAGTCCTTCTAGGATAAGCTCTCCAGCTCTTGGGCCGGGGCCAAACATTCTTGCCAGATTAAAACAACAAGAGGGCGCAACTTGAGCGTTTTCTTTTGATACCACGCGGACAAGAACACCTATTGATTCGACGTGATCGACGCAGCAAAAGGAGAAGCAGGTATCCTAGTTAGACACCCGAAGGGGCTGGTGAGTGATAGATTCTGGGTATAACCCCAAAGGTGTGTGTGTGTGTGGGGGGGGGGGGGGGTCAGCGTGGCCATGCAGTAGAAACACAGGCTTCCACAGGATGTGAGGACCCCCTGCGAAGTGTTTCAATCAAGGCTCCGGGAGTCCAGCGCGTAGACATCTCACCTTGTGAAAGTGAATCACGGGTTCGGAATGGATGCGAATGAGCTGCAGGCAGGACCTGTAGCCCTGGAAGAGTTGTGCAAACAGCCGGAGGAACACGGCCCTCACCTCCTTATCCTGGAGAGAGGAGAGGAGAGCTGGTCATACCGTACATGCCTTGTCAGATAAGCGCCGACATGAAAGTGAGTCACACTGATAGTGGGTTTCGGTCATATTAAGGAACACTAGCTTTCACATTTAGCTATTTATAAACCCGACTTGAAGATAGTAGACCTACAGTGTGTCCAGGGGGGATCTCTCAGGGCTGTGAAATCATGCTCCTATCAGTTATAGACGCTGTTCTGGGAAGATGGGCTCGTTGACTGTAAACAAACACCCTGGGTCAGGGAGGAGCAGACTGACCAAGGTGATGGTGACTTACCAACAACTTAAGGTTGGAGGGGGCAGTGCGTGGGGGCGGGAAGGCATTGTCAGCGATCTCCAGGTCAGGGTGAAGAACCTGGGGGGGGGGGGGAGAGAGAGAGAGAGAGAGAGAGAGAGAGAGAGAGAGAGAGAGAGAGAGAGAGAGCGAGAGAGAAAGAGAGAGAAAGAGAGAGAGAGTATAGCAAGACAGAGGACACATCTCAGCGCTGGTTTTACGCAAGTTGCATTAAGTGTTCCTCTGCAAAAATAGATTTTATGGCTCAGCTTAAGGCGGATAAATCCGATTATGCAAGAGGGGGGGGGTCTCTGGTACTGCTGTTATGGTGCCAACGCGTTTCCTAAACACACTAAATACCAGTCTGCCGCCCTCCCAAACGTGAGGGCGTGCTGGCATGGTGGCTGAGGCATGGCGGGGTACCTACCAGGGACAGGGCGGTCTGCGTGTGGTGCAGCAGGGGCTCAGGGAGCTGGGACAGGTGGATGGATTCAGGGATCTTGATCGTCCCTCCGTCCAGGTCGGCGATGATGACGTCCAGCTGAACAACAGAGAGCGTGCGCAAGGGCACACACACACACAGACAGACAGACAGACAGACACACACACACACATGCACACACACACAGACAGACAAACAGACAGAGCTATCAATATATCTACTAATTTGATTTGACTAGTTATTGTAGTTGTAGATTATGATGCTGAATTTGTGATAGGGAATGTAATAGATACCGGAATTGCAATAAGATTAAAGTATTGGCCAATCGTGGAGGAGAGAACTCTAGCAAGAGAGAAAACTCCCTGAAACCAGCCAAGAGAGACAAGGAAAGTACAGCGCGGCGCGCTCGACTTTGACTTCATCACGACAGAACAAACAAAATGCAGAAAGTTACAAAAGATATCCGTGATTGTGCGTGTCAGCCTCAAGGCATCTGTTGAGCAACTCTGGGTCTCCCGGGGTGTGGATGGTTGGCCGTGCCATCGCAGGGTGTCTCGTCGGTACGGTGAGCCTGCGGTGCTGTACTCACCAGCTCCAGGATCTCGCTCTGGAACATGGAGTGGACCCCGATGATGAAGGGGGTGGGAGAGCTCAGGACCTCCAGCAGGCGGGACGGCAGGATGGGGATGTATGGGTAACTGAGTTCAACACATGAGATGACTGTGAGCACATACACACTGGACAATGTCCGTGACTCCATCAACAAAACATTGCATTTACACTGCAAATAAGCCGTCTGGGCGCCAAGTTAGTCTTCCGTATCCTCTTAATTAGTTTGGCTTTCAGGCAGAGATTATCAGAAATCGTTCTCTGTTAATCAAAGTTGTTTTGCCTTGGAAAGAAATCCTGAATGATGGCAGGGAGATAAATCCCTCCATGTATCTGAGAACAATCACAGTCCCTCTCCCCCCCACACTCAAATGACCCCTCAGTGGGGCTGGTAATCAAAGCCAGTCTACGTGGAGGCTAACCCCATTTTGCCGAGAATGAAACCCATTAGGGACCGAGGAGCATTCTCATTCTAGTCACACTCTCTGCAGAGCGGGTCACGACATGAGACATGAGAC
The DNA here is from genome assembly GCF_021917145.1 of Hypomesus transpacificus. Taxonomy (NCBI): domain Eukaryota; kingdom Metazoa; phylum Chordata; class Actinopteri; order Osmeriformes; family Osmeridae; genus Hypomesus; species Hypomesus transpacificus. The sequence goes on from NC_061078.1 coordinate 13,462,972, forward strand.
AGCTGAGGTGGAAGGGTCCATGTGGGGGGGGGGGGGGGGATGTGTCGGACCAATCCCACACCTGTATTTGAGGGGGAACATGAGGGCCTCCAGTGCGCGGGAAGCCTCTCCCAGCCTCTGGTAGCTGGTGGAGTGGAACAAAACCTTATGTTCCGTCAGAACCGCGCAAAACAGGCTCAGAACGTTCTGGATTCCTGGAAGGAGAAACCAAATGGAATGTGAAATTAATTAGGTATCTGATGGAATTTGACTGCTTATTATTCCAGAACAAAAACACAGTCTGTAGGGGGTGGGAGCGTTTAGATAACCAAATAACAAATTAGGGTAAACAACATTTACGTGGAGATCTTTTCTTGCTTTCTAAATGACTGCACATGTTTCGCTGAAACCATCAAGGAAAAGGAAAACAAACTCCTTACATTTCTCTTCTAGTTTATAATAAACTTCATAATAGAGCAGATTAAGCTGCATACCAATTCATCAACATAAAGATTGAAATGTTTTTATAAACTACACAATAACAGACAACCAAACAATGCAATTCCAGATAACAGAACAACTGTACATACTGCCCAATTCTATACGGTGGAAAAGGGCAGGAAATGAAAAGGAAAACAACACTATGTGAGACTTACATAAATAACAAATTAAATACCAATAGGACAGTCCAGCCAAATTCCAAGGATTCAGTTCCTGTTATTGTTTCCTATCAATCTAATGACAGAGCGATTCATCTGACAGAGCAGAGATAAAGACTGTGGAACTGTGGCACACACATCCGCAGAGCGGGGGCTTCAGCCTCTCATAAACAGGAACAAGAACGGGACACTGGACATCGACGAGGCTGTTGTTCACAGAATACCTGGACTTCCTACGGGCGCACGGGCGCATCGAAAAGCAAAGTAAAAACATCATAATATTTATCAAGTTAAAAATCCTAATATTTACCAAGATGAATGGGCCAAACTGTGCAATGATCTCAGAACCCTTCCACGAGCTACGTCCGCACACTTGAGACCATCAACAGAAGGTTTATTTTAAAACCACAGCGCGGAGGAATTGTATCTGGACTGACTTGTTGTGCGTCCTTGGGCTGTTCCCGTATCTATTGAAAACGGCGACGCGATTCCGACCCGAAGGACGGCGAGACGACAGACGAGCCCAGACGAGGAGAGCAGGGCCCGCCCACAGCAGCAGCACGGGTGTCCTCCTCTCCCCTGGGGGACGGGGGGACGGGGGGGGACGTACTTCCTGTGCAGAGTGGCACGTTGAACGGACATTCCAGCGTGGTGACTGGGCGGACCCTAAGCGATGACTGGCCGATGAGTGGACCTGATACACGTCCCTGACATGGTCATCCTGCCTTCTATGGTCGTGGGGATGACGTTAGTGGTCCAGACCTTCCACAGGCCACATGGATGAGTTGAGGCGATCCCCACCTTAGACAACCCCACCTTCAAACAGCCAGGTGTACACGTCCCAGACTGATAACACAGGCATGGCATTTCTAGTTTCACTGTCCTCAGAATCCAACTCTAATATTCCTATGGATTCTGTACACCAGAATGCTCAGCAAACACCACAAAGCACATGTCTTCAGATGCACCAAACATGGAGCGGACACAGCCCTCATGGGAAGCAGATCTGACGGAAACACCGGGACTATATGATCATACAGCCGAAATCCCGACAACAGATCACATAGGAGATCATAAATACCGTCAAAACATCCCAGACGCTGACGTGTAGGAACGTCTGGGCCGGAGGAACGCACGCACGCGACTCAAACACCCGCGTAACGGCCGCCCGGGGTCTCCGTCAGATTTTAGCAGCGCTCGGCCCGCCAGAAGGTCGTCTGGGACACCGTGACATTGCAGGAGAGAGCTAATGGATCACAGCTCAGCTTACAGGACAGGGCCGTCCATTATCACAGGGTAGAATGACGGCAGGACCTGCCAAGGAATGTGGTCTCTGTCGTGTGACCAACTGCACTCAGTTGATACTGAGCATCCACCTGCTGTATACTGTGCTGTGCTCTTAAGTAGAACTGTGTTGGATCCAATTCGGGCAATTGGTTGTGCATCAGTAATGCACTAACAATAATAATTATACAACGTCACTACACACACACACACACACACACACAGTGTGACACAATATTACATGACCATTTAAAAGGGGTTTGGCAGCTGTAGCCTCTACAGACGCTTTAGCCAAATGACAACTGTGATCCTGTATGGTCCAACGGATCGTCACCTGCCGCTTGATGCCCTTACAAAACGGCGTCTTGGGAGATCCGATATTTGGAGCCTGTGACGGATTTGACACCACAAGATGATGACCGTCCGCACAAAAGACGGACAGAATCCTAAAAGGCTGCTTGACTTCTGGTCCGACCTCCCTCCGCCGTATCGAGAGCGAGGGAGATACTTCCAGAACATTCCGATCTGTGGAATGTCCAATTTAAAGAGAGACATATGAATGGGATGTCTGTATTTATTTGCTTTGCGCCCTCTTTCCCTGGGTATGGTGCTGGACTTGGTTAACACAAAGCAGGGCCCGTGTGGACTGACGAAGAGCCGGAGCCTGAGGGTGAAGTCAAGGTATCGGCCATTCATCTTTCTCCAGGTTCACCACAAACACATGACTTCCACCCGACCCTGGCGGTGAGTGTATGGGTACAGTACCCCCCATGAGTTTCGTCCACCGGCTCCCTATCCAAACAAACACACGCAAGCATGCTAACTATTACCGGATTCCTGCAGAGTTCAGGGCCGTAATGCGTTCAAGAAACATCCCTCATTTTTGTTTTGTAACACATTCTTCCAATCACATCGCATGAGGGCTGATTTTCCATTACAAAGAAAGTCAAGGGTCAAGTGCCATTGGACTGGATTTCATTTACAGACACATGCGTCTGACCCTGGATAGCGCCCAGTCGATCTTTCTAGACCTGAGTTCCTCAAAAGCCATGACCTCCACAGGTCCCAACAAGACAGTCTAATGCTCTCTCTTAAATCTAATCTAAACATACATTTCTGGCTTATCTGACCAAAGAGTTTGACCCAATGGTACTACAGAGAAATACCACATGTTCACCCAGGCAGTGTGCATCAACGAACTTCGCACAGAAACAAGCTGGACTGTTGAGGAGAAACAAGTTATTGGTCTTATGGCAACTGAAGTCACCAAAGTGCATCAAAGCTACATCATGTGCTACTGTGCTCACAGTCCAGACTAAAACACCGGAAAGCCAAGCAGACCAACATCATAAGAGCCTTTAACATGTTCTGTACAGCTTTAAGCCCTCAGTTAGAAAGTCTACAGTTTTGTGATGTAGGTCAAATGATTCGTAATCATGTGATTGGCATAGCAGCTCTGATCCTCTCAGTTTGTAACATTTGAGACAATCAAGGATCAAGACTGGATAAACCTGAAAGCTTTCACACCAATAAGCTACTTAATAAAAGGAAAAAGGAAAACTGTGGTAACAATATGATTAAGTTCCAGTCTGCTGAGACAGCAGTTCAGCTATAACGGGAGCTGTCTATACACTACGTGACAAGCAGAGTGTAAGCACACTACCGTACTGTAAGCCTATTTGCAGACGGTCAAAACAGGATGGTGTAACTACAGGGGAATTCTGTCTGCCGGCCCACTCGCCTGCCAGCCTGTCGATACTTGCCTGTATCTGCCTGTCTGTCTGTGTGTGTGTCTGTCTGTCTGTGTGTGTCTGCCAGCCTGTCTGTCTGCCAGCCAGCCAGTCTGTCTGTCTGTCTGTCTGTCTGTCTGTCTGTCTGTCTGTCTGTCTGTCTGTCTGTCTGTCTGTCTGTCTGTCTGTCTGTCTGTCTCTGTCTGTCTGTCTGTCTGTCTCTGTCTGTCTGTCTGTCTGTCTGTCTGCCAGTCTGTCTGTCTGCCTGACTCGTCTACTTGCCTGTCTGTCTGACTGTCTACTTGTCTGCTTGAATTCCTGTCTGTCTGCCCACCTATCTGCCAGCCTCCTAGCCTGCCTGTGTGTGATGCTCAGTGTTTGGTGCGGAGGCCCGTGGACCCACCGAGCTGCTGGAAGAGCAGGGCCACACTCTTGCAGGTGACGGGCAGGCTGTCGTTCAGAGGAGTCTGGATCAGCTGCCTGTCCCCTGCTCCCAGGGAGAAGAGTTTCTGTAAAGGGGGGGGGGGGGCACACAGGAGTCAACAGTACAGGCTTGTTAAACAGCACAAACACCAAAACCTCATTCATGCACACAAGAGAGAACTGATTATGCTGGGGAGCGAGTTCGGGGATTCGCCTTGTGTTTGTGAGCGTGTGTTCTTGCACGGCTGAACACTGTGCACACACACACACGCACGCACGCACACGCACCACAGCTGCAGGGATGAATTAGCCTTTTGACTCCGACCAGCAGTCGCAGGGGAAAGCTCAATTACATGTTAAGCTACATATCGTTGAGCCGGCATAACCCGAAAGCCCAAAAGAGTGTCTGTAGGTCCTAGCCTCTTGCATGTGGGACACAGAAAACAGTTAGCGTGTATGTCCCAAGACTCAACAGAGAGCTGGAGGGAGCTCCGCGTGAGCGCTCATGTCATCAGTGATTCCGACTGATGCCAAGCATGACAGTGTTTCAATTGAATTGGAGACAGAGAGAGAGAGACATAGAGAGAGACAGACAGACAGAAGGGGGGAAAAGGGGAGAGAGAGAGAAGGGAAAGATTACTGACCGTCGTGTTTGACTGTGTTCCAGTGATAGATTTGTTCCGCTGCCGAGGTTCCTACTATCATAATGTTGTGTTTAGTTAACCTAGAGTCATTGGCTCTGATGAGTGCTCTAGAAGAGGACCAGACAGGCCTGTTGCTAAATTACACCAAACAGACTAAATTCTTTCCCAATTATCAATGCCAGAGAACCAGAAAACCTGTTTAATCGCACAATTTGACAACTAAATAGATTTTTTTTAAATGGAGTAGAAACTATCTTTCATTTATGGGATGGATTTCACTGCTCTACACAGATTTTAATAACCCAATGTGGAGTAAAAACATCTACCTAGGTCTAGTGTATATTTATACCCCGGTTCCACTCGGCAATGTAAGCACAGGATGACTGACTGTAACGGGAGAATAACAAGAACATTTCTGCGCGTGGCTGAATCGGCAATCTCCTGCTCCATCTCAGCGAAGCGTTCCGAGCCGAGTGGAAAGTGAACACAAATCACGGTTTCACGCTGCTGGAAAAACACCAACGCGGTCACCCTTCTTTCTGAGGGGCACTAAAACTCCGACCGGCCCCTGCACGCTGAGCTGTAACCCCCAGGAGTGACTAGCACCTCGGAGTGTTTGAACCGCTCCATTAACCCAGGCTGACCCCTGGTCGGAGTGGGGGCAGGGGGGGGTCAGACAGGCAGGCCTCTCGGACGGAGGTATGTGAGGAAGGGTCTGCCTCAGCGGAGCCTCACCTGGGAGCCTCCAGCCACAGGAACCAGGCACGTAAAGAGGGCGCCCACCAGGCCCTCCAGAGGGAAGGTCAGACTGTCGACGTACACCGTGTAGATCAGACCCAAGCAGCCCTGCAGGAGGACACACACAGGTAAGACACACACCTACAACTTCATCCTCATACTGCATACTTACATTCTACACAGACTACGATTCCTTACTGGGATTCATGAGAACTGCAAAGAGTGACCTTAAACCCGAGGACAGTCATGTTATTGTGCAGTTTGAACCAGATGCTATCTCGTTACCCGGAATATTTCGGGATAATCCAGCCTGGAGACGAGGATGAGACTTTTGGGTGCAAAGACTTGAGCTGGCTGGATCAGGCCGTCCTCCTCGTCCACCTCGTCCTCCCCGTCCGCCTCCACTGCCTTTGATCCCTGGAACATCCAAACCACACAGGATTAACACGGGAGAGTTCAGCACGGTGCTACAGTAGGGAAGTCCACGGTGCTCTTTGAGAAGGCTGTCTGATGATCAGCTTCCGGTCAAAGCAGGCTACAAAGCGCCGCTCTGCCCGTCGGCTTCCTCCTGTGTGGATGTGCTCTCGTGTATACGGGGGGCTACGGCTTCCTCCTGTGGGGGGAGCGAGGCACGAGCGGCAGAGAGCCACTCAGCAGCAACATGAAGGAGCCAGTGGTCGCCTCGGGCAGAGACAGTCTTACTAGGGTCTGTTTATCTCGACACTCGAAATCCTGCGTTTCCTGACAAAGCCAGCGAAAGAGAGTGCGAGCGAGTCAGCGCGCAAGCGAGAGAGATGGTGATTTATTTGGGGTTATAAAGCATCGGTTTCTCTCCAGTCTGTCTTCATCAGAGCAGATGCTCATCCTAGCTGAGAAGAGGAAAGAGGATTTTCTGGAATCACCAAGGCTCCATAAAGGGTTTACTGACAACAAAAAAGCCCAATAAATTAATTTCCGCAGAAAAGACAGTTCAAAGGACGCCCAGCATTTTTGAAATTAGTACTGTGGACTCCCTTGAGTGTCCTAGTAACAGAGGTCATTGATAAATAACCCAAGACAATAATGAAATGTAGCAGACAAGGCCAATAATTCCATAATATCATTCTGTTTACTAATTGAAAACATTTAGTTCCAATGATTTATTAAGAGTACATTACCTGCTGGAACTTATAACCCACTGTTTTTGTTTGAGCCAAAATAGCACTGTAAGATATACAAGCCTGAGGCGGGTTAAACAAACATATAAAATTAAATTTGGCAGAAGGGTCCATTTAGAAAAATTACATTTCCTACCTAACAGTGTAAAACCATGAAATCAGTGTAAAAATAGCAACAGTAAAACGCCCTAAAGACAACTAAATAAAACACATTTGCAGGTCACTTCTAGAACAACAGGTCAAGCGAATGTTCCTGAGCATTTGACACTAAATGAAGTACAAACAGAAGGTAGCACCTCACTGATAAGACATGCAGTTTATAATGCTGTACTTTGGGTTAAAGGGGGGTGGAATTAGGGCCATACTTGCTAAATGAACTCCCCTTTATGGTACCTACGTGATAAGGCTGGATGATAAACTAAACAAAGCCTCCTGTTCTCCTCAATCTGCTCCACGGGGATCCAGAGTTCAATGGCCCAGTCTGGTTCTCATTGCCCTGTCTGAGGACCAATCACCCCCTATCTGCTTACGGATAGACAAAGGCCTGCTCCAAAGGCCCCGCGCCTGACTAAAGTCCCTTCCAGAATCCCTTCTGCTGTTCCAGACAGAGAAAACACCACAAGTGTCCTGGCATCTCAGACGAGAGGAACAGGGGATCAAAATACCCCGTCAGATGGGAACCACATTTTACCATCGAAGTGCGGATTTGGTTCAATAGTCCGAGAAAACACATTCCTCCGCCTCCCGACCAGCTTCTGAATCCAATCAGATAGGGGGGGGGGGGGGGGGGGAGATGATGCAGGTCGTTTAAATGCCAGCACGCTTCTAGAAAGCGTTGCAGCTGCACGGCCTTACAGGGATTAGTTCATGTGCGCTTCTCATGAAAGGATGTGAAGACAAGCCCCAAGGTCTAACAGAGTTGTGTACCGTCAGCCCTTCCACAAAATAAGGTTCAGTGAAAAGAACATACTGCTACAGATGCAGCCCTACACACACACACACAACTCTCCACTGACAGGAATGCTGTGTAAGAGACTAGAGAGGAACATCCCTATCGTCTAAGGACAACACATTCAAGTAGGAGAACCCCCTTCAACTATCCAGGCTGATCCAAACCGACGTCTGCTTCGATACAGCCACCAGACTCGGGTAGGAACTGGTTTAGGAAGAGCACTCCACTATCATAAAGTAAACCCCCACGGAACAGAGATGTCTGGACAGGGGGGGGGGAGGTGGGATGGGGGGGAGGGTGGGACGACAGAGAGGCCGAGCAGTGAACCGCCAGATACAGAGACTCCTAAAGCCCCACCTAATCAAGACTAATCGCCCCGCATTAATGAGCGCGATGACATGGCATATGGGTGGCCCTGTCCCACCACCCTCCATCACTCACTGGGTCATGTGACAGGAGGGGGGAGATAAGAAAACAAACTGGGTTAGGATTACGGGGGTCACAGGGAGTGGGGACAGCTGCGGGACGCCAAACAGCGGCGTCCAGAGGAGCTGGTCTGGGAGCACAGGGAGCGTTGCGTAACTGTCCGAGAACAGGCGCTCCGCAGGGAGTCGCAGGCCTCAGACAGAGGAGGGCGGGGAAAAGGGAAGAGCTGAAACCTGAAGTCGAGAGGCTGTGTTCGCTTAGCACCTCGAGGAATCCTTTGCAAACGGCGCGATGACATCACACGGGTGGAGAGCTCACACGGGCACACCACGTCGTCAACGGTTACCGGTTAGGTCTGTGATTCACAACTCAACATCTTGAAGTGGGGGTAACAAATTAGCTGAGAATGTTGAGACATTGAATTCATGAATTCAAATAAGAATGTGTCGTGTTTTTGGAGGGGGGGGAGAGGAGAGAAGTGAACAGGCACTTTAGGCCACTTTGAACTAACAAAGAGTGAAATGATTTACTTACAATTATTATTAAGGACCATTCATAACACAGTTTCTCTGACAAATCATGTACGCACAAGTGTCATTCACTGATTGGTGAACTGAACTGCACTGGGACTGAACAACGAATCGTATCTCGACGGAAACACGGTCATGTGTGCGGCTGCATCCAATGGCCAACGCTGGAGGGGAACTTTATTTTGACCACACTAAGAACCCTTCAAAGTGAACTCCATCACCACATATTCTAGAATGTCTTTGTTTTGTCTTCTGGCCCACGGCTCTGGAACAATTCATATACGTGACAAATTCCTAATTGTAAAAATGTGCCATGCAAGAAAAACATCACAAAAACAAAACAATTAGGACTCAAGAAAAAAGAGGTACAATGAATTGGTACCAAAGAGCGGCCCCCTGTAGATTCTTGGAAATAGGCCGACAGTGAGTATGTGTAAGTGTGTGTGTGTGTGTGTAAGAGAGTGTCACCCACCTGGAGGTTGACCTCTGCCTCATAGAAGGTGAGGCAGGAGCAGTAGTGTCGATCTGACTCGATGTCCGTCAGCACTACAGTGAAGAAGCTCGGGGGCTTCCTCTCTCTGGACATCCTCCATCCTCCTGGCTGGCAAAACTGCAAACACACACACACACGTACATTATAACTCAGGCCTTCATTGTTAGTAAGACCACAAACGGTTGTTCCTGAAAGGATTTAGACCCCCCCCCCCCTCCACCTCACAAAAATAAACCGCCTCTCTCTCAAGCTGACCCACAGAGGACGATGTGTACCCTTCAGAACAGGAAGACCCCCCCCTGGACTGTCAGGGCCGACAGACTGTACAGAAGGACTGCCTGTGATGTTTTCACACTACTAACTGGAAGCCGGGTGCAGGGTTGTTGTGTATCGAGAGCTGATCAGTGTCCGAGCCGTTCAGAGAGTCACTTCTGGTCACTCCTCTGGCTCGTGATGTGCTGACGCCATTCTGAAGGCAGGCATGAAAAGAATGTCCTGTTTTAATAGGACTTCCGGTCATCAGTGAGTGGAACATGACACGCTGGTTTGCTTTCCTCGCTGCTCAGGTGTTAGGTGTTCAACCACACACAGCTTCACCCTCGTAGTAGATTTCCGAGCACGCATGGGGAAAAGTGGCGTTTTCCTCCCACAACCGAGTTTCACAATGAAAAATAGCACGAGATTACGATCTGAGAGACAGTTGGTGAAGCATTAAATAATAGATAACATCGGCAATAACATGACGAGAGAGGGATTACGTTTGATAACACGAGAATCAGCGTGACGAATGTAGTCTAATTTCTAAGGTTGATGTTTAGGCTAGCTTCGGAGATTCAAGCAGGAAACCACTCTGGCTATCGTATAAGAAAACAAGATAATAAAGAAACGATTATCTGAAACTCTCCAGCCATGCATACATAATGAACTACAGTCCTACAGTGTACTTGGGATGGGACTCAAGTGAGGGCTTGTGTTGTTTTAACTGTGACACATACAGATACTGGAGCTGAGGTCTTTCTGTTGAATGAACGCTGTCTAACTGGTGTTCTCAGCAGAGACAGCAAGTAGAGAGAGGAGAGTCGGAAAAGAGGGATGGAGAACACGCGTGAAGAAAGTAACACAGAAAAGGAGAAGGATTACAAGTTGTGGGGGAAAGGTGTGGAGGGGGGGAGGAGGAGGGATTTACAAACAGAAAGGGGGACAAGACGGGAAGGATTCGCAGAGTAGCACGCAGGAAGCTGGCAGCAGGGAGGCACGTGAGACAGAGTTTCCCCCTAGGTTCACAGCTTTAGTTTGTTTCATAAAAGAGCGAGCTCTAGACCTGTTTTATAGGAAAGGTAACCTTAAATGACTTATTTTGTGATTGTGCGCCACATTAAAAAAAAAATTGAAATGACAAAATGTACTTGTTTACTTTAGTTTACAAAATGTACTTGACCTTAATATAATGGTAGGGGAAACACTGTGAGAGAGGTTGAGTGTTTGTGCTGACCCTAACCCGGAGACAGTGTTTAGACTGCAGCTCAAGACCCCTGGTCTGCTGAACACCGGACAGATGGAGGGATGGAGGAAAAGGAGGGAGGAAAGACAAGAGAGGGATATTGGCTGGATGAAGCGAGAGGCTTGATCCAGGATGCCACCATCCTCCTGCAGACACAATAGACGGCAGGAAATCTGCTCATCCTGCATTGTGGGGAAGTGAGTGTGTGTGTGTGTGAGTGTGTGAGTGTGTGTGTGTGTGAGTGTGTGTGATTGTGTGTGTGTGTGAGTGTGTGTGTGTGTGTGAGTGTGTGTGTGAGTGAGTGTGTGTCGGTATGCGTGTTTGGCCCAGGCAAGAACAAACGCAGACAATTGTGATGAAGCAGATTCAAAATATTCAAACTATGCCATTCGTCATTGTTGGAAAGGACATCAACACTTATCAGACAGCACACCTTGACTGAGGAAGATGTGACACGGGGGGGGGGGGGGGGGGGGGGGGGGGGATTTATACAAATAAAACTGTACTGTGTGTCTGTGTGTGTGTGTACACATGTGTGTGGTGCATGTGTGTGTGTACCCGTGTGTGAAAGAGGGCTTGGGGATGAGGGCCTCATTTCGCTTGTCTGATTTTAACGGCAGTTCTCCGAGGGGCCGTTACGTTCACACCAGCCCGGAGGTCCGGAGAGAGGCTCTCCAGTCCTGGAGAACACTCGGACCTGATCCAGCCAGGCCACATCCTCCCAGGGTGCACGTGCCTGAACCAGAGCATCAACACACCCAGCCAGACGGCCAGCGCTCACATGCTCCTCTGAGTGACTGGAGGACAAGTATGTTTTGACAGATTTTTCTACCTCTGTAAATATTAGTTTAGGCTCAGTGGGGAGTCTGCAGAAGGGGGAGAATGACCGCTGGCCAGACTGAGCCGAGGCTCCTGAGGACACCTGCGAACGACCGCACTGGGGCGTCACTCAGCGAGGGATGTGATGAGAGAGAGGAGGAGGGGCGGGGGGGGGGGGGGGGGGGGGGGGGGGGGGGGGGGGCGGGGGGGCTTGGAGGACAAGAGAGGAGAGAAGAAAAGAGAGATGAAGAGCAGGAAGTGAAAGGCTGAGCATCTGTCAAGCTGCTGCTGGGAGGAAACCAGCTGATGTCTCATTCCTCGCTGTCAGTCACTCCAGAGGACAGCCCTGCTCTGTCACCTGCTGGGACCTGTCAGTCTGAGAGAGAGAGACATAGAGAGAGACAGAGAGAGAGAGAGAGAGAGAGAGAGAGAGAGAGAGAGAGAGAGAGAGAGAGACAGACAGAGAGAGACAGACAGAGAGAGAGAGAGACAGAGAGAGAGAGAGAGACACAGAGAGAGACAGACAGAGAGAGAGAGAGACAGAGAGAGAGAGAGAGACACAGAGAGAGACAGACAGAGAGAGAGAGAGACAGAGAGAGAGAGAGAGAGAGAGAGAGAGAGAGAGAGAGAGAGAGAGAGAGACAGAGAGAGAGAGACAGACAGAGAGAGAGACAGAGAGAGAGAGACAGACAGAGAGAGACAGACAGAGAGAGAGACAGAGAGAGAGACAGAGAGAGAGAGACAGAGAGAGAGAGACAGACAGACATAGAGAGAGACAGAGAGAGAGACAGAGAGAGAGACATAGAGAGAGACAGAGAGAGAGAGACAGACAGAGAGAGAGACAGAGAGAGAGAGACAGACATAGAGAGAGACAGACAGAGAGAGAGACAGAGAGAGAGAGAGAGAGAGAGACAGAGAGAGAGAGAGACAGACATAGAGAGAGACAGAGAGAGAGACAGAGAGACAGTCTGAGAGAGAGACAGAGAGAGAGAGACAGACAGAGAGAGAGACAGAGTCTTCCTCTTGTCTTTTTCTTTCTCCATTTCCCTTCTCTTTCAGAAAGAACGAGAGACAGAAAGAGGGAGCTAGAGCCAGGGAAAGTGGGTGAGAGAGAAGGGACATGGAGAGAGACATGGAAATGGAGAGAACAAGCCAGAGAAGAAGTGAGAATCAAAGAGAGAGAGCGCGTGAGACGGAGAGAGAACCTGAGAGTGACAGGGAGAGGAGGGGAGAGACCGGCCGACAGTAGGAGTGGGCTGAACACCTCCAGATAGCTGCTCCAGCACACAGCTGTGATGGACACGCCGAAACACAGTACTGGCACCCAGTAAAACCAGGAGCATGGCTCTGCGTGAGCACACACACACACACAAACACAGCGTGGAGGCTTGCACACCCACACATCCAGGGACATGCACCGCACAAACGCACACCAAACAGCTGAGTCATATTAAAGAGAGTGGGAGATCAGATCCTGGTCTTAATATAGACCCCAGTCAAGTGACAATGGAACTCCGGGATAGGCCCACATGGGGTGCCATTGGCTGAAGGGGATCTGGGACCTTTGTCCTTTTAAAAGATTGTTGCCCTGTCGCTGAGCCAAGGGTATCACGCAGCACAGCTCCCCCCCCCCACCCCCCCCACCCCCCTCTCCCCGACTGAAGACACGGGATACGCACACTGACCCATCAGGAATCACCACACTCACTGTCAGGACACCGTGTGGACCACAGGCTGTGCGAGGGCTGCGCTTGTGACGGCGCGGAATGCCAAGGGCCATATATAACAGGGAGTCAGGTGGCTGAGCGGTTAGGGAATCGGGCTAGTAATCAGAAGGTTGCCGGATCGATTCCCGTCCGTGCCACATGAAGTTGTGTCCTTGGGCGAGGCACTTCACCCTATTTGCCTCGGGGGGAATGTCCCTGTACTTACTGTAAGTCGCTCTGGATAAGAGCGTCTGCTAAATGACTAAATGTAAATAACACCCCAGCCCAGCCCACAGCTCTGCACAGGTTCAAGCGTCACGTGCCTGGCTCGTGGGCTACCCCCCTATGCCCGTCTCGCCACGGGGTCCACAGTCCAAATGACACAGCGAAGCAAACGGACGCTTTCAAAGCACCGAGAAACATGTCCCTTGAGCGTGTCTCTGAGGCCGTACACGGGCACCCCCGCTCCTCCCTGCTGAGCATCGACTCACATGATGCAAGACTGAAACGGAAAGCAAGTCTGGAGATGCACAAGTCGATGGGAAAACCCTTTCCCAACTTGCCCCGGCCGGAATGTACGGAACCCTCCAACAAAGTTGCCTCAACAGATATTGCCTCAACTGTTTGCGCAGCTGATACTATTTGAAAGCCTATTAAAGGCATATTAACCCGGCGATGAATGTAATTGAAGGGGAAACGGGAGAAGAATTGCGGCATTCTGAACATGACCCACAGCTCTGCCCACTCCGTGAGGGGACAACACGGCCAGGGCCACCATGGGGCATGGTGACACAGAGCAAAGAGACTGCCCAGCCACTGTGTCAGGACAGAGACGGCAACAGATGTGCCTTGTGCTCTCCTTGGTCTCTCTGTCTCTCTCTCTCTCTCTGCTTCCCCCCCCACACACACACACACCTCCTGTTGCCAATTTCATCTCAGCCTCCTCCACTCTGTGCAGGAAGACAAGACAATGACCTGAAGGAAAGCAGAGTGTGAGGTGTTGGGGGGGGGTCGGGGGGCTGGAAGGGGTAAGGAGGTCACTGGCAGGCTGCCTGGCCAGGTCTGCTGCCTTATCAGGTCTGGAGGATGACTGTCAGTCTCTGCTCAGCCCCCAACGAGGGGGAAGGCTATTTTCGTTCTCGGACGCCAGGCCACAATCTCCTCGCCAAATGGTAGGAAGTCTTAAGCTGCACTGATGGAACCTCTATTCATACTGTGGGACATCAGGAGGAAACACAGAAGACAGGACACACACACGCACGCACACACACAGCACTCAAGGTCAGTCAACCCACAGCTTGGGAAACTGAAACCTTGTCTTGATCGAAAACGGCATCATGAGTGAGACAGGGCTGGCTGAGGAGAGGCAGAGCTGGTCTCCCATGCCTCAGGCTTGGTTTCCCACTGTCACCAACCCTCTCTGCTTCCTGGTTGCCCTGTTATACAACCCCTCACACATGGTTCATCTTAGAGATGGGTATTTTTAGCTTGCCATAAAGGATTGTGTAATTCAGCTGACACCGACATTTAAATGGAGAGAGATTCGAGATTCGAGATTCTCCAGCTGAAACTGCAAATCAAAGACCGATGCCATAAAATGAAATGTAAGAAATGGAAAAGGGGTGGAGGAGGAGGAGAACCGATAAGTAATGTGTTGTTTGCTGGCATAGTGTGTCAATTACTCCAGAAATACGAAAAGGAACGTGTAGTTTATGGCGACAGCTCAGCACTGTTTTTCACATCCACTTTCCCAGGGGAAGATTTCGCCACTTGGGGGCAAATATTTGAGTCTAATTTTAAAACACAAAATAAATGAAAAACACACATCTGGTGCTCCACATGCAAATGGTTCTAGGAAGAAAAGTAGAAACGCATGGATAAAGACGAAAAGAAGAGAATGGTCTTTAGAGAAAAAGACATTCCTTTCCCTGAAACCAGCCTACTGTCACTTCCACTGCAACTCTCCAAAGACTGGTGACCATCACATCATCCTAACCAGCCTCACACACCCAGCCTCACACACCCAGCCTCACACATACACCCAGCCTCACACACACACCCAGCCTCACACACACACCCAGCCTCACACACACACCCAGCCTCACACACCCAGCCTCACACTCCCAGCCTCACACTCCCAGCCTCACACACCCAGCCTCACACACCCAGCCTCACACTCCCAGCCTCACACACCCAGCCTCACACACCCAGCCTCACACACCCAGCCTCACACTCCCAGCCTCACACTCCCAGCCTCACACTCCCAGCCTCACACACCCAGCCTCACACACCCAGCCTCACACACCCAGCCTCACACACCCAGCCTCACACTCCCAGCCTCACACTCCCAGCCTCACACACCCAGCCTCACACACCCAGCCTCACACTCCCAGCCTCACACACACACCCAGCCTCACACACCCAGCCTCACACTCTCACTCCCCTCCAGGGGCTCTTCAAACTGGAGGGCTACATCATTGATAGTGGACACACACTTAACTGGGCTGTGGTTTAGTCACAAGTGGGTTAAAAAAAACACTGTAAGGTCCTGGAAGTCTTTAAACATATGCCTTAGAGTGGAAGTTCAGAGAAATGTCTTTGTTCTGAAATCAGGGAAGGATGCTTCTGTAGTAAAGAAATCCCCTTCACTGACAGTAGATGGACTTTCCTGAAGCGCTTTCGAAGCCAAGTATTAGCCTAGCCAGTAGATTTCC
This sequence comes from Hypomesus transpacificus, assembly GCF_021917145.1. Taxonomy (NCBI): domain Eukaryota; kingdom Metazoa; phylum Chordata; class Actinopteri; order Osmeriformes; family Osmeridae; genus Hypomesus; species Hypomesus transpacificus. The sequence continues at coordinate 13,478,727 of NC_061078.1, forward strand.
AGCATTTACACACACACACGGTACGTCCAGTTGGCCTCACTTCTCTCTCTGAAGTGTTCAGGGTCCAACCTGGAGGTGGTCACCAGAGGGTGTAAATCATGAACATAAAGACACGACCTCACGTCAATACCCGTCCAGAAGCCACCAGCCTCGCTTTATGTCACCCTTAAAGTACACCTCTGTTCTGTCCTGTCAAGATTAGTGTCGTCGTAAACCCTGAGGGAAGGACAGGAAAACAGTGACACATCAGCCTGGTGGTTCTGTAAACACAACCACAACAACAACAGCAGGTCCAGACGACAGTGTTCTTTAGTGGCGTGGGGAGGGAGGGTAAACACCTTTGTCCTGGCCTGTTTACCGGCACAATGCTGCTCTGTGTCAGCCCCGGGGATCCCAAACCCAGAGATGGCCCCTGATAAAAACCCTGCAGCTCCAACAGGTGCTTCCTGCTAGCCTCCCGAGACCAACGGACCAATCAGGAGCCCTCTCCGGCCACACCAACCGACGAGGCCTTTACTTCGCCTCTGTTTACTGTTCTTCTCTCGCTCTCTCTCTCCCCCCCCCCCATCTCTCTCTCTCTCTCCCTCTCTCTCCCCCCCCTCTCTCTCTCTCTCTGTGTCTCACCTGTGAAAACAAGCCAAGAGGCCTCTGGCTTCACTGAGCTGTACAGTAAACGGACTCCCATGTCCGTCTCCCTTAGGAAGTGGCACTGTTGACTGCAGTACGCCCTCCCCTGTACCCAGCCAGGAAGAAGAAAGTGAATGTGTCTGTGTGTGATAGGTGTGTTTTATGTGGGCAAGTGGTTTTCCAGTGGCACTCTCTCTCTCCCCCCCCCCCCCCCCCGAACACAATGGCTGTGGATTAACCGGGGGGGGGGGGTCACTGGCCTTTGACCTTGAGCAGCTGCCTGCCACAAAGAAAGAGAGAAGAGGACCCTTGAGAGCGCCAAGCACACAAGAAACATCACCTCGCAACGGAGCTTGCAGTAGGGGTAACATAAGGTAGGCAGTAGAGAGTGAAACCAATGTTCCTCTGGTTTCACCCCCCCCCCCCCCCCACACACACCAGGATGCAGACAGGCAGAGGTGTAGGTCAAGACGGTGTCAGGGTGGCAGCCGGACATCCTGCGGCTCCAAAAGGAATCCGAGCTATGTCCACGTCCGCTGGGTCGCCACATTCACACTGCTCTCCCCTGGCTGTGGCCCGGGCTAGTGGGGAGGAGAGGAGAGAGGACAGGAGAGGAGGAGGAGGAGGGGGGTGAAGAGGCTGAGAGGATTCAGAGCTGAGTTTCTCTGGGTCTCAGCACATGGCTGGATCCTCTACTGGCTTCGGTCCACAGGCTTGTCTTGTTCTCCTTCAGAGGATCGGGAATAAAGCCTCTCTACTCACCCCAAGCGGGAAATAACAGCACAGTGTGTTGCGTATTTTTTTTCTCCTTCTTTCTCCCCCACCCCCCTCTACTTGTACTTGTCAGGACCAAAATAAAACATTCGACTTGAATGATACGCTGTATTTCAAGACAAACATGAAAGTAGGATCGAATTCTCAGTTGAGCTCCATGTTATCCTGTGTATTCCCATTTCCTGGTGAGCTCATGGTGGATAGTCCTGCCTGTCTGTCTCTCTCCAGCCCAGAGACAGGGCTGCTTCCTGGGGTGTTTGGTTTCTCTGGCACGCCGAACATTGATTACTCATGTGTAGATCTTCCTGACAAACACATGATTCTCTTCTCCCTGTACTGGAAGGCATCCTGGTATCTGGAATGCACTGTTTTGCTTCGTTTTTTTACTGCCTTTTTACAAACAAACATCTCAACTTTGGTCACTGCGGTGCAGCACTGTCTGCTAATGCAAGCACTACTTAGGAGCTCTGTCCAGAGGAGCTCATTGGACCACAACACTGCTGGTGCTCCTGACCCTGGTGTTCAAAACCAGCTCAAACAAACCTAGTCCGGCCTTCGGCCACTCGTCCCAAAGACATACATTTTTTTAACGACCAACTTCAAAGAAGGATCCTAAACTCGGGTTGGTCTAGATCTGACAGCTATCCCCCCAAGCAGTGACATCATCATCCTGCTACCTTTCCCCACTTCCCGTTCTTCACCGACAACTCAGGATTTGTCCGAAACCCTCTCGAGTCCTTCCTGGAAGTACGTGCCACATTCCCCATCACAACATTGACTAGAGGGGGGGGAAAAACTGAGTTCATGAAGTCAGAATTCCAGACAAGAGAAATGATACAAACGTTTACAATCTGGTCACGTCAGGTCACATTCCTGCACATGAGGAAGTAGGGCCCGGAGCAGGAATCTTTTGTTTCATACATGTACACAAATCTGTCAAAACAAAAGAGACAAGAGGACATTTTTTTCATAGGGACTGGGGAGAGACTTCAAAGTCTGTCTATAACTCCGTAGTAGTAACCAGATTAATTCCGCTCATATTGTACACTCTGTACAGTATACTCGGAAACACGGAATGAAGACATCTGAACTCATTGAAGACAAGACAACAGGGTTAGCGAGCTGGGTGTCTGAAAATGGAGTTGGGTGAGTTACTGTGAGGACAACAGTCCTACTCAAAGAGCCACGTTGTGTGTACGTGTCGCACGCTTCAAACACGCACATGAAAGCGACACAGACACTTACGTTGCTGCCAGTGGGTGTGCAAAACATGGCTTCTGTCTCAACGTGCAAAGAATGTGTGCTGCACACAGCCGACCAGCCAGTAAAGAGGAAAATGTCCTAAGGATTGAATGATGTCCTCGCATCAGGCAACCAGAAAACCAACTGTCTGTTGTGTAGAATGAGATTTCGTGGAAAAGGTGGACCGCTAAAAGCTGTGACCTGATACGAGAGACAACTGATACTTTGGCTCATAAAAAAATGGAGAAGCTTACCAAGCCAAATATGAGCAGATGACTCGCATCAGAGGACAGCCACAGAAATGTTAGAGTATCTCATGATGGGTCTTTGAAGACCAGATAACTTGTGTAGTTCAGCACGAGCTAGCTACCATGAGCCAAATTGCTCTCCAGGGTTAGGGGGTCCATATTATTAACCCTGAGTAAATCGCAGCTGATCAAGCTGGCCCCAAAGGTCACTGATCCTGTATCTGAGAGGGAGCATTTGAAATGTGTTATTTATTAAATGTGTTATTTATTAAATGTTCTGGTGTTTAGACGAACATAACCTTGCATTCCTGAATTGACGAGTTCCCAAATTGCGAGGCTAAGTTGACTTAGCAAAAGCAACACATCGCCCAGATCAAGGCTGTTCGACACTGGGTCTTATTCCACGGCCTGATAAGAAACAAATGCTGAGTAGTGGCTAACGAAGGGGGAGGGGGGTGTAAAAGTGCATTTCCCATTTTTCAAAATGAAATCTGCGTACAGATGTGCGGCGGCGGTGCGTGCACCGACTCACGACATCAGTTCATGGCTCCCATCACCTGACCGAACATGACGCACACATCTCACCCTCTTTATCAGTGAGGGGGAACAGCCGAGCGGGAGGCAGACGCCAGTCCAACTTCTATAAATCACGAGACACAGCTGTTCGAGCCCGAACGAAAACACCACGTTGCGATCGGACCAGATCTGAGCCCCGGTCTACAGCAGGGAGACAGTCGGCTAGTTAGAGGAGACTGAGTGTACCGCCAACCTGGTTGGATTTCTGGAGAACCGACGGAGCTCGAAACATGCGTCCTATAAACTTTGCCCATACCTCCAGGGTACCTATCCGAGTCCCTGACAGACATGCAGGCAGGCCAGCAAAGCAGCTGACCGGAGCAGTATGCAAGACATGCCGCTGGCTGAGAGGTACTGCCCTGACTGGGTGGCTGACTGGTATGCGGGCTGGCTGGCTGGCTGGCGCAGAGAGGTAGAAAGGGAGCCCACGTAGCATCCCGTCTGAGGAGCCAGAACAGCACAAGCTTTGTGTTGTTCTGCAGCATGTCGCCCACAGCCCAGGCCCAGCACACCCAGTCACAAGCTGACCTTTCCCCTGGATCTCAGATCCGGCATTCCCCTCCTCACAAGTCAGGTCCATGGCTCCCGGTCACACTCTCCTGAACACAGGGAGGAGTGGTGACGGCTGTCTCAAGGACAGGAAAACTAAGTCAAACATAGACCCGTTTCCATTATTTAAAATTCATGCATTTGTCAGCTGAAACCTTTTTCAAGGCTACACGGTGGCATGGGACTCGAACCCACAATGCAACGCCCACCCCCTGTGCAGCAAAGTAGTGTGGATATTCATTGATTTGGAATGAGCGACGTTTAAACTTGTGACATGAGAGGAACACAGGAGTACTGCCTCGTCGCGGTAAGCCACAAATTTCCAAAAGGGGTCCAAAGCCAAGTGCTGGAGCTGTTGGGAGGCCTGAGTCAGCAGGTCCTTTGGTGATCTACCACCTGCTACGCTCAGAGCAGCTCGTGACTGGAAGCCACACAGACCTGACAGACACAGCCAGTGTCCTTGACCAAAACATCTCAGACACTGATCCCCCTTTCGTTCAGCTGGAACACTCGCCACATCTACAGAGCTGACCGTTGACCAGGACTGGCACAAGTTCAACAAAGAAGACCGAGGAAAAAAGCCACCTCGGGAAAGATAAAGGCTACACGTTCCTGAGGAATATGCACAACAATCTGGATTCAGGACTCTCAACTCTGTCAGGATAGACAGGGGGAAAATACCCGGTTGTATACTATATAAAGCTGCACTCAGAGAAGGCCTTCCAGGTGCTAGGAGCAGACTGAGCAGATACAGCATGTAGAGCAGACAGAGCAGTGTCATAGAAAATTCCAGATTTCATACACATACTGTACATCTATGCATATGACCAACATTTCTACCACAGCAGACAGAGCAGACTGAGCAGACTGAGCAGGCTGTGGGAGTCAGGAGAAGGAGCGGCTCATCGTGACAGCACAGCTGCTCCTCCTCTGGCCTCCTCATCAGCGATATCTCACACGTCATTTATTTCGAAAACCACAATAGAGATAAGGATCCTCAATCAGTCAATCAAGCACGTTGGAGCATTATGCCATACTTAGCCTAACATTATGGAAATTGCAAGGGATTTGCCTAAATGTTTAGGTCGTTTGCGACGTGAGAGGTTCCGTCACTCATCTCGACTGAAGAATGCAACGACCCCGACTCAGCGCATGATTATTTTCTTTATTCTTTGTTGTAACTCCCATGCGTGGCTGATAGGCGACGGTGGTGATCCATTAAAGACCTGACTTATCGTGCCATGATTCTACAGTCCCTCTCTGGGACGACACGCATTCAATCGATGCTGTCGTCGTCCAGAGTTTCAACAGAACGTCTGGGAGCATGAAAATACCCCTCCAATCAGGGAGGGGGGGCGCTACAATAAAGTCAACAAGAATCCAGGGAGAATGAAGATGGTAAACGGATGCACAGGATTGTTTCTTCATAAAATGTCTAACTAACTTAGCAGAGGTACCGTAACAATTAATGACACATTTGAAAGCAACAAGATGTTGGCGTTGTATGGTTCACTCGGAGCTTTCCACAAATTGTCGGTGTAATTAAAAGAGCAAACTCAGCAATTCAGCCATAAACATAAAAGGCATTCCAATCGTTCTCTGGCATGATGCGTGGCACATGTTTCATTTCCTAACCCCATCTTTCTAGTAGTAAATTCAAATAACGACTAGATGGAGGCAGTGGAAGTGTCTGATTCCAACGCAAATAGAAAACACACTCACGATAACCATCGCAACACACTGAAATTATTTGAACACATGGATTTTGTTTTCCCCAGATCCCGAGGCAGATCCATAGGGGTCTCGAGGGGGGTGAAAACCAGACACTCGTCTGTTAGGTTTTCCGATTGGCCGTAATCCTCTTTGTTGGGACAGATAGTGAAGTTTCTAAGCTTGGATTTACGCCTGTTTGAACAGCCAGAGCACACAACATCAGCTATACTTGACTTTGACTGGAAAGAAAACAGTTACACTGTCTAGTTTCTCTCTCGACGCTCAGACAAAATCTCTGGATTGATACATGTAGTTGTCCATGTTAAAGCTCGACCATGACAGTGTAAGTGCGTGTGGCACACAGGCCTAATCCACCATTTAGTGAAAGTGAACGTTGAAGTCCAAATGGATGCAATACACTGTACAAATTGCTCGAGAGACGAGGGAAATGATGTGAGGAATGCAGGCCTCTTTCTTGGAAATACAATTCCCCTGAAACACGCATCTTATACGATTCGCCTAAAGCAGGGAGTGCGAGTTGTAATTATATGCTCACCGAGGCATGTGTGGAACCTGTTCCTGAGCCCTAGGCTACACGGTTTCCCTGAACCTCCCAACTTTGGCTCTTTGACTCATTAGTGGAAACTAGTTCCACTACGGAATCCACACCCTGAAAATTACACAAACAACAGAAGAGGGATCCGTTCTTAGGGCTCCTGTACTCTGCTGACAGCTTGCACATTTGCTCCCCCCCCCCCCCCCCCCCCCCCCCCCCCACACACAACATACAGCTCCAAACTGTGGGCTAGCGTGACTCTCAGCACCGCAGCGCTGCAGAGGAGCGCCGCGGAGGAGCGCTGCCACTGAAGATGAGAGCAGGGTCGTATACTCGTCACTTGCCCCGGCCTCGATTAGAAACACATTTTCTTCGCTCGCGTTGTAAACGCTTTTTCTGGGTGCATTCTTCATCTGTGGCTATTTAGTTTGCTGGGGGCCTGTTATGACCACAGAATGCTATTCGTGCACAGCCCGCATGCTTTTTTCTTCTGTGTACAGATGTAGTGCCTGGCGCACGCGAATGACTCATTTTTTCTTTCACGGCGTGGAGGAAATCTGCAAAGAATAACGGTTTACATTCCAGCCAAAATGGAGCTACAATGTTAATTGTTTGGTGGGGTATGTTAAACACTCTGGCATCTCAATTAAAGCATCAAAAAGGTGGCTGTCCGAGTCATTTGCCCCCCCGCCCATAGTGTGTCACACCACACATCTGACCCCCCGTGGCTCTGGTCCTCTCTGCATTCTTTTCCGGGCACTCACCGCTTCTCTTTAGTCACTTTTATGACCTGAATGAACCATGACGTGCATGCCATTTCCATCATCTGACACCCCTTTATACCCTCAATCTCATTTTGGAGAAAATTAAACAAAGCACTTAAAATAATCCCAAACTAGCTTTGGTCACCCCACCCCCCCACCCCCCAAAAACATAAGTCATCTTCCCCAGTCATCTTTCAATCACTTTTGATTGCTTTTGTAGAATGTGGAACACATGCACTCCTGGGGGTGCCAGCTCCTCTGGGTCTCAGGGCCACGCTGATCCACACTGCAGCAGCTCTCGGGGTTCTCTTCACGCCCAGAGGCATCCCAAACGCCAAGACATCACAAATCAACAGCGAGGATCTCTGCGGGGGTGGACGACGACAAACAAACCCACGGCGATGATCCGAGGGCCCCAGGGGGGTGCTCACTCCGTTTGGCTGAACTAAAAGGCGCTGGGGCTATATTTAACCAGGCTGCACATGTGGAAGGGGATGTTTGAGGGATGATGCTGTGGGGACATTGTCACGGTCTATCCCTCCTCAGAGACAAGGGAGAGGAGATGGCTCCGCACTCTGACACATGACTCGTTCTTCCCTGCTCCAGAACTCTCTTCACAACTTAGCCACCAGCAGACACACACGCACGCACGCACGCACGGGCACACACACAGGAAGAGCAGCCCAGAGCACTGTCCACCCCTCATTCCAGCCCCCGTGCAACGAGTCTGGGCCTCACAACAGGCCGTCTACTGCCTTCATTAAACATGGATGCCCCGAGGGGTGGAATTTGCTGGCTTGTAATGTCGCTTACGGGGCTGGAACTACTTTTCTCATAGATAGAAAAAATATGGTGGTAAAGTGATGGCATTAAATGTGATTTCTAAACAGACTAAAACTAGAAACACACTTGGCTCTTCACATAGTTTAATGCGTCTGATTTGTAATACACTTAACTCATAGCGACTTGACAAGGAACAATTACATAACATTTAATGGGCAAAATGAATCAGATGAAAAAGCAAATAACTGACATTGTTAACATTCTATGTTCCTTCCTGTCCCTGCATTGTCATCTTCATTCTGGGATTTGTTGATGTGAAAATGAACGAGTGGTTTATTTCCTAAACAAATGAGCGAGTCATTGTAGTGACTGTCTCCAGTTGGAGTGTTCTATTTGCCTCAGACACCAGTGTCTACTACAGCCAAACAAACACAGGCCTATATAATATATCCAAGCATAAACAGTGATTTACTGCTGCTGTGTTATTCTCTGAAAGCCTTAAAAAACAAAAACATAAAATATCCACGGCAAAATAAATTCCAAACATTTCAAGGAATCTAATCTCATCCGTGGTCGTTGAGTAACTAAGTAACTGTAGAGTGGCGGACATCTCCACTGGCGCTACCAAAGGGAAAATGGATGATCTATCAGTGGATCTCTGGGACCTTTTCCAACAGAGGAAAGAGAACATCTCCATAAACACTTCCAGAGGCTCCATCTCCCATCTCTTTTCCCTCCCTTCATCCATTGCCGATCCGATACGTGACCTCAATGATGCAACAGGTTACCTGCCCGCTGTCTGCTCCACCCGACAGGGCCGTAGTTCATCTCACACTCTGCTTTCTTCTCCTCTGGTCTGGTCTACATCACAGGGCCTCCTGAAAGGTGCTGGGTGATACACAAAGTGCTACAGTAGAAGAACCTCCTGCTGGTGATGCATGTCTGTTGTCCAACGTGCGGTCCAGACCCAGACTGTCTAGCTGTGGACAGGACGGCCCTGGAACCAAAGTGGTGGCAGCCAGAGATGTGGAGCCCGAGCCTTAGATCTGACCATGGTCAGGGACGCTCCACGGCTTAGCCAGGAGTCCACCTGACCCACGTGCGTCAAACGTCGCCTTTGATTTGTGTTAAGAGGAAAACCATTGGGCTATAAGAATGAAGAGGCAACCTTTTATTTGTACAACAGTTCAGAGTTATACCTTCCACCAAGACTGAAAAAAATGTACACTGTTTGGCCCCACCTCAAACAGTTCAAATTGTCAGCAGTCTCGACAGATAACTAATTAACACCTTGATTTGGTACAGCAGTTGGCTGTGAGTCACGTTCCAGAGATAGGCAGATGGGTACAAAAGTTATCAAATAAATGTTCTGAGTCGGATGGGTACAAAAGTTATCAAATAAATGTTCCGAGTCTAAATCGGCTTTGGTTAGTACAGCCAGCACCTTTAGGCATGATTAGTCATTTCATTAAGGCAGGTTATATGGTGATTGTCTGTCAGAGGAATTTTGCCAGTAAGCTTTATTTCCAGTCCTAATATCAAGGCTAGCCCAGGAGAGAAATGCAGACGGACATTCTGTAACCCAATTCACAAACGGGCAACATGTTCTGTAAAAGTTGAGGTCGAAATGTACCATGAAATCCATAGTGGGCTGTTGAAAAGAGAGGAATGGAACTTGACCCTATAAAGTAACCGAGGAAGGAAAAAAAGGAAATCCATCTGACCATAAAAGGCAGAATACTTTAGTCTTTACAGGGGGGCGGTGATGGAGGAAGAATGCAAACAACCGCTTAAATGCTGCACTGAGGGCATTCTAATAAAATAAAATCAAAACTGCTGATTTGGCTTGTTCTTAATTGATCGAGTAATGCCTGGAATCTGTCACAACATCCAGAGCGTGTGTAGAGCACTGGCATTCTGGAAGAGCCTCTCTCTCTTTTCGGACTCTCCTCCAAAACCCAGCCTCCTTTAGAATGAGCATTCACGCTAGCACATAAACAAACAAGCAGGCGGGCTCCACTGGCCGGAGCAGGCGGGCAGGAACCAGTGAGAAGCTGGGAAAGGCTGAGTGTTTGTCCTGCTACCGTTACCCCAGAGATTTACAACCACCAGTTCTCCCCAGATAGATAAGCAAATATTTGATAGTGAGCAAGCGTTATGATCGTAATAACCCCAAAACAAAGTCAATGACCCCCCCCCCCCACACACACACACACATAAGCACACCCCTTGATAGGAGAATGGGTGAGACAGGAAGGAGGACGAGGAGAGAGAGAGATAGGGACAGTGAGAGAGAGAGAGAGAGAGAGAGAGACAGAAAGAGAGACAGAAAGAGAGACAGAAAGAGAGACAGAAAGAGAGACAGAGAGAGAGAGAGAGAGAGAGAGAGAGAGAGAGAGACGCAGGATGGATGGAGAGACCCAGCAGAGAGGGACAGATAAGAGAGGCTAAACTGGAGGAAAGGAGAAAGAGGGGCAAGGAATTTCCCAATTAGTGGTGAAGGAAGGGGTTGACATAAACTCTTAAATAAACAATCATTATGCATTTTGTTGACACAAGACATTCCAGTACTGTATCTGCAATGCATACAACAAATGTAAAACATGCGCACTGGTAAAATGGGGAGCCTCTCAGTTAGTGGCGTTCTAACTGTCTTCTAGCAACATCACCACTGAAGATTCTACAGAGCGTCTTTTACTGTCCTCTGATGCCAATGCCACTCACAAACAACGCTAAAACTGACTCCAGAACGTTCCAGAAGAGTTGCCAGGGCTCTCACTGTGAGCTCTTTACTAACAACATAATGGGTTACAACAGAATGCACGTTGCCGAGACCATGGAAACCGGTGGAAACACTGCCGACAACAGGAACGCTAGGTGGGCCTCAGAGTCACAACAGGAAATGATGCAACCCTCCATACATTTCTGCTCCGTCAGGAGACGGACTCGTGTACATTAGGTTGAAATCCGGTCCATATGTTTGAACCATGGTGACAGGTCAAAAACAGCTTGAGCCTGCAGTGTTGGGTGGCGAGATCAGATATCATTCCTCCTCTAGTCAAACAGATTGAAACACCGCCTATGTACCAAGCAGGATGACAGCATGAGCAGGTCTGTTCCATGAGCAGCATTGACGCTGGTTGAAGGGACCCGTCACAGTGTTGGTACTCACCATCTCCACCCCCTGAGGGAAGGCAGTGCCCTCCCAGTCCTTCTTGGGGAAGCGCTGGATGATCTTTCCACATCCTTCTCCTGAACCTTCAAAAAGACAAACAAAAGGCCATTGGTTACGAGGACAATTTGAAACGGACATTAATGCCGGCACAGGTTCGACTACTGGTTCTCCTAGACAAAGCTCTGAGGAAACTGATCGGCACCTACATCTTTAGGCTACTTTAGATGTTTCATGACTAGTGAATGATGCACACACCAAACGACTGTGGCTACAGTATGGTCTTCTAAGCTTTAGTAAAAAGTCATACTGCTCTAAGTCATCCAGGGAAAAACACAAAGAAAAAGGAGAATTCAAGTTTGGGATGGGGGCATGTGAGGACACGCAAATCCCTCTGATGCATGATCACATTTCCAGACTTCCTAATTCCTAACTTCCTAGTTTCATGGTTTTTTGACAGGGCCTCAGTAATGAATCTACTGATGTTTTCCGTCTTTCCACTCGTTTTGTGGTTTCACCTTTGCCACAAACTTACTAGCTCCATGAAGATATGGGCCACAGCAGGGCCATAACTGTTAGAACATGCATCCTGTAGGGCTCCCACAATAGTGTTTGTGAGATTGTGTACCATAAGTGCGTAATGTTTGTGTGTCGTGTCCAAATAGCTCGTCCTCGCGTCGGATGAAATGCCACCCCATTAACTCCGGGATGTGAAACACCTCATTCATTCATTGTTAGAAACAAAATAACTATATGTGAATTGAGGAAGAGTGGTACGCAAACAATAGCATGAAATAAAACCACAATGCAGCCCTGTCAACATTTAAACTGGCTCAATCCACAACAGATTAGCCTTCAAGGACCGAGGCACGAGGCGTGTAAATGAGTTAACCGACAGTGAAATTGCACTAAAATGTGATATTGCCATCGACACAAGAAATAAACACGCAGAGATGTTAAAGAACTAAGGCGATATGCATCGGCATATCTGGAATCAGTCACGGCCAATAAATAAATTACAGGGTTGGATTAAATCAAGATGTTTCACAGAGAATGTGGTCAAAGATTAAGTGCGAGAAAGAAAAGCCGGACAGCTAACACGAAGCAGATTACAGCAGAGGGGAGGGGACTCATTTGTTAGTGATCCACTTTGACAGGCCAGGAACGTGGAGGGGGGGGGGGGGAGAGGAAGCCAGAAGACAAGAAACAAATGAGACAAGAGAGGATCCTGCACAGATCCAAATCTGTCAGGTCCACTATGACACTAATCATTTAGCTTCAATTTATGTAGGACAGATAGTCCTCATATTGGATGCTGTTCCAATGTCAGTGCAAGGACCACGGAGGCTGTGCATACCCAGGTCTGATCATGATGCATAACCTACAGTACTGGAGACTACAAGAGCACAGTACCACATCAACATGATTCACTTTTCAGCTGCCCTGCAAGGTCACATATGGCTCAAGGAAGATTGTTCTCGAGCAATTCACGCACACAAATCACAATTGCAATAGCTCTTGTCAACATCATGTTATGAGTTACAGCAGACCAAGATGTCTTTTAAGAGGTGACACAAGCATTCTTCATTAACTAGCCTGTTCTGGAGAGGGCCAACCAACTGAAAGCAAAAGTAGGCCCCGTTAAGAAACTTGAAAGAATTCATTTCTACGTTGGGGCAAAAACAGCAACAGAGTACTTTCCAGGCAACAGTTTGTCTCCCTGGCTTCTCTTGTACAATGACTTCATTTCACACGGTTTTAAGCGTTCAGTCATGCATTCAATTAAGTCAGTTAGATATTTTTCAAGGCTGAGGATGAACTGACTCCCGACTGAGAAGGAAAAGGTGGCGGATTGATTACAGAAAGACTATTATAAGAACATGACGGAGTAGTGGCTACAGTAGATATTGGCTTAGATTAATTGTGCTAGTAAAATCAGAAGACATTCTTCCCTGCCCCCCTGAGGTTTGGTCGATGCTTGGAGGGAGCAGAGCTACAGTCCTGGACCTCCTACTGTCTGGTTTCCTGCTGGAGCTACGGCAATTCTAGTGCATTCCATTGACCATCCTAACGGCCAGTAAAAAAAAAAAAGAAATGGAAAAAAAAAACTACTAAACAAATGTATCTTCTTTTAAGACCACCGAGAAAGTTGCTGACAGGACAGCTCAGTCTCTTACTCTATTCTCAGTCTTTTCCAAAAACACTCGATTTTTTATTCTGTTTTTGACATTTATGCAGCTTCTTTTAAATTTGCCAGTTTAAAAGGAGACGGACTATACTGCTCTCACATCAAACTGGAACAAGGCAGACTTTTAAGGAAACATGCTGGTTTGCAGCGCTCGCTAAATGCCCATGTTGGTCAGTGAAATTGTTGGTGTGAAAAACCTCACACAAAACCTCTTATTTTGACTAAAATAACTACTTTTTCCTACTACACTACCTCAAGCACAAAAACATAGGTCTGCTCTTGTTAACAACGTACACTAACAAACTACAAAATGATATGGCTTTGGCCTACCACAACTCTCCCAGAAGACCCCCTAATCAGACTGATGACCCAGAGAGGAGGGAGACAGAGGAGGAAGCCAGCAGGCCTCCACCTCACCACCACCTCAGCCCCTAGTGGGCAGGCCGGGCCCCTGACCTCCGCAGCTCCAGCCTGCTGTCAGTCCCCCTTATAACCTTGACCTCCGCCAGGCCTAACGAGAACCATAGGGGGGTCGTGAATCTTCCTGAGGGCCTACAGTATACGGCTGGGGTTTGTGGCACGGCGCTGTGGCCCCACGTAAAGGGAGGGGGTCTGCCCTGTGAGGCAGTCCCCCCCCCCCCCCCTTACAGTAATTGAGATCACATGCTTGGAATCCTTCAGCATTCCAACCTCCAATTCTCAACCAAGGGTGACGATAAAGGACACCATTCCTAACATTCTGTGAGGCTGCACTCTGTAAACAATTGAAACCAGCCCCCCACTGTCAGATATGGCCCCCTAGATAACAATAAAACAGGCCCCTTGGTTAGGTTAAGAGAAGCCAGGACAGGAACATCCTCATTTCATGATCCGCTTGCAATAACAGCCAGGAAGGTTTTCCCAAACAACTTGATTCCTTTGATCATACAGAGGAAAAGAAAAATCATGCCATTCAGTAGAATGGGGTTTTGGACTGCCGAACGAACTGTAATAATAAATACTAATAATAAATCATCTCCCCAAAGTGGCAGGTTATTAAATATATCAACACCACGTGTTATGCTGTATAAAACTTACAAAATCTGTTACCTTCGAAAAGTCCTGTAAAATTTACGGGCAGAAAGCAGATGTCAGACCAGAGTAACCAACCCATAAACAAACCCATTAAGCAATAAGTCTTTTGTTTTTCTCCAATTTCTCGTGTGGCTGCAAACAAATGTGGATTAGCCTACGGAGAATGCTATTCCAGGGTCTAAGGAGCTAGGTGTGCATTTCATGTTGTGGATTAATGACCTTAACAAATAGTTGTTTTATTGTCTTCTGTGTGTTTACTAGTTACTTGTTCAGGACAGTCTCAGTATCAGAGCGGCAGACACACCATCTGTTTACAGCAGCTAAAACCCAGGGCATAATTACGTTTTTGGCCTGCGAAAGGGACGCCAACAATTGACTGTTGAGCAAATTTGGAACCGTGGACAAATGTGTGCCGAGAATGGGATGAGCAAATATTTATGTTCACTTGCGTCATAAAAAAAACTAGCAAAGTACGACTTAAGACAAGACGCTCTGGGAAGGTCATTTCACATTTGAACGATTTGGTTTCCAAAACAGTCACACATAGGTTGTTAGTCTTTCTTGATTAGTGCAGATGTTTCTTCTCTTGGAAAAATGGGCCATCTATCTTCCTGGCCTTTGTCATGGAGCAGGGCTGTTCCATAAGTCAACAGAGCGAGGCCTGCATTGTGCCGTTACTACGTAAGAGCCGGCGTAGCAAACAGGCTTCACCAACCAGTGGACGTCAGCTCCGCATCCCCCCAAGCTGGATCTGGACCAGAGGGATGACAGGTGTACAAGCCAGCTGGTCCACACAGGTTGGCAGGACTGCTGACTCTCCACTCCACCACAAGATGTGGAAGATAAAAATTCCCCACATCCCTGCTAACCCACACAGCTAGCAAAAAGCTACTGTAAATGCCATCAGTGTTATGCAAGTTATTAGCCCCTCCATATCTTTCCACCACGGCTTCCATCCTACAACCTGGATGGACGGAATGTCCAAAGATCGTATGCAAAAAGAATATGCCATCCTTTGCATGGCAAAGGCTATCAAGAGATTAGCAAACTAATGATGTCACCAAGATTAAATTACAGGAAGCATTCCAGCTTTTGAAAGCAGCCACAGAATTGGAAAAATATTTGGAAGGAAAGGCTTCCGTTAAAGGCCATGTCAAAGACACCAACTGTAAAGGAAAATAAAACAGCACAATGATACGGGTCAAAGGAATTTGTGCCGAAGGTCGACCATGAAACAACAGACGGGCTACTTTGCACAGACATTATTGACTTCCCCATTTGTTCATCATTACAGCATGAGCTTCATGCTGGAGGCACTGGGGATACTGATGCTTCCAAGCGTTTCAATGTTTTTCTGCATCTTAGAACTCAGGTAACAGCTGAGTTCGAGGCTAAATAGTTTAACACTCAAAAATGTACTCGGACACCGAGATTCACACTGAAATTTGCACAGGAAAGAGGGAAATGTGTGCTGTGGTTTGTGGTTCAATATCAAAATGGAGAAAGATCCTCCTTTGCTTGTAGGCCTAGTTGTAGTAGTGGAGTTACCCTGGGCAAACTATCAGTCCATGTCCTCCAGGCTGCTCCCTCTCTCCCTGAGAGGAAGGAAGCCCCCCTCCATTGTGGTCAGGATGCCGCTCATCACAAAGCCAAAACCTAAACGGGAAGCTGCAAAGCAGCCAGCAGCCTATCAATGGAGGAGTCTACAAATCCCTGAAGTTCAATAACAGAGAAAACATTCCACCATCTGCCATCTTGTAAATGTTGACCACAACAGGAGTAGCCTCGGGGAAAGATACACTGAAAACGTTGGACTGCACCGGTGTTGAGGGAACGCTTAGACAGAAAATGATCAATGTTGTAAGGACAGGATTTTTCCAACTCATTACTGTGTAGACTACAATTAAACCGAGACATAATTTTGCGGTCAGGAGTCATAAAAAAGCCACTAGAGGTTGTCTCAGTGATTCTCATAAAGCCAACTTCTCCATCGTGTAAAGTTTATCTTAACTTCTGAGACTGACGGTAAACCAACACACTCTATTCAGTGACTATTCACAAATCACACAGCTATGAAGGTCTCAGTATGTTGTTTATCAACAACACTGACGAAGACTGACGAGAAAAGTCCTCATATAAAAGGACCAAAAAAGACTTTGACACACTAAAACAAGCTGACAGTCATTTACTATAAGGCTCAAAGCTATGGTCCATGAGACACATTCGCCATGACTCCAACAGGATCTAACAGGATCCAACAGGATCCAACAGGACTTGACTTTTAACAAATAAAGGATGAGCAGGTGTAATCTTGAGATGAGTAGTCTTATCTCGGATTATCTCAAGCTTTTCTCTGGTGTCACATAGATTTTGCAGTGGTGAGTTGGGCTATAGCCTACTGATTACTTTATCTAGGCATTAGCAGTGTGTGTGTGTGTGTGTGTTTGTGTGTGTGTGGTGGGGGGGTAGGGCTTGGAAAAGGTTAGGGGGCTCTCTGCAGTCTATTCCTCTGTATCCCCCCCATTCGGAGCAAGTCAGATTCAATGTTCAGATTCATTACTCTACCAGAATAAGAAACACCCTTAGATCTACCTTATGTTAGAGCTTCTGTTATACCTAGGGCCGAGAGGAGAGGAGAAAGGGGAAGGGGAGGGGAGGAGCTAGCAGGCACGTGTGCTGCTGCCAGTCATCATCAAACCTACACCAAGCTAGTAAAAACAATCCTGTAAATTCCTCACTTGGTGCAGTCAACACAGTAAAAATGACAGTCCTTGTTTCACCTGCTTTAAAAACATGAAGAATCGATGCTGCCAAGATTAGCCCATCAGACTGTTGTTGTTTGCAAAAGTTATTCCCTCATTGCAAATTACGTGTGCACACATTCCTTGCAAAATCACATAACAAAGGCTATTCAAGAATGTTATCTACTTAATGATAAATCTAAAACACTCACAATTTCCACTGCTAATCACTGAAATATGTTCTTGTGTAGTTTGGGGATATGAAATAACCTGAACCTTAATTCACAATGCTACACTTGCACAACCAAGCATTTGTCACCAAGCGACAGCAATCCTGAGCCAAACACTTGAAGGCATTCAAGGCATTGCTGAGCCAAGTCTAGAGTCATCTGTTGAGTCATGTCACAGCAGAACCCAATACAGAGACTCTACCTGGGCCCAGATCGAACCCTTGCATGCACAGAGCACCTGAGACGCATGGCTACTATGAAACACTGCAGCATCACCCAGCCGTTGGGAATATGATATATGGAAGCGTTTTTGTTCTCGCTCGCTATGAGCCACAACGTTAGGCGTTTTTTCGGCGTGCGGGTTAGTGTGACGGTACATGAGCCCTTTCCTAAAGTGGGTCTCATCAGCCTGGATAGCAGTGCGGAAGGAAGGTCACCCATAAACTCAGGCTGGATCCGTAACAGCTTCAGAAACAGAGAGCCATCCTTGACGTTCTTCTCCCATATAGAGGAAGGTGATGAGCACTGTCTCATAAACTGACAGTATGAGCCAGGCAGACAGCAGGGTGAATTCCTCAGTTTTACTTCGCAAATTACGATTTATGGCGTGCAGCAAGCCCGAGAGTTTTTACAACAGCTCTACGCCAGTAAGGGGAGACAGTATCCCTTAGTTAGGAGAAAGACAAACTGCTCAGGCTTTTTAAGATTGCATCCAACAGTGGCTGCTTTGTGCATTCCAGCTCAATCCTGCAGCACACTATACCTCCTAAACCAAAGGTTTGTGGATCAAATAAGACTTGTGTGTGGGGAAGTTAAGTCCTACAGAAGTCCAAGTGTGTTTTCCCCTTATCAACTCTACCGACTGCTCCTCTCATCATTCACATGAATTGAGCCGCAATTCAATCGCTCCTCAATCAGCGGAATCCCTTTCATGCCATTCTATAGCATGCATGGGGAAGGTCTACAAGGTCTAGTTAACTAGCCTCAAAAAATCATTTGTACTTTGTTTTAGCAGTGCCAGTCACGTACACTAGAAACAATACTGTATGAATATCTTAGACAGTAGGTCAACCATGGGCCAAGTCCACGACAGATGACGTGCTTCAAAATAACTTTCTCTGCCTCTCTGGTAATCTAGAGGAATTGGGTCAAGCCTGGGGACCCTCCATGAGGCAGAGATGGTCCTGACCTCTACTGATATCCCACGTCTGATTTTTAAAAGAGCAAGGTGGCAAGGACAACATCTGCTGTCTAGACAGTATTAGTGTTCTGGACTTGGTAGTACCTCTCCTATCACCAGCTAAGGGCACTCCACACATGTCCTCTGAAGGAGGCCTCGTACAAATGAACCTTGGTTCTCAGTCAGCTGTTTTTGTTTGCATTTTGTATGTTCTGTGTATCAGTCCTCAAGAGTATTTCCAGTGCTGCCGCTGTGACAACAGGCCTGTGGTTCCCACTCAGGCCCTCAGACATCGCTGACATTGCATCTCAGACCAGGGCTAAGACAAATCTCAAGTCTCCTTTTGTAGGGAGGATAGTCATCTGGATCTATCCAGACCCACTGATGCCAGGAACATTTTGTTCCTACTGCACAAAAAAAGTCATTTGTGCGTTGGCGCTTGGATGTGTGTGGATGATGGGGGACACTGTTTACCTATTCTTGTGACTTGCTGGCCCGGGTGACAGAGAGGATTCAGCTGGATTTGTCTCTGACACAGATGCCTGGAGAGATGCCCATGCACATTGGGACTCGGAACTCCCTTAAGGATCATCAACATTCCTTCAACAGTCAGTGTCATACACATTCACATGTCCTTCTGTGCTTCTCTTCACCTGGACTCACTGGCCCTAACAAAGTTTAGAATAGTGGAATCAAAAACTTCAATAATCTGCAATGTTAGTTACCTAGCATGCAATCACTCAAGGAAGGGTAGATTAATGCATAGCCTACATAAAGTCACACTGCTCAGTGAAACGGATCCACAAATCGACATGATGAGATGTATTCGGCCTATGAACTCTTGATGACAATGTATCATAAATGCACGTGAGCAAAGAGGCGTTGGCATTGAGTGGGTTAATCAGACATCGAAGCCACAAACTCGAGGAAGTCTTTCCTTCCCAGTTCCCTCGCATTGGAGCTACGCCCATCAACTGGGAAAGTTGGATCAAGTTGTTGCCCGGCAGAAACAAAATAAACAATCCACGTTTGCGACACAAATAAGGCACTGTATTAACAACACACCATTTAATTATTGCAACACCTAGGCTACAATCTCAGATCTGTGCAGACTGTACCAAAATCGTTGCACATATTCCAAGATAATCAATGGAACGTCACACAATGACAAAAATACAATACTACACTTGTGAAAAGACTGGAAAAATTTATTTGGAAATGAATGATTCTCGTTCAGTTCGTGTTGGATACGATTCGATTGATAGTTTTGACAGCGTTCTGCAAAATACCTAGCAATGTGGGACAGGATATGACACATTCCCTAAATCCATGAAAGTTCCACTTCCAGATGCATTTGAGATTTTGAATGGCATAACTAACTAACAAAATACCTTTGTTAGCTGCTCCTAGTATGTGAATTACACCAACAATAAAATCCAAAACAATGAGACGCAACAGTGTTCTCAATCCTAATCTCAGATATGGCTGGTATATGACTGCCTGGCATTATCAACACTAACGGCCTGAATAAATCCCAGCATTAAGGTTCATTCCAGCGTTCGTGTTCACCCGCACCGTGAAAAAACTCACCAGCTTTTTCCTGATCATATCCCACGACAATCAAATAATCAGCCAATCTAGCCATGTTTGCTGCTTTTTCCGAAATTTACCAACACTATTCAGCATTTTTCTTTCTTCATAAGCACAGCCATGTTTGACAGAAGATATGCCACTGCGCCTGCGTGCAAGAGTCAGCGACATCAATGGGCGTGGGCCGCGTAGTATACAAATAGATTTGTGGGCAATGCAAACGGGTCACACCCTGACCCTAACACACCGTAAGAACAACTATTAATCTGGTCCTATCACGGAATACCATCATATTAACAATCTCGCATTCATATTAAACGTTTGCACATCTTTCAATTGCATGATTGAAGCAATAACTAAATTTGTCTACAACAATTCTACGAATTTCAATAACGAACCTCTCTTTTTCCTCTGTTTTCTTTCTTTAAACAATATCACTGAATAACACATATATTTAAAAAGGCCAAGATAAACAAAGTGATCATGTGTGAAGTCTTCACAGTGAGCAAGTTTGAAGTAACAAGGGCTGTGAGACAGAATTTGGACTATTTCCAGGTTCATGATTATTTGAATGATAACCTTTTTTTAAAGGCACCTGATAGTATTTAGAGAGGCTTTACCTTCGCCTATTTTCTTGCTTTTTTCAATTCAATCACTCATAACATAGTCCTGACTGAATAATAGTGTAACATTTTGATAGGCAAGGCAATCATGTTGCAATGTAGCCTTCCACTGCCTGGACAAATCTCTGAGCCAGATTCGAAAACGAAAGGATGAAGGAGAGTCAGGGTGTGCGTCAGAAAACTCTTTGATAAAGTCTTTGATATATGTATTGAGGGCATCACTCCTGGTCAGTAATCACAACAATTGGCCACAAACTCAGTTAGAACAATCATGTTTTCAACCCCTGGAAACAGAGAGCAGGAAAGAACATGCATCTCGACATGAATGACGACACGGGTGCAAACAGCAGGCTTTTTTCAGGTAAATCAAAACAGCAAGACAGCTCTGAAGAGCGTTTCCATGTTGTTTCATCTCTGGGCATGTGTCCACCCATTCGTCCATGACGCTCACCTCCAATTTTCCCTTACCTGTGTGCCCTGGCATACCACTGCTCTGACTGGCCCTGTGTCACTCTTAGTGCCAATGACACTTGCTCCATTTGAAGCCAGCCGATGATTGCTATATAAGGAGCAGGCCAGCAAACAACAGCACGATGCTGTCATGGATTGCGCAATCTCCTGGTCTCCCATATTAGGATAAAATTACTGTCAAGCTTGGGGATTACTTGTATGCCGGAGGCAATTATCATTACAACATGCTTACAAAATATTTGCTGGTTTACAACACACGTGTTTCACATTTATGTATTTACTGTGTCATGGTGTGACACCATGAGAGCCTGGAGGCGGGGTGAGATATGAATAGAATGTTGGAATCAGAGAATATCAATCAAAGACTGAGGTAAAAAAGAACAACTTAATGACTAACAGATACAGTATTTCCTTTTTCTGGAAAGATCTACAGCTGTATGAGACTGCAAAAAAAGAATAATCTGACACAGATATCTTCTGCTCAGCACGTACACAGTACTGCTTATCAGCTGTCTAAGACATATCCTGAGCTTTGTAAGAAAACCTCATGTAGTCACAAACAACTCTTATTCACAATCCTTGACAGGCATGACAGTGAGGGTCACAAATACATCTTACACCAGGAGTGAATCTTTCACGTGTCCTTCTGTTTAGAGACTAGGTCTTTGCATGTGCAGTGTGCACATCTCAACACAGTTCCCAGGTCCAGATAGCCCACCAGATATGGGGTCAGCTGCTTGGTCTGCTGGTGTGAAAAACAAAAACTGTTGCCCCGTGCTAATCCTAATGGCATCTTGGGCAGATATGTGCCCCCTGGGCCTTGTAATCAACATCTGCCTCCTCTGACCTGCTCTGACGTGGACGTTCGTTTTGTCCGCACATGTTTTGTGCTCCATAAATAATATTTGAGATGCATTGTGCTGTTATTAGGTTGAGCTAACCCTAAGAGATGTTCCGAGTAACTCAGAGTACTTTGGTTTGGACTTGAAGTTGAGCACTGTCATGTGTTACTAACGCTGTTCGGGAGAAACTGGACATTTGAGGCACTGACTCGTGGGCTCTTTTTTTATTGAATCTTTTTCCTCACAGATTATTTAAGGACTTCTAAATTAACTTTCAATTTATTCTTTCGTCAGCCTATATCATTTTTTAAGAATGTTAAACATTGATATGCTAAGGAAAATGTAACCAGATTTATTTGAGGAGGTTGCAAAACTTTTTTTTACAAACAGTTGTTCAAAAAGTATGCAAGTAAGTGTTTTTACCCTTTGTTTTAAACAGATATATGGACCCAACTGGGGTTACTGCCATGGTTACGGTATCAATCAATAACTGAATGTTCCTGTCTTATCATATCTTAAACCCACTAACCAGCGTTCTCTCCTGCTGATACAACACTTCTGTTCAGACCCATCATTGTATGAGCTTTGTGACCGCAATCCTTCATTTGGGCTGGAATGAGAAGGGGACCAAAGTGAAGATCCTCTGACTGAGCATGCTAAACTTGCTAAACTTCATTTTTGAAGTGTTCTCAGGCATGCTTAATTCCCCAAATACAAAAAGAAAAAGCATTGTCTGTTATTTACCTTTGTGGACTCAATCCACAGTGTCATTATATTTCCTTGAAAATTAGCAAAAATAAGCAAATGTGTGAGTAAAATCAGTTTTGACCTCCCTTACATGGTCAGATGTTCCACCATTGTGTCATTATTTCATGCTAAACGTACAACAAATTAAGCAGCAAAGGAGATACATTTGTACATATTTTTGACAGATGCCTGGAATCTCTTGAGCAAACATTACCATTTGGTTTAATCAATTCTTGTTTTGCTATTCCATTAGTCAGAAAGCGCTAGACGGGGAGGGGTGGGTGGAGGCAAGGAGAGGGGAGACGGGCCCCTCCCACCTCTAGTATAAAGGCTCCCGTCTGCCGTGTACAGACTATTAGCCCAGTGTCACAGCTGCCTTTCAGCACCAACAGCAACTTCAACAAGCCTGTGGAATACTCACTCCAAGCTCTCTCTGCGAACAGCTTACCCATCCAAGTGAATGATTCAAGGATTTCAGGTACGTTTTCTTTCATTCATTTCATTCAGGATTTCAGAGATTGTTTCAAGTTGGACATGTGGAGGGATTTATCCATGCTTTTTGAGGTCAGGGCTCAAGTACGGCAGACAAGGGCAGGTTATCTGTCTTGTTATATAAGGAGTTCAGTGCTTATTGTGGGCTTGGGGGGGTAGATGGTCCCTGTGTGTAAAATCAATACACAGAACTGGCCCTGTTTAAAACCGTTGCTAATCATTAACCTGTCCTTTTATTTGTATTGATTTGATCTGGTTAGGAATGGCATTGACTTTGCCTAATGGAGCTTTAAATTGCCTGAAGGACTCATTGATAGACTGTATCATTCTTTTCACTGGATAGGGGACTGAAGCATTGGTTGTGAGTTTACTTAACCTCACAACATCTGACCTCAGTATGACTTTTTAAAATAAATGAATGATAAGTGCTAATAACTTGGCTTTTGGACCCTTGTGTAAGCAAGATCATGGTTGGTTGGTTAGCAGAGGGCACAGAGTTAGGGGGGGGGGGGGGGGCTTGCTTGCAGGGAAGGACAGGGGCTAACTAAGTAATCATCCATTTTTAATAAGTAAATACTGGAACTAACAAGTGCTTTTTCCCCACTCTCTGTGCAGGCAGGAGACAAAATGAAACTGATCTTTCAGTCCTTCCTCTGTAGCTGTCTGCTGGCCACAGTCGCGCACAGCGTGGAATTTGAAATGAGCCCCGAGTTGAAAAAAAGGTGGGTGATCAGATGAGCACTTTTCATTCTTCTAATGATTGGCAGGTGTGTAGACTACGAGATCCAGCGTGCCGTGTGACTGTACAGGATGTCTGCTCTGTGCTAATGAGATTCCTTCCCCTGCCCTCAGGTTAAGTGTGTGGATGCAGAGCAGATTGAGAAGGGATCTCAACAGCGTCTCTGAGAGGAGAGCAGAGTCCGGGCAGTTTGTCAGACCGGAGGACTTCAGGGACACGCTGACTCCGCATTCCAGGTACAAACCGCATACCACACAATCTTGTGTATCATGCCACAAAACGCGCTGTTGCTCTCATTTCGTCGTCCCCGAAGCGGGGACATTTCGAATGAATAGGTCCTGTCAAACACAGGCACATTAAAGTAAACAAGCTCATCTGGGACCCGGTCTGCTAAGAGCGTCCGATTCAGGAATGCAGAGCGTGGATTAATGTTCTCTCCCTCCTCTCCCTCTCCTCCAGCACTGACTTCAGCGTCAGAACCAAGCGGTCCAAGAACTCCGTCAACCAGTACAGGAGGCCAGGCTGTTCCCTGGGTACGTGCACGGTCCATGACTTGGCTCACCGCCTGCACCAGCTCAACAACAAGCTGAACATCGGCAGCGCCCCCATGGACAAGATCAGCCCCCAGGGCTACGGGCGCAGACGCCGCTCCCTGCCCAAGCGCAGGGCCACGTTGAGGCTGGAGGGAGGCAGGCTGAGGCCCACATGGAGCAGCACCTCGCGGGCGCACAAGCTGGAGGCTCTCCTCCGACGGACCTGAGCAGGACTAGCCGGGTCGTGGCGGGGAGGGGGGGTTGGGGGGGGGGGGGAGGGAGGGGGGAGGAAAGAGGAGGAGGAAGAGCGAGGGCCGAGTCTCCTCTCTCTCTCTTTCTCCGTCTGTCCGGCCCGCTCGAAGATTGTCCACGTGCCTCAGACTCCTGCCAAGAGTCCTCCAGAGCGTTCTTTTCCAGACGCGAGGGGACTGGGGTTGGGGGTGGGGGGCGGGGGAGGGGGGTTCTGTGTGAGAGCGAGACTGAGAACAGCAGCGCTGCAGAGCTTCTCCCTGAGAGTCGGCCGGAGAGGAGGAGGCTCCGGGGAAGAGGTGCCGTCGGCGATGCGCAGCGTGAAAACAGCAGCAGCTGGTCTACAGGCACTGGATGGCACCACAGAGAGACTGTAGCTTCAGAGGATGCTCCTCTGCTGTGTGTCTCTGTCTGCCCGGTGCTGTGATAGGAACAGGGCTCATATCTGGTTGAGTGGAGACCCCACTGGCTGGAAGCGGGGGGTGATTCCACCCTGCCTTAAACAGACTGGGACATGCCCACCATACATGCCTCTTCTGCAAATCAAAGACTATAGTTACTCTTGAAGGATTAAAAGATTTAACCACACCATGCCATGTGTATATATACATATATAAATATATACTAGTCCGCACTTTTCCATTTGGACTTCAAGTCATCTAAATGAGCAGCAAAAGACCTCTGACTCACAATGCCAAACAAAGAGATGGACTTAATGATGCAATGAAGCTGTTTTTGGACACTGTATGAGGGAAAAAGCTTTAAATTTGATGATATGTCTGTGCCAGTCCACAATGGATTAAACTATACTTGAATATTTTTGTGCAATCTATATATTTTTTATTGCCAGTATATGTGTATATATGTTCAAACAAGATATCTATTTAAAATATTATATAGAGGTTACATTCAAATACTTATGGAGATTAAAAAAAACTATTTTTATACTAGAAGAAAAAGTAAGGGCATTATAGCTACTTGTTGTTTCCACTATTCTTTCGCATCATGGATATTATTGTGTCAAACTGTGGTAATAGGAGAACTGTTTTTTTATAGCTATATGGTATAATATATTTGTAAATGTGGTCTATTTTATTGGTGTCAAAGCAATTAACATTGTCATACAATAAACATTTTGCATATGAAAAACCTGTCCAGACCTCCTCTGTTCAACAGGAAGTGAGCTAAGTGAAAGTGGCACTCCATTGTCTGCACAGCTCCAGGGAGACACACACACAACCTGGTCTGAGTTAACTGATTGCAGGCTCTCATTAGACTCACCCCCCCCCAACCTCCTCCCCCTACCAGCCTCTGTTACCCCCACCCCACCCCCACCCCAAAGGGCAGACAATGCAATGTGCCAGGCGCATTCCTTCCCTGTACAGAGCACATTCACTGGCTCTCCACACGCCACTGCATGGCTGCAGCAGAGACAAGGAGACCATGACGCTTGGACGACTCCAGCCTGATCCTCATCAATCTTTACTGGTAGACTAGAAGGACATCAGGACCCATCTAGGATGAGAGGAGATGGAAAGAGGAGGAGGTGTGTGTGGTGGTGCTGCAGGGGGGGGGGTCCAACATTCCTGAGGAGCACACACAGAGCATCGTAAAAGCAACCCCAGCAAAGAAGTCTGCTCAAGCTGACACAGGCACACAGGAACACAGGCTCACAGCAGATGCTTGTGCTGATAGACGGGAAAAAAAATAGCTTTCCATGCCAAGCTGCAGACCGCTTTTTTCACTTTCTCTTTGATTATCACTGCCTCGATCACAGACACACAGTGCTGCACATCTCTGAGCGGAGTGTGTCACAGGTATGATAAGCCGGCATTGCACACACCTGAAGCAACACTTGTTGAGGGTGAGTTGATGCCTGATGTGGATTTGATGGCCAGGCATTGTCCGTTTGAACTGAGGGCCAAGACCCATTCAAAATCTTCGGTTCAAGACCGACATAAACTCTTGATAGAGGACACGTAAAGCTAAGGGTTTGATTATTTAATCTCATATCCAGGTCCTTTAGAAGACATCTGGTACTCATTACCAGCATGGCTTTGACACAGCTTTCCATGCTAAAGCACTCGCATAACCACAGCAGTTTGTCATTGCTATCAATCAGCCACAGGAAAAACCACAAAACAACATGGTTACAGTCACTCTGTACATGTTATAGGAATCAAAGCCTGTAAAAGATTAGGACTGTTTATTAAATATGACCATTAAGTTACAAACAATTGTTAAATTGCAGACTCCGGCCCAGCTCGAACTCTTAAAAAGACATGCCAGTGAGCGAAGCATAATTTGTTTTCAATAAAGTTGACTCTTCCACAGGCAATTTCTAAAGTCAACGTTTAAGGGTTTACAATAACTGTCTGTGGCAGGCTCCATAGCCTACCTAGTTTGGTTTGCTTGACCACCAAATCAGTTTCAATCATGATGATGCCATGGCAATTGAAGGGTTCTGCAGTGCTTCTCAGTTTGACTGGTTCGAGATTCAGATGAATTTATGGTTCATGAAGAGGCCATTGCACTTCCTTCCTGCCCTGTTCAAAACACGGTCATTAGTAATTCCTCTGGGCTGACCTGGGGTTATGGTTCTCACTGGGTCAGTGTAAAGGTCAGGGATAGGCGCCAATGGGATAGAGATGCAGATGATTGTGTGTGATGGTATGAGGAGAAAGCATGCACAGCCAGGCAGTTTGCCAGATAGGGTGAACAACATCTTATGGCCTCTACTGCCATCTAGTGGCAATGAATAGTATATGTACGATTATGGCTCATTGTTTCCACACTGCTTTGGCCTGACACAGTCCATAAACCCAACAGGTCAGAAAAACAAGAGAACGTATGGGACAACCTTGGCCAAATGAAAAGTAAATTGGAGCACCATATTCAGACTGTCTCACTGAGGGATAAGTGTGCAGTTGCACATTCTGTTGACAACTTCAACACAGGAGACCCCAGGCTCCTTCTTTATCCAGACTTGCACACATCGGAAATCCATCCACTTGCTTCCAGGGTGTGGTCTGACTTTGAATGTGTTTTACCTTTCTACAACACCGCACCACAGAGTAGGGAGAGCCAACAGCAGAACATGTCAAAAGTACAAAAGTCTTCTCCATCACCTCCATCTTCAAAGCTGACATTTGGTCAAGTTAACCAAACAAAGATGTGGATGAACAGGTCATAGAACATATCTGATAGATATCACCAAATAAACTGTCAAAGTTGTCAAATGTACCTTGGTTCAACAAGACAGTGACTGACTGTCTTGTTGTAAACAGCCCCAGTTCCTGACTAAAAGAACCTGCCACCTAGTGGGTCAAGCAGAACACGACATGTTCAACTCGGTAGAAATAAAAACTGTTAAAGGCTGGAACAGGCAATGACCACAAAGTCAACAGAGGGTCATTATCTCTATCCCCCATCACCCTCCTAGAGGCCTCGAACATGAGATTTAATAAGACACAAGGCACATTGCCAGGGTCTACTTCAAGAATCCAAATGAACGTAATCAATGGATTAGTAGTGTAATAGTGTGATACAATCTCCATGTCCTCAGGCTGTTAGGAAAGCCGAACATACTCGTACTCAGTGAAGATGGAGGGATAAGATCTCAGTCTCATGTTTGTGGACACAGTGCTATCTTACCAGACACATCCTCCTTTCCCAGGGTTCATTTGGGTGTTGATGCGGTTTTTCCATGCTGTTCAGAGAGGAACTTCATTCAAGCCTCTGACCCGCAATGACTGGCCGACCTACACCCTGCACTGTGGGCAGCAGGGGGCAGGAGGAGGAGGGGAGCCGGGAAAAGTCCAAATCCATCCATTCAACCCTGCCGTCTGTCTATAGGGCTTGCTTTGAGTCACAGAGTAAAACCAGGCCACAAGAGAGACCAGAGTCTCATCCTCCAGGCCTCCAGCCTGTCCTGATGACCTAAGCAGGTCTATGGGAGGATTAGTGCGGGGGAGATGACTAGCTCCTAGGTGAAGCCGGGCTCTCTGGGGCTCCTGGGCTGAAAGGGAAGGTGTGAATGACTTCCTCTCAGGGTGCCTGGTGAGTCTCACACTGTGCTACAGTGATGTCCCAGTAATCCTGCTTTCCTGCTGGCGCTACCTGGGGAAGGTGCTGTGATAGGATGTATAGAAGCTGTATCTGGCTCGACATGCAAGTTGGTTGTATTACTTTCATCTTCTATATGACATGCTCATGCTTCTCCGTGGCAGCCATACACGTAAGTGTCCACAGGGGGGCGATCTCTCTCTCCTGCAGACAGAGCGCATGCATGAACAGCTGGCCAAACCAAAACAAAACCGTAACATGATACCAAATAGTGTGAAGATACACATTATAAATGTTCACCATGTCCCAGTCTCAGACCGATAGTTTTGTGTTGTTTGTTACGTGTATAAGGACCTGAAGTGAAGTTGATGCACTCACAAACCACACCAGCAGAAAAGAACAGCACGTCTTCAACATCCTCCAGTTCAGCACCTGAAACCATGTGTGCATCCCGACAAGAACTGGAAGGGTGGTTGCCTTTTACCAACCGTGGTACCTCGGACAGCGGCAGTGACAGGGTTAAGGATGGTCGTCTGCAGCGCTGGAAGGCAGTGAGTTATCTCCTGAACACTACAGCAGTTGGATATGCACCGAGGCTTTACCCTGAGGAAAGCTCCCCACTGTTCACATCCCCACACTGACTGGAGAGTGGGACTGGGACACAGGGAGAACACAGAGAGACATAGGGAGACAAGGTGAGAGAGATTCAGCATTCAAAAACCACACCAAAGTAACGTGAAATGATACCGTTGGTTTCCTGTCTCTGTTGATGATATCTTACATGTGGAATTTGCTAGCCAGCTTTTAGTCGGTCTGACTGATTTTCCGATATCTTGTCATGACAAAGGCTCCAAATAAACATGATGAATGACTTGCGCAGTATGTCGTTTGTGTTCATCAAGAGCCCATCTGTCAAGTTAAGGAGGAATTCTATCAGTCGTGAAACGATCCTGTGGTTGTTCTAGACACACCACGGCTACAGGAAAAGGTGTTTGGCGTCCAAACACGACTGCAGAGTTTTCATTTGCTCTGCTGTCCTCTTGGCCCCCCTCAAGGCCCACACGCTCCGAAAGATGAGTGAGGAAGACAACCCTCAAACAAAGCACAAGTCCAGTCCATGCCTGGGCAAGGGTAAGACCTCTCTTCCCCACCCTTTCTCTCTCTCCTTCTACCAACCCTCTCTTTTTCTCAGTCTCCCACTTGTTCAGATTGCCATACTCTTCAACAGAGCAATACGGATGCCTTTTTCTGTAAACATATTTTCATTATTATTCTTAATAGCAACTGACTCTCCAGTACAGCAGATATTCTGGGAACTCGGGTTCCGAGACAGCAGGTTGGCGTCTGAGAGAGCCCAGAGAGTACAAGATAAACCCCCCTGAGCCACAGTTTCACACATTCCCCACCCCCCTATTAAAAGCACATCAGTGCAAGAGAGAACACCATTAGGCTCATCGGTGGAGCGATGCCCACATTAATCTCCCATAATGCCTTTTAATAGCACCGCAGCAGAAATCCCTCGTCCATCTGATGTAATGCTCCCTCGCCCAGATGTCCAGATCAATGCGCCGTGAGTCAGCTGGGATGCGGGACAAGCGGCGTCTCCGTCTGAATCCAGCTGGAGCAGGGCACAGGCCATACAATACCCCAGCTCCCGGGGGCTGGCTGCCCTTACCGTGGGATTCATAAATAATTTCACCAGTCAACTTCAACATGGCACGTAAAAATAGCCACAGACCGTCGTGCCTTTGACCCAAGTATGTCTGTGTGTGGGAATGTGTCGACCCGGGTATGCGCATGAGCGTGTGTGCGTGCGGTGCCTCTGACTGGGAGCAGAGGGACAGGTAGATGTGTGCGTCACAGCCGGATCTCCAGTCAGTGTGCGAGGACGGTAATCAGAGCTGCAGTGCTTGTTCCCTCTGGGAGAAAGGGCGAGCTAGGACAGAGAGAGAGAGACGCACGGAGCTGAAACCTCTCCTCATCTCTGGGCGCCGGGACGTCGACACAGCACCTGGAACAGGTAGAGAACACCTTCTGCAGCGTTCAGCGTTTAGCACTGTAGAGTATGCATTGTGAATGGATGTGTGCATGTGTGTGCATTCTGACTTTGGGGTTTAGATAGAAACTCTGGCAGGACTGTTGACTGTAAACAGTCAAGACATCAGCCAGAGTACTGACTCAGTGTCTTTGACAGTTTCAATCCCCCTGTTCAAGGCATGTCCTTTCCAAGCAATGGTGGTGTGTGCTCAATGTAATCCAGAGGGTAATGGATTGGGTGTCACTGTTTCTTTGTTGTAAGCCAGTAGGATAACTGTAGAGGTGGAAAGCAGAGCGGTCTTTTCTCAGGGTAATCACCTGCCTGATGAGTCATGTACAATGCGAGAGCATGGCCAACAGCAGGATTACAGTATTGGCTATTTTCATCTGTATCACCACTGTCTCCTTCTGAAGACAGGCCACACAGTTGATTCTTGCTGTTTGTTTCAATGACGCCGAGGTAGGACATTGATGCATGGGGGGCTGGCAGCAGTCCATCAACCTGGGTGATGTTTACCATCATTTGTGTAAACTGCCCGCACCGGCTGCATGCTGGTGATTAGTCTCAGAGGTGGCAAGAAGAGCGAGGTGTGTGTGTGTGTGTGTGTTCGCGCCGATGCCAGCGACGGCTTCTCTCGGGACTCTGTCTTTGTTGACAGCCAGCTGTGACATATCCCCAGGATTATTGGCTCTGTCGACATGGTGCCATTGGCCTCCTAAAATAGAGAGAAAGCCACACTCAAGAAAACAAAACCACGGGCGCGTGCCACCTCAGGCTCAGAGGACGACTGGATCTGCCCCACAGAGCAGCCAGACGTTTAGCCAGCCAGCCAGCCAGTTACATAGACAGTCAGCCTAACCAGCCTCACAGTCAATCAGTCAGCCAGCCAGCTAGCCACCAACTAGCCAGTGTACAGAGTTGTGTAGCGTGGAGCTAAAGGTGTGACTGAGAAAAGGGGGAGAGGACACCATGGCTGTGAGCAGCCCCGAAGGTAAGCCTGAACGGAGGGCGGGGGGGGGGGGGCGGGGAGGGGGGTGAGGGCTGCAGCCTGGGGAGTAGAGATGAGCTGCAGGTCGGCAGGGGAAAAGACTGCAGGAGCCAATCGGATGGCCAAAGGTGGGGGGTTCTGTGGACTGTAAAGCACAGCTGACCGTACTGATTGAGGGACTGCATGATAGTTCAGCCCGTGCCAGAGAGATGAGCATGGTGGTCCTAAATGTGGGTGGGCTGAGTGATATTGTCTGTGACAGGGATTCACAACCAATGAATCAGCGCCACAAAATGGTGTTTGGTTTTGCGTGCGTGTGTGCACTTTAATGATCTGGAGAGTTAGGCAAATGCGGTCAGCTGACTCATTGTATTCCGCTGCGCTGATAAATTATTCATGGGGAATCCATCTCTGGATCAATGCTGCTTTGTTTGCAGAGAGCCTATCAGACAGCCCCCCCCCCCCCCCCCCCCCCCCCCCCCCCCCCCCCCCGTGCGTTATAAAGTGCTCTGTTGTCTCTGAGTGTGTGGAGAGACAGTGGAGCAGAATCCACACACACACAGCTGTTGACCAGGAGGTGGCGGCGGCGGGGGGGGGGGGGGGGGGGGGGGGGGGGATTCACAGTGTCCCAGAGTCGTGTCATGAATGGCAGGCCTCCTAGAAGGCCTTGGCAGAATGGAACATTGGCAGCCGCCAGTCAGCGATGACACCAGGGCCTTCCCATCCCGGCCCCAGAATCTCACCGCTGACCTCGTTCTGGGGCAGATTGGGTTCCATGTCACCGACGGGGAATAAACAAAGACCCCCTTCAATTCCGACACTTGATCTGCAGAGAGAGGGACGCGTGGCTAAATGGGACAGTGGAGGGGTGAACTTCACGCCCTGGTGACTCTCACACAAACAGCCAGGATAGTTAGGCCATGGAAACACAGATAGCTCTCGACGTGCTATTTTAGTCCTGAGCGTTGATATGGGCAGTAAAGTATAAAGCACAACAACTGCTGTC
Source organism: Hypomesus transpacificus (assembly GCF_021917145.1). Classification (NCBI taxonomy): domain Eukaryota; kingdom Metazoa; phylum Chordata; class Actinopteri; order Osmeriformes; family Osmeridae; genus Hypomesus; species Hypomesus transpacificus. The sequence goes on from NC_061078.1 coordinate 13,511,527, forward strand.
ACGAAGACACCGGGGTGATTCGTTTCTGTATTGACAGTGTCCATAAAGAAGAATAGCTGACTGCAGGCAAGAGACGAGTAAAAAGGGCCGTGACAGTCTCGATGGCTTGTTTCGGCAGCGGTGTCCATGAAGGAACGGGTGCTTTGAACGGTTTCTGTTCCCTCGCAGACATGCCGAGGCAGTTCCCCAAGATCACCTTGAGCGAGGTGGACGAGGAAGTGCGCCTGCTGGCTGAGAAGGTGTACGCCTCGGCCCTGAAGGAAGAGGACACCAAGGATGCCCTGTCCATGTTCACCGTGCCCGACGACTGCCCCATCAGCCTGCACCAGGCTCAGGAGAGGGAGCTGCTGAAGGAGCTGGCGGAGCAGCAGTCTGAGGAGAGCACCAAGAGGTGGGACGCCGAGACGGCCTCGGAACACGCTGGACGTGAGATGATGCAGATCATCTGTTTCTGGGGGGGAGGGGGGCGGGGGTGGGGCGGGGGGGGGGGTTAGAGGGGGCTTGAGAACACATTTCACAACACGCGATGCATCATCCTCGTTCCTTTGAGGTCATGAACGATAACATAGACGCGGGGACTCCAACACAGCGAATGTCTGCGACTCAGAGCTTTTATAACACAATACAAACAGTCTCCGGTCAAGTGCTGATACTTTGCCGGGTCTAATTTCCGTCCTAGGAAGAAGAGCTTGATGATGATTCGCTCCCAGTCCATGCAGATCCCCGTGAGTGCTGAGTGGACGCGGGCGGTGGCGACCCCCTTCCTCTCTCCCTCCTCCTCCACCTGCTCCTCCCTCCCAGAGAGCTGCCCCGAGTACCAGAGGGTTACCATTAGTGGGGACTACTGTGCCGGGGTGAGCCTTCAGGACACATGCCACCACAACACCCTTCTAATGTCCCTCAGCATGAGATACACAGGCCCAAGGCTGTGAGTGCTGAGTCAGTGCTTCTCATGTGAGGGCAGTGGAAGTGTTTTGGCCTGATTTCCAGCTCCCAGGTGACTGCCAGAGGATCTGTATCTGTAACTGGAGCCTGGAGAGTGATGAGTTTGGTCTCTCCCTAGATCACAGTGGAGGACTACGAGCAAGCAGCCAAGAGCTTGCTGAAAGCTCTGGTCATCAGGGAGAAGTACTCCAGGCTGGCCTATCACCGCTTCTGCCGAACCACCGCCCAGTTCCTCCGCAACGCCGAGAACGAGAAGTGGAGGGAGGAGGATGAGGTGCGGCCAGGTACGGGACCGCCCACAGGAAGTCAACCAGCGGCAGGGAATCACGTGTGTCCAACTTCCTGTAGTGAAGTAACTTGACTGACAAGCCCTCTTTCATAAGGCATTTGAAGAAAAAAACCTGGGTGTTTATCTTACCAGAAGTAATGTTAGCCTTGCTGTGGTTACAGATGTGTGCCACTGTCCCAGAGAGGGTGAGGACCCCTACAGCATGGAGAACCTCCCGGAAAACCTGCGCTATGAGCTGAAGATGAAGGATGGGATCGTGTACGTGTACGATAGCGCTGAGGCCCTCCGTGAGAACAGGCCTCGCAGCCTGCCCTACCCAGACCTGGAGACCTTCTCCATCGACCTCAGCCACGTCCTGGCCATGATCGTTGATGGGCCCACGTAAGTGACCACCAGTAGCACCTTTTAATCCTCTACTCTGAACTCAGTTCTAAGTGACAGTCCTGTCCGAATGCTTGCTGATAGAATCTACCAGGGTATCGAGTCTTTTCTTTATTTTTCTTTCTTTTTCTTTCTTTTTTATCTTAAAAAAAGTTTTTTACATCTGAATCTCTTTCTGTGTACCATGTTCTGCAGGAAGACCTATTGTCACAGACGGCTGAACTTCCTGGGATCAAAGTTCTACCTGCACGAGATGCTGAATGAGATGGCAGAGCTGAAGGAGCTAAAGAGCGTGCCACACAGAGATTTCTACAACGTCAGGAAGGTCGGTACATCCGAACGTTAAGAGCTTTTCAAGTTCAAATAGTCTCTTTGAAGAGGATCTGTCCTGACGGGTCCCCCCCCCCCCCCCCAGGTGGACACTCACATTCACGCAGCGGCCTGCATGTCCCAAAAGCACCTGCTCAACTTCATCCAGACCACCTACAAGACGGAGGCGGAGCGGGTGGTGCTGGAGAAGGCAGGGAGGAAGCTCACCCTCCGACAGGTGTTCCACAACCTCAACATGGACCCGTACGACCTCACCGTGGACTCCCTGGACGTGCACGCTGTAAGAGCCTCTCCCTCTCTCCCTCTCTCTCTGTCTCTCTCTCTCTCTCCCTCTCTCTCCCTCTCTCTCTCTTGCTCTCTCTCGCTTTCACCCGGATGTGCATTATTCAACACGCCTCCCTTTCCAGGGGAGACAAACGTTTCATCGGTTTGACAAGTTCAACTCCAAGTACAACCCAGTGGGGGCTAGCGAACTCAGGGAAATCTACCTGAAGACAGACAACCTCATCCACGGAGAGTACTTTGCACGCATCATCAAGGTACTCTCTCATGCTATACCGTCACTTCACAGGCATGTCCCAGTTCGAGCAGTCGGTCAGCCCGTAACCGCACCTAGTGAGCCCTGAGCCGGCCACAATAAACTTGACTTTTCTCTTGTGCTTCCCGCTCTGCTCAGGAAGTGGCTCGTGACCTGGAGGACAGCAAGTACCAGCACGCAGAGCCACGCCTGTCCATCTACGGACGCTCTCAGGACGAGTGGGACAGCCTGGCCAAGTGGTTCATCCTGCACAAAGTGCACTCGCCCAACCTGCAGTGGATCATCCAAGTGCCGAGGATCTAGTGAGTGCTGCTCTCTGTCCCAGCAGGAGACACGCAACTGTCGACTGAAGTGGTTTTATAGCCAACGCTCCTCCACTCAGTCTCGTTAAAATTCCTTTCGTGATTTATGCCCTCCAGTGACATTTTCAAGTCCAGAAAGTTGGTCCCCAACTTTGCCAAGATGCTGGAGAACATATTCCTCCCTTTGTTCGAGGCTACGGTCAACCCGCGGAAACACAAAGAGCTCCACGTCTTTCTCAAATATGTGAGTCTTCTCTCTCTGATCCAGCTCAGGAAGATCTGTTGGCGTTTGTGTCCTGATTCCTGTTCCTTCGTTGGTCCAGGTGACGGGCTTCGACAGCGTGGACGACGAGTCCAAGCACAGTGACCACATGTTCTCTTACAAGAGCCCCAAACCTGAGCAGTGGACCACGGACGACAACCCGCCCTACAGCTACTACATCTTCCACATGTACGCCAACATCATGGTGCTCAACAATCTCAGGAAGTGAGTTCCCCATATCATCTCTCTATCTACGAACACTACCATCAGCAGATAAGTGTGTTTTGACATAATCCCTGCTGGTTTTAGCAGTGGACAAGTTGGGCTGTTTTGGACACCTATTGTTGTGCAGCATCTGTTCTGTACATCATCTCTGAGACACTCTGGAGAATGACCTAAGGCCAGTCCAAGAGAGCAGGTGTCTAGTTACAGGACTGCTGCTGTTGTGAACACTGAACCAGAACATCTATAAATACCTTGACAGCGATAGATACAGTAGAATAGGATTACAATATTCTGAAGACTTGAGTTACTGGCATTTAGGTCTGCAGACTCCTTGAAGGTCAAGGAAGATGTTGTGTGATGTGTGTGTGGCATGTGTGTGTGGCATGTGGGTGTGCGCATGTGGGTGCGCGCATGTGGGTGCGCGCGCGCGCGCGCGTGTGTGTGCAGTGCATGAATATGTGAGAATCCTGACCATGTCACTGTGTCTGAGACAGAGAGCGAGGTCTGAGCACGTTCCAGTTCCGTCCTCACTGTGGCGAGGCTGGTTCCATCACACACCTGGTCTCTGCCTTCCTCACATCAGACAACATCTCCCACGGACTCAACCTGAAGAAGGTACTTGACACTGTATGAGAATACAGACTGACACAAATGACCTCAACTCATTCCTGATGTTCCCAGCATGATGCCTGACACACTAAAACTGGTACAGAAGATTGATTATACAACAGTATATTTCAATTGGCTCATTTACCAGACACTTTTATCCAAAGGGACAAATAGTTTACGTAGACTAATGGAGATTTTTCGGTTGGTTTAGGTGCGGTTCGATGTGAAGCTCTCTGTCACGTTGTCTTGTGAAACAGGCTATTCAAATACAACTTTATTTGTAACCACACACTCATGCCCTCCCAGAGTCCAGTGCTGCAGTACCTGTACTACCTGGCCCAGGTGCCCATCGCCATGTCTCCCCTCAGCAACAACAGCCTCTTCCTGGAGTACTCCAAGAACCCCCTCCGAGAGTTCCTGCACAAGGGCTTGTGTGTCTCCCTCTCCACTGACGACCCCATGCAGTTCCACTACACCAAGGTACCCCGATCCCTCTGTCTCAACACCTGTCCTCCTCCCTACATGTGTGCGTGAGAGGTGGTAACCAGCTGCCATGTCTCCATGTGCCCTGTAGGAGGCGCTGATGGAGGAGTATGCCATAGCAGCCCAGCTGTGGAAGCTGAGCACCTGTGATGTGTGTGAGATAGCCAGGAACAGCGTGCTGCAGAGTGGCCTGTCCCACCAGGTACACAGCCTCGGTCAAACACTTTGTGTCCTACTTATTCCTGCCTACTGCTGTCACAATCCTGCTGTTTGATCATGATCATACTGTGATGTAGTCTCTCGGTCATGTGGTGTTTCCAGGAGAAGAAGCACTTCCTGGGTGCGAGCTACCTGAAGGACGGGCCTGAGGGGAATGACATCCGGCGGACCAACGTGGCTCAGATCCGCATGGCGTACCGCCACGAGACGCTGTGCAACGAACTCAGTTTCCTAGTGGACGCTGTGAAGTCTGAGGCTGTCAGCATGCAGCCAGTCTGACCGCAAGATGGACCTCCATCTTGACCAGCCTGGGTCTCAAAGCACGGAAGCCGATATTCACCAAATGATGTTTCTCGCACGGATGGATCATTACAAACACAATCTCACCCTTTCAAAGGCTATCATTTGTCTTACTGCATGTATGTTGTTCCAAAGAAAACACAAGAAAAGCAATTCTAGTCAACAAAGTCCTGTCCTTACAGTACATCTAGGAACATTTGTGTTCTGTTATGCAATGCTTTGTTTTTTTCCAAGAGGGAGTTCTGGGGTAGGAAACATTGTCCGTCTGTCTGCAAGTCCGCCTCACTGTCAGGCTTCTGCTGGGCGGTCCCAGCTGTTGAGAGAGCCTGACAGTGTTTATCTGAGGGACTGGAACCCGGCTCTGGCAGTGATGAATGAAGTCTGGTTTGGTTCCACTGTCTCTCCTCTGATTGGATGGGACGTCAGAGGCTGTTTGGAGGCTACAGTGAGCGCAGTCAGAAACATGTAAAGACCGTGTAACAGTCAGGCATGACAGATGGGCAATGTTTTGTTTGAATCTCCATATAACATGTATCGATTTCTATTTGTATGATCATGCAAGATTTCACGCTCATGCACTGTTGTTTCGTTTTTGGTTGTTGCTGTAAGACATGACACTAAAAACATTTGTGAGTTTAGTCTAGTACACTCCATGTACAAACATGCCTTCTCCTTGTTCTTCTTCTTTGCGCATTACTGGATGACCCGAGGCTACAATAAACTGACCCTTTTCAGCATATTTGTCATCAATAAAGATGTAAAAATTCTCACTCTATTACTTATATTTGACAGATTATTGCATAATAGTATGTAATAACCAGGAACACTAAAAAAGGAACAGGTAATTCTGGGGAACCCAACCTCAGTACAAATTTATTTAAAAAAAAATTGTCACAAGGATGACCGTGATCTTTTTTGACAGTATGAGCCAGTTGAATGAGTTTATATGAGAAAGCAAGTTACCAGTCTGCATAGCAGAATGTTCAGGGCCTACTGCATATATTATTCCTAAACTACTGAAACACAATCCGTCCTCAACTCCACCCTTCTGGATTGCCTTACAACTGTAACATCACCATGTAGTGGCCGAAAGCCATTTCAGTTTCAATTTCAAATCTGTCTGGAGCCCACACGTGTCAGGTAGTGTCTGAAACAAAAACCTGTGAAGCATAATAAATGCAAATAAATGCATTTCAACAGAACATGCTGTGGTCAATACCTATGTTACAAAACGTACATAAATGTAAAAAGTTTAACATCTGGTGTCTGAGAAGCCATTCTCCTGAACGTATCAAGGCACTGTGTCTGTGTCCGTCTTGGAGTCAAGGTTGTTGTTGACGCTAACGTCGCCGGCTGTGCCTCTGCAGCCGTCCTCCTCAGGCTCCCTGTGGCCCTCCGGCTGGTCCTTCTTCCAGGTGGGGGTCCACTCCTCCGCCTCCACTCTCTCCGTCTTCTGCTCAGCTCCCCAGCACAGGAACCAGCTCCTCTTTCTTTAAAAGAAACGAAATGAACGGAAGGATCCTGACGATGACCGGCAGCCATTCTTTACAACTAAATGGGAACTCAATTACATTTTGAAGTACCAGAGGACGGCAGCCGTAGCCAGGAAAAGCAGAAAAGTCGAGCTGATCATCAGTGCTTTGGGAATGGCTGTCAACACAAAGCAAAAAGTATGAATTAGTACTTTCTATTCTGAATGTTTAGGCAGTGACTGACAACAGTGACCACAAAAGGCCGCAGAACATGTTGTTTGAACTGGTGGAACATCACAGACCTCCGACACCAGAGCCAGCGGCGCTCACGGACTGAGGCAGCTCATTCTCTTCCTCCGCCGGGTTGTCTGGAGAGAGGGGGGGAGAGGTGGAGGGGCGAGACTGGGGAGTGGACTGGGAGGGAGGATGCCGGATGACAGACGGAGGGCGTGGGGCTGAGATGGAGGGTCCATTCCCTGAGAGAGGAGGACGAGGCGCTCGCTCCCTGGGCTCGCTCACGGCCACAGGGCTATCAGTGGTCGCATCCTCCAATTGTGACTCTGTGGAGGAAGCGTGTGTTGAAGTCGCAGAGTTTGTCAAACGTGTTTAAATGACAGATTTCATGCGACTGGGTCAGTGCATTCGCATCCGGAAAGGGATGCCCCCTGAGACGGTGGGCCACACTTGTTCCGTTCCCTCCATTCGCACAACTTTGCCACTCTCCTCTACCCCTCCTGCTCCCCCCCCACCCTCGTCTCCCCCCACAGCGCCCCCCCCCCCTTCCAAGTGACTGCACAGGAAGTTGATGTGAAAGGTTTTATTGAATTTCCCTTTTTTCCCTTCCGTTCACGTTTGTACAATTCCAGATAATCTCCTCACAAGCACAAGCGGATATGAGAGTATGGGGATGACGGTATTCTCTGTACTGGACAAACGCCAGAAACATCACCGAAAAAAACTGGCAGTTCAGGGCGAGGGAGTGAAAGGCCTGTACGTCCTCTGCTCTTGTGAGTCAGCAAGACCTTTTGGAATTTCATCAATAAACGATTGAAGAGCTAAATGTCCCTTACCTGTTTGGTTGAAGCAGAACACATCAAATTGTTTTTGGACAGGAGCTCTCCAAGTCACAACCCCTGTCTGGTTCTTTCCACAAATTTCGCTGGCTGTGACACGGGGGATTACAGCAAAATGCTCATCGATCCACCCAAACCTGAAGACAAACCACAGGGAGAGCATGCAGGAGAACAACCTACCACAGTAAACAGTACCACAGGTAAGTAAAACAGTTGCTCTCTGTATGAGGAACGGATGAAAACCCCGTTTGTGAGTCTCACTGTCATGTGACGGTATATGAAAGTTCTCCTCTGGAGGGGTGGATCAGGGACCTCCTCACCTGCATGTCTCCAGACCCCGACTCAGGGCCTCCTCCACCTGGGCCTTGGAGGCGATGGTCACCCCCAGCACCTGGCACAGCTCTCTGGCCTCCGACACGTTGTAGGCATACTCCAGCTGGTTCCGGGTGGTCTTGTAGCTCACTTGAAACACACCTGCGACTGTGTGACCATGTGGAAAAACTGAGGAGGATAAATAGTATGGCATTTGTTTCATGCAAACTAATTGTATTGGTTTTCCTATCATTAAGGTTTTTAACCATTTTTGATATTTAAACCAAAAATATAGATCAAACACAGTTAGATGGTTCTGTATTTAACAATTCACTATATATTTGAATAATATGTAATAATCCCAATATACTGTACATACAGTATACACATTCTATAAAAAGTTGTACTATCTTATTATCTAAATACAGACTGAGCATGCAAATAATAATGTAGTGTATAGGATAATACTATTATGTCAAGCAATATTTAAAAAAATCATGTAACAAAATAACAATAATACGAAAATAAGAAAATCCTAATAATCATTCTCAGGCATACATAGAAAATATCTTCTTTCTATGTCCATGTACATGAGAAACACGTTTGAAAACATCAGATAATTAATACAAATACTTTACCTTTTAAGCTTCTGCGACTAGTCTTGAGCCCGGAGATGGTCAGAGCTGGAATCAGCAGCAGAAACAAGATCCAGAACTTCATCATAGTGATCATCAAGCTCAGCTGGGGCTTTCAGTGTTCCTCTGTGTGTCTGGGAACTTGTGGGTTAAGAGAGAGGTGATTCCTTCCAGAAGGTTGGGCTGGTGTGGACTGAATGCCCTGACGAACAACCGACCAGTGGGATGCGGTGGTCACCAGGCCAACAGGCAGCAGGGAACAGGAAGAGGAAGCAGAGTGGACGGCTTACATCAAAAGAGGTCACATACTACAGCTACCAGGTCCAAGAAAAAGAGAGGAGAGCCAACAAGTTAACAGAACACGGTATTAAGACAGAGCTTGTACTGCTAACATCATTAATACAAAAAAAGGTTATGTTTTCACCTTCAGTCATGTTTTTCTGTTATGTTTAAGTATTTTTACATTACGTATGGTGAGGAGATGCATATGTACTGATTGGAGTGCTATGAAACAGGTACAAAGTTTGAAAAGCAGTTTCAAGAGTCAATGCTCTTTTATTCAAGAACAACCAGTTATCCCTCTCTTTGCTTTTATATGTTAAACGTATCTTTAAATCCTTAACTTTTCAGAATGAATCCAGCTTAGGACATCATTTAAAAATCCCTCCTCAGAGTCAGTCAACATGGGGTCTGGTTCCACAAGAGATTCCTCCCTACAGCCTTCAGTTATTAAAAAGCATCAGAATCTCGGCTTCCTCTAAAGTGCCTCTGACACATACCGGGAGTCATGTCCCAGCAACGTTCCAGGGACAACCCTGCAACATCCCACTTCCAGCAAAACATCTCAGCCTGAGCCCAGCCAGCAGGACATGACGCAGGTAGGGGTCACCAATCAACACCAGGAGGGATTTTCTTTTGTCTGTTTGTCATGATTGTGGACTAATGGGAATACGATGACTTAGTTCGGTGTATGGTGTACTTTGTACAATGACTTTGTACAGCCTTCGTGAGATAGTGCTTCATGTTGATGAAGTCAATTATCGAATGTGAGAGGTTTCTTGATAAGAGCTGCTGCAATGAGAGGCTGGTAGTATCCTTCTGTTCTGAAATAAACAATCCTTATTTTAATTAACAGCTCAAATGCTATGTCTCTTTTTTGGCAGGTCAAAGTTTGCATTCTGCTAAAACACCTGTTGGCTTTAAACTGCACCTAATGGAACTTATCACGATTGAAAAGATTGCAGGGAGTTTTAAGGCACCTTTATTTCAAGGTGGGGGGGGACACACAACATAGAAACAATACAATGCTGGCACACTTGGAAGATTTTAAAAACAGAATAGTCTCATGCTGTCTAAAAGTGCTGGCGTACATGAGTTGTCGTTCAGTGCTCTGAGGACACAGACCACAATGACACCAACAAGAACCGTCAGCTGCAAAAAATATTGCACTTTGGGTGCTACTTTGGAATGTGCTTACATAATCGTTTACCCCCCCAAAAAAGTATCTGTTTAAATACACAACATAGATAATGTTCGTCAAAGGTAAAAACCATACTGTAACTCCATTTTAACCACTTAAATATTTCCGTAAACCTCTCTTTCTCAAAGAGTCTTCAGCTCGGTAGACCTGAGAGAACACAGTATCAAGGGTGGGGTACATCACGTACATTCATATACATTAATGTACACTACACAGGGGTCAGATGGCTGAGCGGTTAGTGAGTCGGGCTATTAATCAGAAGGTTGTTGGTTCGATTCCCCGCCGTGCCAAATTATATTGTGTTCTTGGGCAAGGCTCTTCACCCTACTTGCCTCGGGGCGAATGTCCCTGTACCTACTGTAAGTCGCTCTGGATAAGAGCGTCTGCTAAATGACTAAATGTAAATGTACACTTGCCTCGTGACCATTGTTTATCTGAAGGTACCGAAAGTATTCATAGTCGCAGAGGCCACATTCATTCTTTCAGGATGACATTCAACGCATGAGAACAAAGCATACTGGACATGTATCCGATGTGACTATAGAAGAACATGTATTTCACCACACTCGATACTTGGTCCCTAAACTTAGACAATAATTGTCTATGCTTCTCACCATCACAAACAACCTGGCAGACTTCCTAAAACAGCATAAATAGGACTTGAAGTGGATGATAAGATAAAAAGCTAAACCAAATAAACACTCCCAAAAAGCTACATCCTTGAACCCTAGATAGTCACAATCCTGTATTCAAGCATGATGAGAAAGAATCTTTGGAAGAAGAGGATAGATGGGGGAGGGGTGGAGGGGTGTTATTCTGTAGGAGGGCTCTTTGGCTGTACTCCAACATTCAGTCCAAAGATCTTCTTCTTGCCTTGAGCCATGGCTTTGTCAGCTGACATGTCCCCGTGGCTGTTGTAGCGGTCGCTGAAGTACGCAAAAATGTTGACGACCAGGAACAGGACCAGAAACAGTGACAGGGTAATCCATAGCAGACGGTTGCACCGGAATATCTTTGGACAAAGCCGATCAACCACGACCAGGACCTCCTCCACTTTACTGTAAAAACAGTTGAATAATGTCTCATGTTTTAATATTTTTCAAATACGGCAAGACCATTTCTAAATGTAAATATATACAGAAGATTTATATTCTACCTTCTACCCAGATATTTAGTCACCTTCTACTCTTTTGCTCCTTTCCGTCTTCCTCTTTCAGTTTTTCTGGCTCCTCCTCTTTGTCTTCCACTTCCTCTTCCTCCTCCTTCACTTCCTTGAGCTCTTTAGTTAGCTTCAGACCCTCTTGGTAACTGTGTCAGAACATGGTTTTACTTTACGTTCAGTAAAAGCAGGTGCATCTCATTGTGAAAGTGTCTGTGTAAACGGCAACCTGTTTGCATACCTGACAGCCTGACATGCTTTGCAGAGGAATTCAATTGAAAACATGGATCTCAATTCGCTCAATACTCAGAGTCAGACTGGACATTGAAGGTGTGCTGTGTGTGTCTGTGCATGCATGCATGCGTGTGTGTGCGAGTATGTGTGTTTATTGGAACACTTGTGTGTGTGTGTGTGTGTGTGCATGCAAGTGTGTGCGACGATGTGTGTTTGTTGGAACGAGTGTGTGTATGTGTGTGTGCGTGCACATGCGTTCCTTACCCTTTTTTGTAGAACTCCTCCTCCATCTTTGCCTTGATCTCAGCCCTGATCTCAGCCCTGATGTCGTCGAGGTTGACAGGGAGCTTGGCTGCAGCGGAGGGCTCTCCTTCCTGCTCCGGACCCATCTTTCCACTGCATTGTTTCACATAGGAAAAAACAGTCAGCCCTGGCTGTCTACAGGAGAACAGTCACTATACAGAGGAGGGAGGCTGGTCGTTAGGCTTTCCATCACAACACCCTGGCCTTGTCTTAATGGACAGACTGGAACACAGTTGAAAGGCGCCGTGCGTGTGTGCCACCCTCGCTGACGACCAAGCTTGCGTGAAAAAACCCAAAGTACAAAGGCGAGTATGTGTACACGGGGACTCTTAAACACCTCGCTGGGTCTTACCGAGCAGGCACTTTGCACGCTTGTTATTATTCCGGCTACAGCTTTTCTACTTCTTTCTCTTTCGACGTCATTCCACCTCCCTCTCTCCCTCCCTCCCTCTTTCTCACTCCCTCTCTCGCTTTTCTCTCTCGCTACGTCTCTCTCCCTCTCTCTCACCTCCCTCGCTCATCTGAGGCGCTGGCTTTAAGGTTAGCCTTTCAGCACGCTTCCCCAGCTCTCACCTTATTCCGAGGCCGGGGCGAAAGCTTGAGGTCTGCCTGGTTTCTGTCAGGCTCCTTAGCACAAATGTTTAGATTACATCTCAGAATAGCATATCAATCAGTTGCAGCTGCGGGGTTTTTATGGAATGCTAGCACCATTTATTTTGAGCCCGCATACAATTGCTAGCTGAGAAAACGTGGGGCTGTGCAGTGAAAAGGTCCCTGGTCCTGCTCTGTGATTAATCTGGGACTGTCCCCCCCCCCCAGCAAGCACATCCTGGAGGCAACAAATCCACCACCCGTCCTGATAGAGCAGCAGATACGCTCTGATAAGGCTGGGTGAACATTAGGGTCCATTGTTTCGCAGAGCGCTGACCTAACCTTGGAAGCCTGGAAGAACACACAATCAGATATACTGCTTGGGACTCTGCATGTCTGTCGTGTGCACGTTTCCAAGCCATGCTTCTAGAGGACATGGTGTCCAAGCACACAGAAACCCACCTCTCAGCCCGGGCTGGCTGTCCAAACTCTGGGGGAGCGCTGCTTTTCACAACGTTAGCCTCACACTGGAACAGAACGACAAACGTGAACACAATGAGAGTCAGTGAACATGGGCAGGGAGATACACTGAACTTAGTGTTGACATGGTTGAGACACAAGGCTAACACCTACGAGAACAGGAAGTCCAGAGCCAGGGTTGGCTCCGAAGCTATGTCCAGGACCAGAACCAAAACCAGGACCAGAACCAAAACCAGGACCAGGACCAAGGTTGGGTCCAGAAGCAGGGGTAGGGACTGGGCCGGCAATGACGGGAGTCTGACCAGGGATGTTTAGGAGGTTAAATTTAGGGACCACGGCTACACTGACCCTCCTCCTGGGCAAAGCCTAAAAAGGAGTGGTAGAGAGGGGGAGGAGGAGCGGAGGGGGCGAGAGGAAGAAGGGAGAGGTGGAAAATGTAAACAATTCCGATTTTATCACGTGAGAGGTATGAGATCTGTACATCTGAGATAGCACGCGCACGCGCACAAGCACACACGCACACACACTCACACAGATTCACTACAACTGTATACCTTACCTTCCCCAGGGTCAGAGACATGGATCTGGATGGGCGTGGAACTCCATCATCTAGACATTAAACACACAGGACAACACAGTCAGAGAGCTAGGATCAAACTGTAAACCAAGCTCCTTTTGGTCAGAAGGATAACCTTAAAGGCAACCAAAACAGAAGTCCCAACTATAAACATCAGTGCTGAGCCAGTGTCCCGATCCATTACCCCCAGTGTCTATAGACCCTCCATAGCAACGGCTGGAGTTCTGATTGGCCAGCTTCTTGAACTCCGTCAGCTCGGCGCGATCCTTCTCATAGGTCCTCTTCAGGTTCTCCACGTACTGCATCATCACCTCCGTGGCCTTGTTCATACGCTTCTCCTAGGAACACACAGCACAGCGTCAACGCTGCCCTGCTCCTGAACTTGTCTCTCTCCTCCAACTCATGAAGAATCAGGGAGCCACCTAGCAGTAATTGCTGAAGTGTAATAGCAGGGTTGTACTGGCCCAATGCTGCAGGCGTTGAATTGTCTTGTTATGAAGAAGGTATTTAGTTCTGGGGGAAATATTAATGTGAGTGTGCAGGGGCTGGGGAAAGCCTCATTACTGGTATAGTACAGCTGTGACAACGTCACCTCCTCAGTAAATATTATCTTCAACCATTCAGTGGGGGCTTAGCCATAACCATGGACATAGCCCGGAACATTTCTCTACGCATTCACTGAGTTTTCTTTGGCCAGAAGTATAACCGTAAGGGAAACCAAAACATTAGACAAAATCTTTGACAAATAACTTATCTGTCAGAAAACAAACATTCCAAAGGACACTTTCGAGGAGACAGGATTTTTTCTCACGATAAGGAAAACAGTGATGTTTCACATGCACTTTTCTGTTTGCTTTGGTCATTCAGGAGTTTCTTCTGGGTTCTGAGCCCACTGGGTTGTGTTACCTGTCGCACGGCCCCCACTATCTCCGCCCTGCTGGACAGTCGGGTGGCCAGGCGGTGCAGGACAGCTAAGGTCTCTATGAGGCGCTGGTACGAATCCCGCTGGTCAGAAGTCTGCCACTGGGGGGCGGTGATCTGCAACAACGCAAACAGCAAAATGGAACATTCTAGTCAACAAAAATGCAGTGTAATTGCATTTTCTTCTGATCTTCCCCCCACATAGACTCTTGGTGATCGATCCAGGTTTGGTAGTTGTGCACACAGCTAACAATGCTAGTCAGTCCGCTACCTCTGCTAGCATGACCTCTGACCTTGAGTGAGCCTTTGAACTCTTCCAGTTCCTTCTCTGTGTTTTCCTCCGTCAGGTTCCGCTCCCGTTCCGCCTGCTTCAGACGCGTCTCCAGGGTGTAGTTGTCGTTCCGGAATGCCAGCGACAGCTGAACAAACGCGTTCTGCAGAGAGGATGTGACTGTGTTGAACACGGGCTGAACGCTCATCAGGGACACATTAGAGCTGACTATTGAGGATGGAGGCCAACCATCACACTGCACACCAACACACAGCTGGGTTAGTGGGGTCAGGTCAATTCAAGTTCACCCCAGGAAAACGTTGACATATTTAGGGTGTGTGGAATAAGACTGAATGAACAAACAGCAGTGAGAGGGACCCTGATAATGTGCTTGCATGGGCCACTGCAAAAAAAGCAACACAGAAAACTGAGGGGATGCCCACCAACAACTTACTTTGAGTGTGGAATCTTCTAGCTACTGAGGCTGAGCTGAACCAAACTGTAATGTGCAATAACCCTGACAGCCAACCCCCCCCCCCCCCCCCCCCCCCCCCCCCCCCCCCCCCCCCACACACACACACACACACACACAGACAGACACACAAAGCTGTACTTGATCAAAGCAAATCTATGTTGGTGGAACAAAGTGTGGAATGCTGCACACAGAGAGCAGGAGGGCAGCGAGAGCCGAGTACAGAGAGAGATCAAATAGAGAGAGAACAGAGCAGAGAGAGTATAAAATGAGAGAGAGAGAGAGAGAGAGAGCAGGGATGAGAGAGCACAGAGAGAGTAGAAAGAGAGAGCAGAGCAGAGAGAGTAGAACATGAGAGAGAGAGAGAGAGAGAGAGAGAGCAGGGAAGAGAGCACAGAGAGAGAAGAGAGAGAGAGCAGAGCAGAGAGAGTAGAACATGAGAGAGAGAGAGAGAGAGCAGGGAGGAGGGAGCAAAGAGAGACAGTAGAAAGAGAGAGAGCAGAGAGAGTATAACATGAGAGAGAGAGAAAGAGAAAAAGTGGGAGAGAGAGAGCAGGGAGGAGGGAGCAGAGAGTAGAGCGAGAGAGAGAGAGAAGAGAGAGAGAGAGAAGAGAGAGAGAGAGAGAGAGAGAGAGAGCAAAGCAAGTAGAAAAAGAGAGAGAAAGCGGAGCAGTGGCCAGAGAGGACAGGAAAGCTTGGCCCTCTTGACTGTCGTCCTGCAGATGGATCCCCATGGGGACGCTGGGCGGGGCGACAGCCAGGGACCACACTCACACAGCCCCATGTTTGCACTCTCTCCATGGAGACGGGAAATCACACAGGCCCAAATTAGCCTTCATCAGAAGGAGATAGTACACGACTCCAAAGTCTACAGTATTTCACTTTGCATAACAACGTCAGGGCTGTTTAGCTTCTGTGATCTAGCTGTGTGCAATCGACCGTTTGGATACCTACCTCGACTTCTTTTTCTGTGAGGGGAGGTGCACTGGAATCCAAAGAAAACAGATGGCAGTGTTTGTCAGCGAGCAAAGGGGAACGCTGAATGAGAGGGCACGTCTTAGCTGCTGATTCAGATTCTAAAGGTATGGCATTGTCACGTACCAGCCTGGTAGACCTCTGTGAAGTTTGAGTTTCCTCAGCATCACATCTGAGATGTTGGGCATGGAATCGGACTTCTCCTTGGTCTCCTCTTCACAGGGGGAGCCTGGAGGGGGGAGGGGGGACAGGCCTGGGGGCAGAGAGGCAGACCACTCACCTTTACCAGGAACAGTTACAACGCCGGCTAACATCATTCTAATAGCCATTCAGCAGGGGAGATTCAACACAGCTTTGTTTCTCAGCATCTGATCTTACACACGTCATGTCTTCACAATTACACCCTCTGCTGGTCTAAATTCAGTACTGCATTTCTGGGACGAGCAAGTGTACGGAAAACAGGTTGACCAGCCAGTGCAACGCCAGACCAGGAGATGAACACACACACATAGCAGAACATGAACACAGGCAGACAAAACATTTCCCCTGTCATGTTTCCAGTCGCTCTCTGGGTCAGTTAGGGCACATTTCCTTTGACGTAGCCCATAGACTGGAAGCCTTGAACCTCTATACCCTGGTATATTTCCTACATAAGCTACACTGACTGCTGTACCTCTTTCCTGTTCAGCTGTTTCACTCAGGTCTGGCAGCTTGGAGCCCACACTTTGATTTCGTATCAGCTTATGTTCCTGTACACGGGATATAAACAAAAGAGGGCTTTAGAAACAATGAACTTGGCTTGCACATCTTTCATGCTCTGGTAGTTGATGGTCGTAAAAGACGAGAACACTACATTCCCTCTGGTATTTTGCCAACAAAAGGAGGCGAAACAAATGTCACGTAAACATTGGGACCAGAAAGCAAAAGGACGAGCAGCTCTCTGGCCCTGCCGGAAGACTGGCCTCCATCGTACCTCTCTCAGCTTGGACAGTTTCTGCACGTTGACGGGCTGGGCGGGGAAGTCCTTGTACCCCGAGGACTTGTGCGGGCCCTCCCGAGGTTTGTCCGTGAACGAGAAGGTCTCCTCGGCCTTGGGGGAGAAACTGGGCGCCCCGTTGCGGGCGTTGAGGGTCCCCACAGTGTCCCAGGACACGGCTCTCATGAGAGGGGGAAAGGCCCCGATGGTCTTGATCTCGGCCGTGCAGGGGGCCTGCTGGGTCGGGGGCCGGGGGACGGGCTTGGCCACGCCTGTGGCCGGGGTCTGGCTGGGGTTTCGGACCGGACCCTCCTCCGGCTTGTTAACCAGCACAGGAAGGGGGCTCTTCTTGGATACCCGGGGGTCACAGTTCTCCTTCTGGCCCCCACTGGGCTCCCTGGTGGGGGAGGGGCCGGCGTGGCGGGGGGTCAGGGTGCCGGAAGACACCTTCCGCTTCTCATTGGGCTTCCAGTCCACCAATCGCCTGGTGCCCTGGGAGTAGCACACCAGACAGAAGAATGAAGATTCTATTCCAGTGTTCAATCTACTACGTAAACATGGAATGTCTGATAACTGCAGCTGTGTTTGGGCCATTGAGTGAGAGGTGAGTGAGAGACGATGTTGTGCTGACCTCCTGCTCTGGTGATCCGGGGTCCACCTGCTCCCTCCCTAGAGGAATCTCCAGACGCTGGGAGAAACCATGACAACCACATTACCAACCACACCACTGCATTATCGTCAGGGAGAACAAACGCTGACACCGAGTACAGAGCAGACGGTAAGCCTTACCGGACTGACAGGCTGGCTGGCGTAGTTCACTTCTGCGGGTCCCACACCTGAAACAGAGACCAGAGGATCATGTAGGACGACAAGTCAATCCTCGGTTCCGCTGTTAACCACGTATGTCGAGGGGGCAGGAACAGGACGTACTGATTTGCGGGGCGGTGCTGATGGAACTGCTTCTAGATGCCACTGGCGATGAGGACGGCGTCGGGTTGGGAGAGAGACCTGCGGAGAGACCCAACCCTGTTGGCTTTACTCCAACATTTCAAAAAAAGATATGTGAAGTAGGAAACAAGGAATAGTGTGTTTGTTGGCGCTCCCTCTGCATCAATGGACTCACGTTAACAAAGCCTGAAAGAATGACGTGGAATTGGGAATGAAGTTGGTTCCCTAAGTTACCGTGGCCCGTGTTTACTCTGGAATTTGCTGGCAAGCGTCCAGCCGCAGATGTTTGAGGACATGAGCACGTACGTGATGATGCTTTGTGCAGATTAGAGGAGAGTAATCCAGTCTTCGCAAAATAAACAAGTTCACTTAATAGACTTGTTTTTGGTTGTGCTCTGATATCCTGGTTTACGTTCCACCATTAAATATAGGTTTGTACCTGGACTACCTGCAGGGTGTGTATGTGTGGTGTGAGAGTCTGGGTGGAGTATGTGTGGTGCGTGTGTGTGTGTGTGTGTGTGAGTCCTGTGTGCGTGTGTCTCACCGGTGGGGGATTCTGTGAGGCTGCAGGTGGACCTGCGTCCGCGGCGTGTCAGGAAGCGGTCGCTGACCTTCCTGGCCTCCTCCAGCAGCTCCAGGTTCTTCTGACGCTCCTCCTCAGACAGCTGCAGCTCTGGGAGCTGGTCCTTCACCAGGTCTAGCACCTGTCCTGAGCTGTCTGAGACACACCCACACACACATTTACATTTGGTCATTTAGCAGACGCTCTTATGCAGAGCGACTTACAGTAAGTACAGGGACATTCCCCTGAGGCAAGTAGGGTGAAGTGTCTTGCCCAAGGACACAACGTCATTTGGCACGGCCGGGAATTGAACTAACAACCTTCTGATTAATAGCCCGACTCCCTAACCACTCAGCCATCTGACCCCCCCACACACACATACATACATACATACCTACAAATACACACACACAAACACACAGAAACACACACACATGCACAGACACACGCATGAATACACACACACACACAGTTGCACATGAATATACACATGACTCATACATGCAAACACATCCTCAATCCAGAAAGGTCACCTTAACCCTAACTCTCCCATAAACAGTATCAAAACACAAGCAAAGACAAATGGCTCCAACCTATAGCCCTCTCTGTGATCTCAGCTGAGATCAAGCCAGCATCAACAGTAATCAAGGCTTCGTCTCAACCTGTGCTGTTCTAAGCTGACCTCTCCCCCCTCTGTCTACCCACCAATCACCAAACTTAGACCAGGATCCCAAATTTGCATCAGCCAACCGTGGACTCTTGTTTTAGATCAAGGGATGATTATACTTCTACAGCACACATACCGTGACTTACAGTAAAATCATGCAAATATCCATCCGTTTGTATGGACAGCCTGGGCCACTCACCTACTGTGGTGATGGGGGAGGGACAGTTTCTGGAGAGGCGGGATCTGGGACTGTGTGGTCTGAGAGAGAGAGAGAGAGGGAGAGAGACAGGGAGAGAGATATTGAGAGACATAGAGTGAGAAAGAGAGAGAGAGGGAAGGACAATGATAGAGAGAGAGAAAGAGAAAGAGAGAGAGAGCGGGGGAGAGAGAAAGAGAGAGAGACAAAAAGAGAGAGAGAGAGAGAGAGAGAGAGAGAGAGAGAGAGAGAGAGAGAGGGAGACTTTATAAAGTGTTCTGAGAGCTCCGTCTATATTTACATTCTACCACAACACTGGAGATGGATGGATTTCCTTTTCTAGAAATATCAAGATGCTGCGATGGACAAAGTGGCTCGTTTTTCAGCTGGCAGATTGCTCTAAACCCCAGTCGCAGACGTGAATAATCCCCCACTCCGGATCAAAGAACCACAGTACCTTGCCTGTTCCAGGGGCCGGCCCTCTTGTTGGACTCCAGTGGCCTGTTTTGGGAAGACGATGGTGGGGGCAGTCATGACCTGCCCTCTGCTCTCTGGTGTGTACTGCAGAGAGGAACAAGACAGAAGTCTGGAGATGTTCAAAACTCTCACAAACCGAAATATTTTCGCAGCAATGACTCAAATGGTGGAATGTTGATTTAACTCATTTAAAGTTGAAAAGCACAGGAAAGACTCATCAGCGCAGCGATATCAGAGTAAACATGTCACCCAATTGCTTGTGTCACAGCAAAGGGATGCGAAACGTTCCCATTGGCTGCCCTTTGACCTCAACGCTTAAGTACACAGCTCCATGACATGCCCGTGTTTGCATTGCCCGCATGCCGCAGATATGTTCGCTAGCTTGGCGGATTGATGTTTTCTCAAGGCTTTCATGTGAATATCAGTGTAGGGACAGGCCAAACATGGACGTCTTTTCCTCACTAAACCTTTGTGCTCTTCAGCAGGCCAGGGCTTCTATAGATGTGGTGGAATCCAGGGAAAGAAGAAAAAGGAAAAAAGAACACCCACGTCAGGGCATTACTGTTTCAAAGCACTTTTGAGGGAAACCGAAATAAACTTGCTGCTGTGTTTGATGGGTGAGATGGGGGCTGGGTATTCCAGCGAGGCACTTAGCTCTGGGGGTTAACAGGTGGTCTAAAGCCAGTTTGGAGAGGCTGTTGAAACTAGCCGTGCTCTTAGCCTATCAGCATAGCGTCAACATCTCCGACCCCGAACATCAGATCATGTCGTCCTCTGGGACTAAACATCCTCAACATCCTGAACTCTGGATCTTAACCTCAACCCAGCAGGGAGAGCTGGGCCGAAGCAACTTCACCTGAGTCATGTGACCGATCTGCAGGACTGGAGCTCATTGATCAGCCATAGTTACCCAAATCAAGTACATTTCCAACAGGAAAAGCCAGACCTGAGCTCAATCTTTTGTCAGTTCCACAGTGTCCTGATTCTTTCCTCAGAGGAATGCATGTACATAAACAGATGGGTCAGATATGAGTCCTAATTAAATCTTAAATCAGGAGGGGGAGATGCTGTAACCGTCTGTCCAGAATTGCTGAAAGGCCTGGGTATTGTTTAATAAAGCAGGATTGTTTTATTTGGTTGGCATATGCTCCCAGATTAGATTACGGCGTTAGCTGCATTCCTCTTAAGAGGGTTTATCTGCTCTGTGTTTATGACTGGAGAGGAGGAAGGTGTGCTCTCAGGAGGAAGGCTACTCTGCTAAAGCACTCATCCATTCTCCTACTTGATGGCTGCAAACCTTAAATCCAAATTTAGCCAGCGTTTAGAGAGCTCCACACTCTAACTTCATGACAGTTTGACTACCATAATACAGCACAATATTATTCTCTAGAAGACATACTGGAGTAGAATTTCAGAACATTATAAACCTTCCATGTTATCTGGAACAACAGCAACTCAATGACTTTATACTAGTAATAACAACTCTACTGTTGGTCATAAGTCAACTAATCACATAAATAATTAAACCTTAAATGACAAGTGCCCTTTAGAGCAGAGCACAGATCTCTGGGGATCTTGAACATTCTGTCCTGGCCATCAGAGATGTTTCAATTAGGTCATCAAGGTCAAATGCTGGTAATAAAAATAACTTAATGTAGCGATCTGGATGAGGGAGGAGAGAACAGCATGCCCCGGGATTGATTACATATTTTAGCTGCAGTGAAAATAGCTTTGTTCAAAGTGAACAATAACATTGGGCAAGCCACCTTTTTTGGACAACAGCCTGAAGTGGTCTATTTTGGAAGTTCTCTCAGTCTTTCATCAGGAACCCAAAGCTGTGATACACCCTCACCCCTAACCCTACACACACTCGGCATGCGAAAGCTTTTTCAACCCTTAAACATCCTCGTCGCCAAGACTCACCATGTGTCAAAAGCCTACCCAACGCGCAGTGCTGACGAGGAAGCCGGAGGAAGGCGTCAGACCTTCCACAGGCAGTGTGCTGCGTACTCACCGTGCTGGGGGAGCTGGAGGAGCTGTCCTGCTCCTCAGGGGAGTCCTCCTCCTCCTCAGGGAGGGTGGGCATGGCAGGGAGCAGGGGGGGCCGCGAGCGGGTGTGGGGGAAGACGAAGGGGATCTCAGGGGGGCTGGAGGGCACAGGGGCCTCCTGGCTGCTTGGGTTGGCGTTTGCCGCTGCAGGACACTGCGACGATAGCTGGTCCTCGGCTTCCTGGTGGCCGAACAGGTTATGTGAGCGTTGTGCGTGTCAACGTGCAGCGCATGCACTCACACACACAGTCTGAGGAAACCACGTAGAAATCAACTTCCTCAAACCGGGATACAGTGTGCTGGTTGTCATTTGCATATGTAAGGCTGGGCATGTGTCAGATTTCAGTTTCTTTGTGCTGTTGATTTTCACATAGCTCCATCATGTCTCACAGTAGCCAGGGAAAGCAATACAAACCTCCATGTCTTCACAGTCTTAAACACAGACATTTACAGACATGACTGGCCCAGTAAAAATTACAACCATTCAACCAAACCAATGAAGTCATCAGGACTACAGCCTTGCACACGTGAATTAAAAACCAATGTATTCACAGTAGTGGTCACTGCCAGTGATTGCATGTGACAAGGCGAATCCACATTGCACTCTTCCAGACCAAGTTTCTGTCTTTGTCCAGCCTATCATGTATCCAAAAAGAACACCACATCTAGATGTTGATGTTCCCCTCACCACGTTAAACCTGTCCTTAAAGAAAAAAAAACGTCCCTTCCCGCCCTTCCTCTCTAGAGCTGTGAATAAACAAATGTGACCTTTCCTCTGATACGGGGGGGGGGGGGGGGGGGGGGGGGGAGCGGGATTCCCAGAGGGGAGGGGAGCATTCTTCCGGCTATTAAAGACAGACTGACATCAATCTCAGACCCCAGATGTAAGACGAAAGGATATCCCTAGCCGGCATCTGGAGAACCTAAACATTATTGGAGATGGCTGTGAAAGCAAAATGACACAACTAGAAAGAATTTGCGCACTATAGCCTAGTGTAGGATACAAGAATGCAGTGGAATACCTATCTAAACCTGCATGTATTCAAAACAAGATGCTTCAGTTAGCAAAGTTGGATTCAATCACCATATTGTCCCAAATAGACAAATATGTAACATTAAGCGTTCCATCCGTGTTTCTTTCTAGAAAACATTTAAAAAAAAAACATTCTTTATATCTCAGGTCTGTAATTAATTTAATGGGAAAATGTCCTACAAGATCCCCAGCACTGCCAGAAATAACCGTATCAGCCATGCCATCAGTCAGGGCTCTGGTAGGGGTGACAGGGGTCACATTCTCCCTGGAGACCAGCCTCCCTCACTGGGCCAGATTGTCTGCCAGGGCCCCTTAGCTCCAGGGCTCTGGTACTCCTTGTCCTCCCAACATTGTACAGCAGTCTCATCATCTACAACCATGCCCTCTCTAGTACGGGGGCTGGGGGCTGCCTGGTACACCCTAGCACCCTGGTTGGCAGGGATATGAAACAGGAAACTTTGCCAAAGCATCAGCAGTTTGTGTTTAAGACTTTTGCTAACTCACCTCAGAAGATGCACAGCTGGATGGCTCTGGAGTGTTGCTCCTCCTACAATAGTCTGGATCAAAGGTCTGGTCCCTCCCACTTTCTACTTGGCTTGCTAATTGGTCCTTCCCACTGGGGTCTGCTTCTGCTAACGGACTCCTCCCACAGTCATCGGGTGAAGATGATTCGCCACGCTCGCAATCCACCGCCTCTGATTGGCTGTAGTCACTGCCAGTCAGATGAGACCCACAAACAAACAGTCTTTTGCCCATATCCAACACCCTGACACAGAAAGGATAGCCTGGGTATCAGCTGACATAGTTGAGAGGCCTCCCCTCCAGCTCCCTCCTCCTCGCTCGTCACACTCCTAGCTCAGTCGTGACAGGTGGCCCCTCCCTCCCAGCTCAACACTGACAAGTGGCCCCTCCCTCCCAGCTCAGTCGTGACAGGTGGCCCCTCCCTCCCACCTCAGTCGTGACAGGTGGCCCCTCCCTCCCAGCTTAGCCCTGACAGGTGGCCCCTCCCTCCCACCTCAGTCGTGACAGGTGGCCCCTCCCTCCCAGCTCAGTCGTGACAGGTGGCCCCTCCCTCCCAGTCTTGATGCTATCGTCTGTTTCCGCTTCCTCCCAGACCAACAAGACCAAAAGTACCCCTGTATATTCAGTGGGACCTGGCGCGTGACAATGTAAACACCCACCTCTCTGTTCTGTCTCACCTTCTCCAGGCTCCACTGTCTGCTGGGCCTGTCGTCTAAACACACGCAATCCCCTTCCAGTAACAAAGAGAGGCCGAACATAAACACTTACCCTGCTACATTCTCCTCGGTGGAACTGGGGCAAACGGGTTGAGGGTCTGTTTCCGGTGGGATGGGAAGAGGTGATGCGCACGTGGGCTTGAGGCTGAACTGTGGCTGTGTCACTACCGAGGGGGAGGTCTCCTCTGGCACAGGGACGGAACCTAGCATACAACGTCACAGCGTCAACAGGTTCAGACAGAGAGGGAAGTCAAAGCGACAAACAAGTCAATACAATGATTTCGATGCGGTACGTGAGTGTGTGTGTGAGAAAGTTGAGAGCTACTAGTGAACGATGGGTCTACTGTGGTAGTGGAGGGGTACCTCGAGACGCTGACCCAGTCCCAACACCACTTCTGCAGCTGCCCGGTCCAAGGTCTGGGTCAGAACTCTGGCCTGGGCTAGATGACTTCTCACCAGGGCAGGGCGTCTCTGGTGCCTCACAGCTCCGAGTCTGACAGAGACAGAACCACATTTTGATCCACCGCTGTCTCATTCAACAGCAAGCTCCAGATGTGCCTTTATGAGGCCAGTTTGGTATAAACTATGCGGAATTAAACAAGCAGTGGACTTTAATTCAGACAGCAGATTTGATTCTGGGAACACATGCGCCCATCCGGCCCATCCATCACCTGGAGGGGATGAAGACTGTGTAACAGCTAGCTGTCTCTATGGACGCAAGACACAGTCAAAACAAAAATGCCACAAAAATAAAACTCTGCTATTCCCAGCATGTAACACTTTCACTAGTATTTCTGCTTCATTGCTATTGACTGCTATGTAAGGCCATGGTTTCCCGTTTTGGGCTAGAGGCAGGAGAACAATGCCAGTCTGATGACCAATAAACACAGACTCATCCCTGCCTTAATCTAATCACCGCTCTGTAATGGTCTTCACAGGACACAGAACACTGTGTCTGTCTCCCTACAGCGGCCAGCCCTACCGCACCACCAACGCAACTGTACCTGGTTTGTCTGGCTAACTTCCCATCATAAACAGAGCGTTTATGGGCGATGACAGTATCGGAGAAGTTCCGAAGTATTCCAAAGTTCATCTCTGAGAGGGAGCACTAAGGTTAAGCTCACCACCGAAGGTTGTTTCTCTCATGCCTCTCCCTCAACCATTCCTGTGCGAGTTGACACCTACACAGCTCGCCTGTACATCAGTACCACTCCGAGGATGGTGGGCGGGTGATATTTCAAGCACCATTCTGGATAAAACGAGTTGTCACAGCTGCAGTCATGGAAAGATTCTGCCACGGTGACAATGTGTGATTTAACAGCTAGCTGCCGTGATGGGGGCTAAGCGCACACATGCACGCAGACAGGAGCTGCGCAGAGCCCTCCGGCATAACGAGCAGATGAATATTGCAGTGTAATTGAATCCCGCTGATTATTTCCTGTTGGCTGTGCGGAGCAGTGTGGGGTCAGGGCTGGGAGTGCAGTACCGTGGTACAGAACAGTATGGGACACGCACTCCTCCAGGGCACACTGGCATTCTCCCTCCTTCTGCTTCCTGACTCGTTCTTTTTGGGACTCCCCCCCCCCCCCCTCTCTTCCAGCCTGTCTGTGCACAACAGGGGTTTGATTCTCCAGAGAACACAGTTGGAGAAGAGCGAGAGAGCCCTCTCTCAGCCAGGTCCCTGGAGGTCCCAGTGTTACCCCGCGGCGCAGGCCTCGGGCTCACGTCCTCATGAGAAAGGGAGCAGAACTCTAACCCCACG
Organism: Hypomesus transpacificus; assembly: GCF_021917145.1. Lineage (NCBI taxonomy): Eukaryota > Metazoa > Chordata > Actinopteri > Osmeriformes > Osmeridae > Hypomesus > Hypomesus transpacificus. The sequence continues at coordinate 13,537,273 of NC_061078.1, forward strand.
TCCCCCCGCCCCTCTGTCCCCCGTCCCCCCCCTCTGTCCCCCCCCTCTGCCCCCCCCCCTCTGTCCCGGCCTGTTACGTAAGCCTGCTCCCTCTTGCCAGATTTGTTTAAAATGTGGTTGTGTGAAGAGCAGAGAGTGCGTGGCCAACAGAGGAAGTGGTGGTCAGAACGCCACCGTGCCAGAGAACAGGATATGGAGGTAGTGTGAGAAAGACGACAGGAGATGCAGAGAACCAAATAAAGACATCATCAGTTCTTTTAACGCGTACAAATAGCCAGTCACGGGGGCTAATACGGTAGATAACATTATTGGCCGACGTTAAAACAAAGTGGGCCAAAGTTACAAACAAAGACAGTCAAGACAACTTCTTTCAGGCAATAACAAAAAAGTGCTTTTTGCATGAGGCATCTCCCTCACAATCATAACCATTTCAAACCCATGACCGACACTGCACATGCTTGACAGTGCTGTCAACTCATTGCTCTCAACTCATCCATTACCACAACAGAACACCACCAAATCCCTTAAACTGATACCCGGCCTGGGATTCAGAAACTGCAACAAAGTCCATCACCTGTCTATGCACTAGACCAAGGATATCACAAGGATCAGTACCTGGGGGTTGCAGGAGAGATTCTCGCTCCTCCGGTCAGCTCGTTCTCATAAACCACCAGGCAGAGCCGGCTTCCCACAGTCAAGCTGTCACTCGCTGACTTTTTCACAGAAAACCCAGCTATCCCCGGCCGTCTCTTTCCCTCTGCTTTCCTCTCCGTTCACTTGTCTTTTTTTCCAGCACCAGCCTCTCTTTCACTTCTGGGAGCTTTGACCATTTAAGGAGAAGGCTCTGTGTGCCTCTTTGGGCTGCCGCCGCTGCTGCTGCTGTGTGTGTGTCTGTGTGTGTGTGTGTGCATGCGTGCGTGAGTTCTCTCGGGCTGCAGCTTCACTGAGCCCTGACTGATCACATCACTAAGCTGCAACTGCAGGAGCTTGGTGTTGTTTTTACTTAGCTTCGTTTGACTCATTCAGCGTGTGTGTGTGTGTGTGTGTGTCTGCGTGCGTGTGTGTGTGTGTTTGTGCCTATGTAACCACAACCCTCCTCCATGTACACAAGGTTTGGCATGTAAACAGTGTAGCAGGTGAACGCTAGACCTCGGAAGGGAAGTAGCGGATGGCTCCTAAGAGCCTTCTACTACCATCTCAGACATGAACACTCTCTCTCTCTCTTTCTCTCTCGCTCCGTCCCTACGCAAAAGATTGTACGTCCTTTACATACAGAGCCATACTTTGAGAATATACTGCATGTCACAAGTGTTCCCTCTTGTGTGTGTAGATTAGTGAGAATCGGGGATAGCCTTACGCTCCTGTTCTGATGTGGTTTGGACGAAAAAGGGCTGACATTTCACTGAGACAGATTGAAAAGAAAATAATTTGACTTCAAGTTGGGTGTTTGAAGCCAAGAGAGGATTAGAGAAAATGAAAGAAATATGTCTTTATAAGAAGTGCCAGATATTCTTATCTTACTCAACTCATTTTGATCAAAAGAAAGCCCTGAGTCTTCGAGTTACAAGGCAATCACAGTGAGCGTTAGCCCACATAATGGAATTATAAACTGAATAGAATAGATCACTTTCAATTTGCCTTAATTCATCTGCCAACGAGACAATATAAATAAAATCAATACCCTTGCACAGAAATATACTTTAGAAGACCAAAGGTTTCTTACCTGGCTGGTGTCCCGGCTATCTTCCGCTTTTCCGCAAACACCACCTGTTAGATCCAGGCCACACAGTCAGATGAGTTCATTTCCATCTTACAGGTATGTCATGCAAATGAGATGGAGCTCTTCAAATTCACTGAAACACAGTTTTCCTCTCAAGATGACGCACTGAGTGAGCTGGTTGTGGGATTGGACGACCAAACAGGGTTTTCAGGAAGCCCAGTACCTCGCCCCCTACCTCCATATCTAGGGGCAACAATAACCTGGCAACCAGTTACATGAGGTGCTTCATCCACAGTCTGAAAGCCTTTGGCCAATGACCGGGCGATTGTCTGGCTTCCTTTGATCCTCTTATAAAGGGAACTGTACGTTGTCATTGCAACAAACAGAAGACAAATTGCACTAGCTTAGGGATGCTATGTGTACTCTGGATTCAAAAGTGCTATTGCCCTTAATATTTAATTACAACAGGAAATACAATGACCAAAGTATTTATAATTCATGGTGGTGTCAGATACAGCTTGTGACAAAATGAAACCACTTTGAGCAGTTAAACTGACTACTCGATAGACACTTCAGACCCGCAAACACATTTTAGAGGTCACTTAATTGCCGTGCAATATTGATGTCAAAATGTCTCACCAGGTAGACTGCACACCACAGGGACAAAGTCCTTAATGATGCTGCCTGGGTTCGATTTCATGTGTGTCTAAAATGCTTTCATGTCTACCTTGAACTGTCTCTATCCAATCAAGCACGAAAAATACCAACAATATATCTTTTTTTAAGAAGAATGTCGCCAATGAAGCCTCTTAGGCTGTGTGAAGCCTGAATAGTCAATACCTGATGGCGTCAGGCCTTTAGAAAGATAGGATACAGGGCAACCCTTTACACAAGGTTAAATCAACTACCATGTCACTACACAGTAATATCTATAGCAGCAACATTGCACGGAATGTTACATAGGAATTGCTATAGTACATTGAATGGTAGTAAGTGTTAGTGGTGTAGGTTATTACAAAAGTCTAAGAAGGTACATTAGGTGGTGTAAGCTATAAGTGTTTGTCGTAAAGGGGCAGTTGATGGTTGTGTTATCACAACAAGACCAATGTTAACATCCACTTACCCCTGGACAGCCCACCTCCCCCATACCAAGTTTCACCTGTGTAATACCTTGAACCTCTACAATGTTGTTTGTTACTTTAATTATTGCTTTGCAGTTACATGGTGGTTAAGGTTATAATATAGAGTGTTGTCGGACACTGCGATAGCATCATTGCATGTGTACTCTAATAAATAGAAACCAGTGAATGAATCAGTTCAAATAGCTTTTTCCCCAAAATGAACATGCCTGAGCCAAACCTTCATTCTATTCAAAGCTTTAGTTGTTTAACATCCAAAGTAAAGTGCTTTCATTGTATTAAAAGATGGGGATATAAAATAGCTTTTAGGACTTTATGAGAAAACAATGAAAGGGTTATCCAATAGAATTGGATGTTGTGGCCTCTTGTCAATCAACCAGAGCAATAAACAAACAAGCTACTGTCATACCACGTGGAATACTGCCATATCTCCTTACACAGCCTACATTTGCAAGGCATATTAAGTATATCTTAATTTCCATGTGGTGAGAGAATGCCATTCATCCTTGTGGATCTATTCCAACCTCTGACTGGGGTTTTCAATAGATGTTTAATGTCAAGATGAGACCTAGTGCTGGAACCGTCTGCTGCTCATCGCAGGAGGATAACAACTTCTACCAACAACCTTGCAGGGTGGATGAGGCTACCCTGCACACAGCTCTGGACATCACAGTGCATTCCGTTATATGGAACTATAGACTATTTCAAAGCCAAGGAAATGTGATTATGATAAGGAAACTGCTAGATGCAAAATGGACATTTAGCCAACAATGTGAAATACAGAAGGTTGCACTCGATTCAACAGGGTGACCGTTTCCCTCCCTCAAACCAGGTGAATGTTTTACTTTTACAACAAAGGGAAGAGAAAAATGCAACCCCATAAATGACGTATCGGTCGCCTAATTTGGCTAACAAATATGAGATGGCTCCGCCCAGAGATGGGGTGATGTGTACTATGCTACTGCACCGTACGGATTTTACTGCTCAATGTAAAACAGCAGAGACGGACCCGTGGGCGGGCCCGTAGGCAACACCAACCACACCACAAGTCCCAGTATCAGACTTTATAGCCTTTCTCCACATCCCCATGACCAGGCACAAATAAACAGCACGAGCGCTGGCTTTGCCAAGACGGCCTCCAACTGGGCCTCGTGTGAACTAAACACAACCAGTCTTTCCCCTGACCTGGACTGGTGAGTGTAAACCACAAGCCTGTGTGTTTGTTTACGTCACGTTGTTTGTACGGAGGGGAGAGCTACTGTCAGCGCTCCCCGTAAGCCAGGAAGATGGCTCCTGCGAGATAAAGGGCATCATACATGGACCAGCGGGAGAGAAAGCCATTCGAGTCCGTCTGTGCCTCCTGCACCAGCTGTTCTGGAGATACCAGCTGTTCTAGATAGATGTACATGAGCTGTGTCTATTTTCAAACCGCCCCTCCGGGACTAGCCTCTCACAAAAGAGGAAGTGGCTTATTAGTTTAATTCCACTCGCTCTTTTTCTTGTGACGGCAAGCGTACAGGACATGCAGTGCTGGTTCAGAGCTTACCATGTTGCTGTGGAGGTGTGGGTGGAGAGGGATTCCTGCCTGCAGCCTTAGTCTGTGGGGAACATCCAGTACCAGCTGACCCCAGATCAGGTGTTCCTCTGAGACATGGAGCCTAGGGCAGTGGCAGGGAAGGACCCAGGGAGAGAGGGGAAGGACCCAAATATGGCAACACATAATTCAGAAAGAGATCGTATAACATCAAGATTAGATCAACATTCAGACTGGTGTGATCATTTCTGCACCGCTTTCAAGTTTGACATTTGAATCAGAAGATTTATGTGCGTGCTGCATGTAGATGACGTCGTATTTAGATGAGTATGTCGATTCGCTGTCCTGTCGACTGGAGTGCATAACAGAATCATTGCTACTGTACCTCAGGTTGGTGGGTGACCCTGTCTTCCAGCACACTGAGCTGGAAGTCTGTGTCCACTGCCCTGGTCAAAGCCTCCTCCACTCTCTGGCTGATGTTGTCCATCCTCTCCTTCACCAGGCTGACCCTCTGCTGACCCTCTCTGACCAGTTCGGCCGTCTCCAGGGCTCCCCTCACCATGGCCTCCATCCTCCTCAGGCTCTCCAGAAGCTCCTCTGCCGTCACACGGTGGCCTTGCGCTTCTCTCTCCCGGGCGGCTGGGCTACCCAGCTCCTCCAGAGGGTCTGTAGTCACGCCTGCGTCCCTGCGCTCCTTCTCGACCGTCTCCCCAGCCCAGCCGGGTCCCTTCGTCTCCGTGTTGGTTTCCTGGTCTCGGAGTAGAACTCCCACCTGGTCTTGAGGAGGTTTGTGCCCCGTGACGCCCTCTCTGCTGGTTCTCAGCGTGTCCTCCAGGTGGCAGACCTGCTCTCTCATCTGCCTGATGGTGTGCTCGGCCTGCTGGAGCTTGGCCTGTGTCTCGGACAGGGCCTGGCTGGGCTGGACCTTGGTCTTAGCCCTGAGGGCCGTCCACCAGTTCACCACGTCTGCTTTCTTGGCTTCCGGAGCGTGGGTCTGGGTCTGGGTCTGGGTCTGGGTTTTGATTTGGGTCGTCCTCCACTGCCTCTGCTCCAACTCCAGCTCCTTCTCTCGGCCCCTCCGCTGCTCTGCCACCTTCTCCTGTCTCTCCTCCCACAGAGCCCTCTGCAGCTCCAGCTCGTGCAGCCTGAAACAACTGCCTGAACTTCATAAACAACTCACTGACACGCTGTTATAGTCACAGAGGTCCTAAAACTGCACTTATCTCTAACTGCCTGGACACAGAAGGCAGTAACTCTAGCTGATGGTATAACGCTGGTTCCTGTACTTGGAACATCTCTGGAGAATCTCAGAGAATCTCTTTTTTCTATCAACCGGAGTAGGGTTCTCAGTCCAGTGACTAATATGTATCTTATGAAATGAACTATGACTAATAAAGACAGTGAGATAACATACACATTAACAAGCTGCTGCTTGATGCTTGCCTGTTGCTGCTGGCTATATGGATGTGACCTCTCCAGTGGATCAACAGAATCCTACAAGAGGAGGAATAATCACACATTGGAAACAGATCCTGCAACACCCTACAAATACACGGTTTGTTTGTTTGTGTGTGTGTGTAAATAGCGCCCCCTATGGTGTGTGATCTCCTTACCCAATCAGGGTAGTTAGAGTGGAGCATGTGTGTGACCTCAGCAGACTTGATCCTGTGGATGATGTGCTGGAGGTCATCCCTCTGGGAGTTTGAGGACTGGCCCACATACACTGGACTACTGACATCTTCCAGGACCCCCAGCTGCAGGCGGAGATTGAAATGGAGAAAGATGTATTCACAGAGAAGACAATATATGTCTATGTATATACACTCCGTTGGCAGGTTGGTAAGTAGAGTAGCAGTATGAGTTGGACACACCAGACCTCCAGTGTTTACCTGCTGAATGTCCTGGATCTCTGCATGTAGAGAGTGATGGTTGGAGACGACCCCCCTCCTTCGTAGAAGGCCCTGCTGACCGCTGTAGTGCCCGTCAAACCTGTCAACGACAGTAAGGACACTAGACTGAAACACGAGAGAGCATTGCTATATTCCACGCTGATTATACGCTCAGTCATGTTCAATGTGTACCTCAACAGGACTTGCTGGGAATGTTCCTGCAGCCGCATCAGCTCAGACTGAAGTCCCTTCAAGAGAAGATTCATATGCAGTACTGTAATCACTACATGCAAACATGTGAGAAGCACGCACACATTATTCTTTTCATGTATTCATATCAATAACGTCATGGGAACAATCCCCAAAGGGAAAGATAATGGAAAAAGATACCTCAATGAGTTTGTGGTTTTCCAGATGTGAATTCTTCATTTTATCCATCAGAATGTCTTTCTAAACAACAACCCCAAAAGACAGATAATCATTTGTACCACTAATGTAAGATGTTTGAATTAGAATTATTATGTTTAGCACAGGTATGCTACACTAACCGTGGTGATTTCCCTGTCTCTTACGGCCAGTATTACAAGGGTTTCCTCCAGTTCAGTCTGAAAATGTTTGAGAAGTTTCCATTAATGGCCTCGTATATTTGAGGGACAAAGAGAAGGGTGTTTTTGCCAGATGCTCTTACCCTCATCTGTGAGTTAACCCTCCTGAGTTTGTTGACACAATCTTCAGAACATGTCCTTTCAAGGGCGAGCTTTTCATTCTACAGACACGGAAACCATTGCGTCATATATACAGTATTATGTTCGGAGGATGTAAAAACAACATGTACATTCGCTATTTACCTTTGAGACATAAACACTGATGATAAAAAAAATGCAATATGTTACTTGGCATTTGACACCTTTGGGCACACACATTACCTTTTCTTCAAGCATTTTTATGTGACTTTTCAAATATCCAGCTTCTTTGCTCTAAAAAACAGATAGGGAGAAGATGACATGTCAACTCATGCCTGCATCTCTTTGTAAGTGTCTCTCTATTGGGCCTGCTTCCCATCTGTTTGTGTACCAGTTTAGTGTAGCTGGTCTGGGCATGGGCAACTCTCTCCTGGGCATCTCTCAGAGCCCTCCTGGCCTCCTCCATGTCCTCAGTCAGGGACCGGGCCATTCCTGCTGCCCGCTGGGCACTGCACAAGCACATTGAATCACAATCACTGCTGTGCTCACAAACATGATCCTTATGGCTAATGCCAACATTGGCCCAAAAGAACGTGCTGCCTAGATTCCACATACAGTACAGTGCCACTCCACTTGGTCGTTGTTACCTGGCCAATTTGGCGCGTAGCTCAGTGATCTCCACGCTGAGCTGCAGGTTGGTGTCATCACACTGGGCCACTGAATTCAGCAGGCTGTTGTTCTGCTCGGTCAGCCTGCGGTAGGCATGCTTCAGCTCGGCCACTGTGCTCAGGAGTTCCCTCGAGTCACTGGAGGTTAACGTTAGCATGGCATCATTCACAGTAGATGCCTTGGCAAAATACAATGTATATTACATGTACTGACTCAACGCCACCGAATGACTGACCAGTAACACGTGTCCATCTCTGAGAAGGACGTTTTTGTCTCGGGATCGGAGAAATCCATCCCTGAAAGTTAAACACAATTACTGAGGGAATCACACTGGAATCTGATCATTTTTTTCCTGAAAACTGCTTACAAGAATAAGACCTGACCATTTATAGACACTTTGGAGTGGTCTGCACTGGAAACAGGACTGTCATCCGCATAAACGCTGAAACATAGGAATAACCAGGTGCTTTTTTATACATAGACACCTACATGTATACAACAAACTGAAATGTAATGTTGAAGATGCTGATCATGCTCTCGATGATGTAAAGCTGCCGTTCACCACGCTGCAAATGTTAAACTGCTTTATGAAAAGGTTATCAAAAAGCAGGTTATCATAAAGCAGGTTATCACAAAGCACGTTATCATAAAGCAGGTTATCACAAAGGAGTTTAATGTCCACAGCATGATGACCCAGCGGCTCCTATGCCAGGTGGCCTCACCCATCCTGACTGCAGTGGGAGATCCACGCCCTCATGGTGGAGTGGAAGGTGTCCCTGCTGACAGGGGGGTCTGAGCCGTCGGGGTCCAGCAAGGACTGCAGGGCGCTCAGACGGTCCTGCTCAGGGCTCTGGTCCGTCATGGTCTGCAGGTACGTCATTATGGTCGAGGCCAGAACATCACCTATCGACATAATCAAGTCAGGAGCCGGAGTGCATTGATGAATACAATTTCCATCCAATGCCCTGAACTCAAATGTCGTTTGGTGATAAAAGATGCCTGCCTGATGGAGAGGGGTTGCAGGCATCAAATGTGATGTCAAGAAGCTCTTCTTCTGTGAATTCGGGTCTGTCAGCAGGATTCTTAGCAGACTCTCCTGTCTCACCACTGACACCGCTCCCCTCTGCAAACACGCACACAAAAAAACGTTCTCAGACAAGACGAAAGGCTTTTAGGAGGGTTTAAAGTCAAGACCACAAGTGATAATATTGGAATAATGATGGTGATAATCATGAAAGAAGAACAGTATTTCTTACTGTCACTGCTGGCAGGGCCCTGAGCGGTCTCTGTGGAGCTGACTCCAGAGTCCCTGGACAGAGCAGGGGCTCTGGACCCTCTCCTGGTCCCTGGCCACGGTCTGCTCTGGGCCGAGTCACTGCTGCAGGTCGTGTCAGCATCCTCCTTACTGAGGCCAGGCTTGGAGGCTCCCCCAGGTAATCTCGGACTTCCATTCACTACATTCCCAGTGGCCATAACCTAAGCCTCTGGGTAAATATAAGGACATTGACTAAATCATGGATTACAATTTGTTATTACTAGGTTATACAGGAAAAAATGGTACAGACTGTACTATAAAATTATCTGTTTTACAATATTACAGAAGACAATTGTGAAATTTGGTTCACTATACATAAAAAAACTCTTGGAAATGTAAATATCTATTTATCTAAAAGTAAGTAGGCTACACTTTAACTCAAGACAAAAAATCTTACCTCCCAAATGTGGATTGCTCTTTTGCACGCTGCTGAATGTTGTCATATCAACATAATATCCACCGCCCACATCTCATCATTGTCTGGTTATAAATCCACCTAATTTTAGAAAGTCCAGTGTTTTGTTCTGCTGCCAGTTTTCTGTGATGTTAACAGAGGAAACCCTTAAGATGCTTTCCAGAGAACGAAGCCTTTGCCTGTTGATCATTCACTGCCATACATCAAAACCAGATGACATCCACCCCCCCCCCCCCCCCCCCACCCCCACCCCCTCCTGTCTGTGCCCCCACTGATTCCTCGCTCAGGTCTGCATACAGCAAGATAGTTAATGGCCAATTTGAATTAACATCAGTCAGTTTAAAACATCAAATGGACAATCTGCAGCACACTGACCCTCAGTCTTCTCCTCAAAACGTGCGAAGATCATTATTTAAAACTCAGTCTTAATGTGCAGAATTTTCATTTCTATAGCTCATGAAATCATAACACAGAAATCCAAGAAGCCTAAAAATGACTGCCAAATGCATCAATTAACTTAATTATGGAAATTAAACAAGGGTTATAAGTCTGGAAACATACAACATGAGACACACTATTTGAAGAAGGGTGATCGTAGTACAGCTTCGCTTTGAGTAAAGATAACTTCGTACTTTTTCGGCAGTAGCTTGTACACCCCGGACATTGTTTCGTGAACACCAGCAACAGCGGAAGACAGATTTTTGATAGCTGCAGCACGGGGACCGTTGTGGGAAATTTAACAAAATAATAATACAGCGAGTGGATTTCCAACAACAAAGATGTCTCGGGGTTCGATTGAAATCCCCTTACGGGACACGGATGAGGTAAAAACATGTTGGTTTATTTGTCTTCTTGGACAACTTTTTGGGTGGCCTGGCTGTGTTACGAGCTAAGCTAGATTTTAGCCAAATAGCTAGTTGTACTGTAGTGCAGGCGAAGTCAGCTACTCAATAATTTCAGCACACATACACTGGCCGGTTTCTTACGTGTTCAGGTGTAAGGTTATGTAATTAATGCATAGTATTTTCCTTTGATTAAGAATACCCCAGCCGTAATCCTGCTTGTTTGATCATTTTGTATTCTGCACCGAGTAGCTATCAATCATGCAAACAATGTGTCGTTTAGTAACTTTATGCAACTTCAGTTAAAATAATTAATTCTGCGATGCTATGCTTACTCCAAAACAATCAAAAAACAAACAATCAACAGTTTCCTAGCTAATAAAAAGCAGATTGAGGTGTGCAACACATTAGATTTATCTGTGTTCCGTCTGTGCTCTACAGGTTATTGAGTTGGATTTCGACCAGCTACCTGAGGGGGATGAAGTCATCAGTATCCTGAAACAGGAGCACACTCAGCTACACATATGGATCGCCCTGGCGGTGAGTTAACATGTAGTTCGTTTTACACACGTCAGCCTACCATGTCTACATCCTTTCCTCCTGTCCGAAGCCACTTCTAGAGACATGGTGGCGCCTCACAGTGTATACATGACCCTATCTACCATCCTTTAAACAAGAACTATCAACCCGCAGCTCGAGTACTACAAGCAGGGGAAAACGGAGGACTTTGTGAAGCTGCTGGAAGCGGCGCGTATCGATGGCAACCTGGACTACAGGGACCACGAGAAGGACCAGATGACCTGTCTGGACACGCTGGCCGCCTACTACGTCCAGCAGGCTCGCAAGGAGAAGAACAAGGATGCCAAGAAAGAGCTCATCACCCAGGCCACCCTCCTCTACACCATGGCAGACAAGATCATCATGTACGACCAGGTGAGACGGCAGCTGGAGGGAGATGGTCAGGTGGATGCTGTGGGTCGAAACCGGATCGCGAGCATCCGGGCTGTTTGATGACATGTTGTTTTTGTTTGCGTGACAGAACCACTTGCTGGGCCGCGCCTGCTTCTGTCTCCTGGAGGGGGATAAGATGGACCAGGCCGACGCTCAGTTCCACTTTGTCCTGAATCAGTCCACCAATAACATCCCCGCTTTACTGGGTAGGCAGGACGCGGAGTGTCGCGTCGCAACCGTTTCTGCTGGGATCGTCCGCTTTTGTAACCACAACCACATTTCTGTCCACAGGTAAAGCCTGCATCTCCTTCAACAAAAAAGATTACAGAGGGGCTCTGGCCTACTACAAAAAGGCTTTACGTACAAACCCTGGATGTCCGGGTAAGCACGTGCTCCACAACAAGCTTGTCAATCCATTAACGGCCCTTGTGGTGTTCTGGTGCATATTTTTTTATCTGACTCTGACTTCATTCTTTCTCTCTCTCTCTCTCTCTCTCTCTGTCTCTCTCTCTCTCTCTCTCTCTCTTTCTCTCTCTCTCTCTCTTTCTCTCTCTCTCTCTCTCTCCCTCCCTCCCTCCCTCCCTCCCTCCCTCCCTCCCTCCCTCCCTCCCTCCCTCCCTCCCTCCCTCCCTCCCTCCCTCCCTCCCTCCCTCCCTCCCTCCCTCCTTCCCCCCCCCTCTCTCTCTGTCTCTCTCTCTCTGACTCTCTCTGTCTCTCTCTGACTCTCTCTCTCTCTGACTCTCCCTCTCTCTCCCTCTCTCTCTCCCCTCTCTCCCTGTTCAGCTGAGGTGAGGCTGGGGATGGGCCACTGCTTCGTGAAGCTGAACAAGCTGGAGAAGGCCCGCCTGGCGTTCGGCCGGGCTCTGGAGCTCAACTCCAAGTGTGTGGGCGCCCTGGTGGGCTTGGCCGTGCTGGAGCTCAACAGCAAGGAGGCCGACTCCATCAAGAACGGGGTGCAGCTCCTCTCCAGGGCCTACACCATCGACCCCAGCAACCCCATGGTGCTCAACCACTTGGCCAACCACTTTTTCTTCAAAAAGGTGCGTTGCGGTGGCGCGTTCGCCCATCTGTTGGGGATCCCCGGACTTGTACTGGATGGAAAGCGTGACTCTTAACTCTCAACTCTCCGTTTCAGGATTACAGCAAAGTGCAGCACCTGGCTCTTCACGCCTTCCACAACACGGAGGTGGAGGCCATGCAGGCGGAGAGCTGCTACCAGCTAGCCCGCTCCTTCCACGTCCAGGTAAGGCCTCCCGGGCCACGGGCCTCCCAGCGTTGTGTTTCTGAGCGGACGAAACCTTCACCGGTCTCCCTACCCGACTGTTCCCTCAGGAGGACTACGACCAGGCCTTCCAGTACTACTACCAGGCCACCCAGTTTGCCTCGTCCACCTTCGTGCTGCCCTTCTTCGGCCTGGGCCAGATGTACGTGTACCGCCGAGACAAGGAGAACGCAGCCCAGTGCTTTGAGAAGGTGCTGAAGGCCTACCCTAACAACTACGAAACCATGAAGATCCTGGGTTCTCTCTATGCCACCTCCGATGACCAGGAGAAGAGAGACATAGCGAAAGTAAGCGTCGCAGCTATTCGAACACGTCAATGTCCGTGCGGACACTTGAGATGATCTGCTGTCATCGCACGCAGCTTGGGACCGGTGTCACCACGGTAACGCTGTGGGGGTCTCCCATGTGTGTGCTGCGCAGGGCCACCTGAAGAAGGTGACGGAGCAGTATCCGGACGACGTGGAGGCGTGGATCGAGCTGGCTCAGATCCTGGAGCAGACGGACATCCAGGGGGCTCTGTCGGCCTACGGGACGGCCACCCGCATCCTGCAGGAGAAGGTCCAGGCCGACGTGCCCCCCGAGATCCTGAACAACCTGGGGGCGCTGCACTTCCGACTGGGCAACCTGGGGGAGGCCAAGGTAGGCCTACTGCCCTGGGGGGCGCTGGTCCTCACGCTACCCTGACTCGTTGCCCTTAGCGGCGAGCTAGCAATGGCGCTAGCGTTGGTTCGGCGTTCGCCGCCGGATCGTTCATAAGTCTGCCGTCTGTCTGTCCGTCCCCCTCCCCCCCTCCCCCGGATGTAGAAATACTTCCTGGCGTCCCTGGAGCGGGCCAAGGCGGAAGGGGAACACGACGAGCACTACTACAACGCCATCTCCGTCACCACCTCCTACAACCTGGCCCGCCTCTACGAGGCCATGTGCGAGTTCCAGGAGGCGGAGAAGCTCTACAAGAACATCCTGAGGGAGCATCCCAACTACGTGGACTGTGAGTGCCGCTCAGCGTCCACTCCCGTCGCCCCCCTCTCCGGACGCTTTGTGTCGTGAGCCTTGACCCCCTCCCCGGCCGTCTCCCTGTGTTCCTGCAGGTTACCTGCGTCTCGGAGCGATGGCCCGCGACAAAGGGAACTTCTACGAAGCTTCCGACTGGTTCAAGGAGGCTCTGCAGATCAACCAGGTAGTGCTCTCTTCTCCCAGCGGGCCGCGTAGCTCCGCGCTCCCGGATCCTGGACGTGTCGCGTGTCAGACGTCATGCTTGTTGTGTCTCTGTCTCTCTCTCTCTCTCTCTCTCGCTCTCTCTGACAGGACCACCCAGACGCCTGGTCCCTGATCGGGAACCTCCACTTGGCCAAGCAGGAGTGGGGGCCGGGCCAGAAGAAGTTTGAGCGCATCCTCAAGCAGCCGTCCACCCAGAACGACACCTACTCCATGCTGGCGCTGGGGAACGTCTGGCTGCAGACCCTGCACCAGCCCACCAGGGACCGCGAGAAGGTAGACGGCCGGATGACGGGAGGAGAGATCTGCTGTCGCGGATGAAGCAGATGTACTGGGGGGTGGGGCGGGGTTGTGGTGCATGTTGAAAACGAGATGCCGGATGACTCAGCGCGCGTTTTTCCCGGTTTGTGTCCCGCAGGAAAAGAGACACCAGGATCGAGCCCTGGCCATTTACAAGCAGGTCCTACGAAACGATTCGAAGAACCTCTACGCTGCCAACGGCATAGGTGGGTTAGCCCCTCACTCCCTCTCGGCCCCGCCCCCCAGAGGGCCGCCTCTGTGGTAGAAGCTGTGCTCCCAGCCGGCCTGTGGTCCCAGCGTGTCTCTCCCTGCCCCCAGGCGCCGTGCTGGCCCACAAGGGCTACTACCGCGAGGCCCGCGACGTCTTCGCCCAGGTCAGGGAGGCCACGGCCGACATCAGCGACGTGTGGCTCAACTTGGCTCACATCTACGTGGAGCAGAAGCAGTACATCAGCGCCGTGCAGATGGTGAGACTCCTCCACGAGCAACCCCACTTCCACCCTCCATGGGGAAAAATCAAGGATGTTTTCACATCACAGTCAGTGTCTTCTTCTTCTTGTTTTTGTGCTTGTGGTGTAGTACGAGAACTGTCTGAAGAAGTTCTACAAGCATCAGAACACGGAGGTGCTGCTGTACCTGGCCCGGGCTCTCTTTAAATGTGGGAAACTGCAGGAGTGCAAGCACACCCTGCTGAAGGTAAGAGCAGCCATTCACATGGAGGGCTCCCCCCTGTTCTCCGCAACCGCTCACCAGACTCTGGGTAAAGTTCAGCCACATGCCTGCTTTTAGCCCCAGTTTGAGTGTGTATGATTGGACTTTGGATGACTGCAGTGTTTCCCACACATCTGACTCATTTGTGGCGGTGCGCCACAGAATCGACACCGGCCGCCACATATTGCGTTTCGTTATTATTTTTGGAATGTTGTTTACGCTATTTACAACGCGCATTTCCTTCCCCTGCTCTGCGTCCGCCTCTCGGTCACTCACGCGTCTCTCTCACATGCACACAGTCACAACGTCAGCACGTTAGCAACGATCATATATACGCCGTTCTAGACAGACAGCGATATCAGCGAGCCCTCAGCATTATTAGTACCATAGCCAAAAGTTGAGGTTACTTTTCGCTAGGTAGCTCTACCTATGAACATGTCTAGACAAGTGGGTTCCTCTTCGTTCTTTTGGTGAGCAGTCTCACGTGCCCCATTTACCGGCGTCATGGAGCCGACCAGCTAAATAGTTATTTAGCACTACTGTAGCGTTGCTACCTGCATATACCTACAGCTGGCAGCTCAGTTTTTCTCCTCGATTCAGACCTAGCCCCGGTAAATTGTAGAGCTAGCTAACTACTACACTTCTGTAGTAGTGCAGTAACTACTACACCCCACAATTTCCCCAGAAATATTTTCGGCTTCGACCAGTGCTGCTCAAGCAGAAAGACAGGGTCAGGGAGTGAAAGAGATAGATTCGTTAGGCATTGAAGAAAGAGTCTACTGTGAGAGAGCCAGCTGAAGAAACAGGTGAGGGGGACAAACAGATGGAGGCAGGTGAGAAAGCAGGTCTCAGGACCAGGCAACTCCTTTCTGTTCTTCCGTTTCTGGCAGATAGGACTTGAAGGGGGTTTGAATTTTGTACAGGGTGTTAAATGTGTATATTTTGGGTTTGGTCTGTGATTAATTTTTGATTATTATTATTATAATAAAGTTCTGTCGAACGAATTATTAACGAAGGAATTATTTTGAACCACCCCCTCCCCGGTCTGACATGGAACAACCCCCCCACCCCCCCGGGCAGACACGGGGCGACCCCCCCCCCCCCCCCCCCCCCCCCCCCCCCCCCCCCCCGGGGCGAACCCCCCACCAACTCAAACAGCTTTCTAATCTGTGGGGAACACTGGACTGTATGTGTGTGTGTTTCAGGCTCGTCACGTGGCCCCCAGTGACACGGTGCTGATGTTCAACGTAGCGCTGGTGCTGCAGAGGCTGGCCACGCTGGTGCTGAAGGACGAGAAGAGCAACCTGAAGGCCGTCCTCAGCGCTGTCAAGGAGCTGGAGCTGGCCCACCGGTACGACCTGGCAGCCCGCCCCCCCTGCTCTGGCACCTGGCTGCCCACAGTCCCACCCCCTCCCCTCCTCACACCTCTCTCTCTCTCCCTGCGTCCACAGGTATTTCAGCTACCTCAGCAAGGCCGGTGACAAGATGAGGTTCGACCTGGCGCTCGCCTCAACAGAAGCCAGGTCCGTTTTTGCACTCCTCATCGTCCTCCTCGGATCTTTTGAGGGATTTGGTAGAGGAGGCGCCTGCCTCACACAAGCCTGGCTTATGAACTGTGTTAGGGTTCTACTGGGTGTAGGCAGTTTTACTATGTCTCAGAAAGAAAAAAAAAGATATGGTTGTAAGCGTGACTGTGTTGGGAAGGGGCTTGTTAGTAAGCTGTGTGTGTGTGTGTGTGTGTGTGTGAGGCAGGCAGTGCTCTGACCTGCTGAGCCAGGCCCAGTACCATGTGGCGCGGGCCAGGAAGCAGGACGAGGAGGAGAAGGAGATGCGAGCTAAGCAGGAGCAGGAGAGAGACCTGCTGCGCCAGCAGATGAGGAAGGAGCAGGTCAGTAGGATGGGGGGGGGGGGGGAGGGGGGAGTGACCCTCGTTGTTAACATTCTGATGGGTCATATAGTGAGAGCAACGCAGAAGGTTTGTTTGTTTTTACAGAATGCACAATTGTTAGACGAAAATCTGCTTTTTCATTATGGATTCATTTTATTGATTGATGTTGTTGTAGTGACTTTGAGCTGTTTTGAGAACAGATTTCCCCTTTTATATTATAACCCCCTCCCCCTGTAATGGCACGGTCTTAACTGTGGTCCTTTCCCCTCTGGCTGCGTTCCAGGAGGACAAGAGAACCAAGGTGGTGGAGGAGCAGAAGAAGCTGCTGGAACAGAGGGCCATGTACGTGGAGAAGACCAAGAACCTGCTGTCCTTCGCTGAGGGGATGAAGGAGCCGGCCAAGGAGAAGAAGAAGGGCAGGGTGAGTGGAGAGGTGGAGCTGGGGGGGGGTCACAGGATCCATGGGTCTGTAGTGGAGAGGTGGAGCCGGGGGGTCACAGGATCCATGGGTCTGTAGTGGAGAGGTGGCGCCGGGGGGTCACAGGATCCATGGGTCTGTAGTGGAGAGGTGGAGCCGGGGGGTCACAGGATCCATGGGTCTGTAGTGGAGAGGTGGCGCCGCGAGGCCAACAGCAGGATGTCCATCAGGTGGACTGTGGTGGATGACCGGGGTTCTAACCCCCTAGCGTGGTTTTGTCTCGTGCTCCCCAGCGCAAGAAGGGAGGGGACTTTGACGAGTTTGTCAACGACGATTCGGACGAGGACCTGCCCCTCAAGAGGAAGAAGAAGAGGAGAGGCAGCGGCAGCGAGGACGGGGAGGAGGGCGAGGACGGCAAGTCCCGCAAGAAGAGGAGGAGGTGAGCGTGCGCCGGGGAAAGGGGGCCGTCGTTTTAGCCTGTGGTGTGATGGGGAGGAGGGAGGAGGGAGTAAGAGGGGCGTGAGTTACGACCTTTGACCCCTCGTCTTCCAGACCTAACAAAGGAGGCGATGACGGCAGTGATGACGAAGAGGGCGGCTCCCGGCCCAAGAAGCAGCGTAAACCCAGAGGGGGCAAGAAGATGGAAAGGGTCAGGGTCCACGCGTGTTTCCCCTCCTCATTTTCCTTTCAGTGCAAGTTGGAAGGTTCGAAAACCGAAACGGTTTCAGGTTTCGGTCCGCAGAGATTTAACGTGTTTGTGTTTTTTGCGCAGGCCAAGCCTGAGCGCATGCCCCCCTCCCTCAAGGGGAAGATCAAGTCAAAGGCCATCATCTCCTCCTCCGACTCCTCGGACGAGGACGGGCTGAAGATAGCTGAGGACAGGTAACGTGCAGAAACGGCAGTCCTACAGGAACGCCACCTGGGAAACGCTGGAATAGGGCTTGACCATCTTTTGCCGTGCCCTGCTCTGTTTGTCTATCCAGGAACCCCAGAGACAGTGGTTCTGGTTCCGAGGACGAGGGGGGACACAGGAAGCGGCTGGGGTCCGACAGCGAGTCAGACGGGGGCCGCAACCGCTCGGCAAGCGAGGCGGGGAGCCCCCAGCAGCGCTCCGGAAGCTCCGGCGACGACGATTCCGGGAGCGACCGTCCGGTGAAGAGGAGGAGAGCGCAGCAGCAGTCCGACTCGGAGCAGTCCGACAACGAGAGCAAGAGGAGCCGCTCCAACGCCTCAGAGGACGAGTCCCGGGCCGGCTCCCCCGCCCCGGCCTCGGACCGAGGCTCAGGCCGAGGCTCAGGCAGAGGCTCCGAGGCGGGCTCAGACAACGAGGGCTCCCCGCGTCGCTCCGACAACGCCTCTGAACCCGAGGGTTCTAACAACGGCGGCTCCAACCGCGGCTCAGACGACGACAGCGACTGAGGGGCCCGTCTCTGAACAAACAGACTCTTACAACACACGAAAAGATGTCCCTTTGACATGGGTTTTTGTAGAGGCTCTTTTATTTTCTGTCTTGATTTGCGTCTAAAAAAAGCACAGATTTGTTGACAGGGTTGTCTTAGCTAGTATATGGTTGTCGGGCTGTGAAAAAGGTCTAACGTCGATTGCTGTACCTTTTTATATCCTCTTTTGTTGTTGATGACGGACAATTTGATTGTTAAAAGTGAAAGTCTGGAGGATGTAACCCTTATTTTGTATTTGACATCATTTCAAAAGAAGATTGCGAAAACAGCCCCAGATATGAGTTAAATGTATATAATAAACACACTGAAAAAGGTCTGACAGTTAGTACTTGTCATTTTAAGAAAACAAATTCAATCCAAACAGTCATGCCAAACGTCCTCTATGGAACTCTTATGGACAGGCACTACTGAGTAACTTGACAGCAAGCTTGGAGGTTGCAGTTATTAAAGTGATGCTTTATTTATAGACTTGAGACACATTCAGAGGCTTGGAACACACTGCCCCCATTCCAGGGGTGGCACCGTGGGGTGGACCCAGCACACACAGGCTTGTGAACGCTACTCAGCACTGAGAGCAATGTCCAGACCCCTAAACAGACAGCACAACTCCAGAAGACACCAGTTGAGTAAGACACGTTAAATGCTCTCATCTGCTCCTCACAGATCCATGCTAACGTGCTGTCGCACTGCAGCCATAGCTGGAAATAACTTAGACAAGACTCTCCTCCCACGACCTAGGTCTAGTGGGGCTGAATCATCAAGCAGAAGTCATACGAGCATATTCTCAGTATGGTGAGCTGAATAATGGCTTGCTCAGAAACACATTCCTGAAACAAACCAAAAACAGCTCTCTTCCATGGCAACCTGAGGGAATAGGAATTCCTGCTGGACATGCCTCTAAAGCAAGTAGAGAAAAACTGAACATTTGTCACTGTGGAGCTGGGAGATTAAAGTCTAAAGAGCTTTATCTTACTACCCACAACAATTATTGCTAGTTCCTACTTGTCAACAGTATATTTAATAACCCTTCTTCAGTGGCTTGGTAAGAGATGTAGATAGAAAAAAGTAGACTTGTGTTTAACTTTATTGAAAGTTAAGCAATAGTGGTACACTGACAATCTTAGCACTTACAGTAACACTTGTATATATAAAGTTTCATTGTACAGATTCAGACCTCGTGATTTCATCGAATGGAGTTAAAATGAGAGATTACTTTGTATCATGATAAACTAAATCAATAAATATCTAGATTAGACAAATATGGCAAACAGGCTTCAAATTTACGCACGAGGTATGGCCGCATGGTGGAAAAGTAATAAATTCAAATCTCATACTAAACTTTTGTCCCCAATAAAGACCAGTTAAAAAAAAAAAAAAAGAAAAAAAAGCTGTTGACCTTGTCAGCATCCATGTTGAAAACTGTCGCAACAGAGCAGACCCAGCTTGTGGTCGTCTATGAGCATGCTGTGATGCCGAGGAATTCAAGTATCACAAAGTTTGACAGGTACAAGGGGAGTATCAGGGACATACAGCAACAAAGGTCGACAAATTAACAAGGCCGCATCATTTCATATCTCCCAGCAGAAGATGTTACCATACATCTACAAAAAGCACTTAAAAAAGGGCATTTTTTTTCTTTTTACAATCAGGGTTATGTTGTGCAAGTAAACCAGGTATTTTTTTGTTTATTACAGACTTGTGCATCAGTCCAGACTCATCTATGCATGTTCATCTGAAATGGGACATAAGTAATTCGACTCTAGCACATGATGCCCATAACAAGGAGGTAGAAACACAAGCAATAACTATTAAAGTTATGGTAACCAATGATTACAGTTAAGGGTTCTTTGTAACAATCAAGGGATGAGTGTGAATATATTGCAACGACTCAGCATGACGTTGAGCAAAGTGCATGTCTACAGTGTTGCTAGTCGGTTAACACAAAAGCAGGAGAGCAGCGGGAAACGGGCCCTTTGCAATACATCACTAATACAGCAAAACAAGAGGCCCATGTTCACACCTGCTGCCATTGATCTCCAACAGGCTCTTTGAACAGATGTAAACCGTTAGACGCTTAAGACCTTGAGCTAAATCAGAGCCAAACAAACCCCCCCCCCTTAAAAAATAAAAAGTCAAAACTAAAAACAAACAAAAGAGCTAAGAGTAAATATAAAACAAAACATGCATTGGCTAAACATGGCAAAAACTTGATAGCGGAATGAATTGTTGCAGTGGTTAGAATATGCATATCATAATGAGGGGTGAAGGGGGCGGGGGCAGGTGGGGAAACAAGGAAAAACCAAAAGCTGTATCATATAGCCTCTTCACACCATAAGGCTTCCGCTGGTCTCTGACTCCTCCTCCGTCAGCCTCCTCCTCCTCCGTCAGCCTCCTCCTCTGACTCCTCCTCCTCAGTCAGCCTCCTCCTCTGACTCCACCTCCTCAGTCAGCCTCCTCCTCAGTCAGCCTCCTCCTCTGACTCCTCCTCCTCGGCCGTCTCCAGCCAGGTCAGCCACTGGTTCACCTTCACACACACACACACACACACACAGAGAGAGAGGCATAAGCTCATGGAGCCCTTCATACCAGCAGAACCAGAGGCAGGTGAGCTATGCTAGCAGCAGCGGAGAGGAGAAGGTGGTTTATCGACCTGGAATAATGCCTTTCCCTTTCCAGGAAATTCTTGGCTGATGTCTTCTTTCCATGCGAGGAAGGCTTCTTCTTCAATTATTTCCATATCATAAAAGTTGACAAAGTAGCGCAGTAGCATGCCTGGAGGGAAGCAGAAAAGGGTGTTTAGGTAGAACGACCTCAACTTGTTTCACATCAAGATTGGTGTAGCAGAAGTCAAAGACCACGAGACTCTCCATGTGGATACATGCGGCCGCCAGCCCCCAGCACTGCAGCGTACCTTTAGGGAAAGCTTTAGCATTGGAGTGGACCTGCAGGGCATACAGAGCGCTGACTTGCAGGTCCATGTGGTCGTGCAGGAACTTCTGCATGACGGGCTTGAAGGCCAGCAGCAGCTGCTTCTCCTGCTCCAGCTGCTCCTTCGGGGGGGCCGAGAGCTGGTCCTCGTCCTCGTCGGCGTTGATCTCATGGGCGATGTACTGCAAGAAGCTGGGGGGGAGGGGAAGGAGATGAGAAAAGGCGCGGCTCGGCTCGGCTGAGTCAGTCTTCCAACGGCAAAGACGCGTTACTCAGCCCGAACAAGGACAGCTACAATTACGTTGGAAAATCGGTCCATTTAAAAGGGAGGGAGGAAAAAAAGATAAGAGAAGGGGATGCCTTATGAAAAAAGGAGCCGTTTGTACGACAACGTCCTCTCCCGCTCCGTACCTGGTCATGAGGATGTTGACGAATCCTTTGTCGGTGTGGAGCTTGGGGGAGATGTTGTCCTTGATCCACTTGTAGATGGACTGGGGGGAGGGGTCGGCCTGGATCTGCTTCAGAAGCTCCTTCTCCAGCTTCATCAAAGGGAACAGGAAGCTCAGCCCTTTGCCCTCCAAGATCTCCAGCATCCGGTCCTTGTTCTGGTCGATCTCTGGCAAGGGGGAGCAGGGATCGATGAGTGTCACGATCAGTTATATGGGACGGGCTCTTAGGAACACGGTCAGCACATTCTACTTACACACTAACACAATGCTTATTGAGTGGATTTCTCATACGTCACTGAAAAGCTCAAAAGAACTGGCCATACATTTCATCCAGCGGGTTTAACCCCAGTGCATGCGACATGCCGGCAAACTGGGGGCACCTACCGGGCAACATCTTCTGCATGTTGACCTTGCTCTGCTGGAAGAGGTCGGTCAGCCACTCGCGGTCCTTCAGCTTGGCCGCCTGCTGCAGGCAGAGCAGGAAGAGGGGGAAGTGGGTGCCGTTCTCCAGCGGGTGGGCCAGCTCCGCCACGCTGATCAGCTCGGCCATGATGGAGCGCGCCGCAAACTGGGCCAGGTAGGACTTCACCAGGGGGACGTCCACCTCGATCTTGGCACACTGATCCAGGACGCTGAGGAAAGCCTGTGGAAACCCGAGCGGGAAGACGGGTGAATGTCTAGGGAAGCGATGCGCCAGTGGACAGTAAGATATTAGGTGTATTAGGTGGGGAGGGAGAGGCAATGTCCTGTGCGATATATCTCAGAAGCCCTCCCACCTCCTTTGTGATGGTGGGCCTCCTCACCTGCATGAAGTTCTCCCCAGTGATGAGGCCCTCTGAGCGGAGGTTGTGGATTAGGGTGCTGGCCTGCTCCTTGTCGTCGTCAGAGCGGTCCAAAGAACAGATCACGATCTTGCTCAACATCTCAGGCAGGAAGTGCTTGGGAGCCTTCATCTCCCTCACGCCATTCACTGCGTCATCAATGTTTTTGCCATTCAGGTAATCAGTCACTATGGTTTCCTGGGGGAGGGAGGGGGGTTAGAGAAGTTACATTCTCTCATCTCCTCCAGGGAAAGGAAATGTGTGTAATTGTTGTAAGTAGCTGAAAAGCAAGAGTACATACAGTCATCTTTAGTAACTCTTCCTTTGCAGGAGGTGGTTTCTTGTTGGTCTTTGGAGGTTTTTCCTGGATAGGAGGAGGGTTGGTTTTCAGACCAAGCTGTGGAGGCTGAGACATGATACAAATTAATGAAAAAAAAAGACCAGTTCAGGACATGTGCTTACCAATATTTCTTTTAAGTGGATTTAAAAATGTTAGTGTAATTGCATGTGGCGTTCCCCATACCTGTCCCAGTGGTGGCGTCTGTGTGCGTGGAGGTTGAGCGCTGGGAGGAATCATGTTTGGGATCTGCGGCTGCAACTTTGGCACTTGGTTTTTGTTCAAAAGGAATGACTGTGCCGGCCTAAGACTGATCTGGAAGGAGCGAAAGACGTATTAAAGCCAATTTCCAAAATGGTCTGATCTGGTTGCGAGTAGCTGGGGAGCGTGCTGACCAGGGGCCGTACCTCATCAGCGTTGAGCTGTCCTTTCTTGATGAAGCGGGGTGCCATGTCCTTGGACTGGGCCTGCTGCTGCACAGAGTGGTTCTGGGTCTGGTTGTGGAAAATCGGATTCTGACCCTAAGAGGGGGAGGGGGGGAGAAAGTACACAAAACCAACATTATATTCCTTGCTATGCTTGTGCCCCTTATCGCAAACCTTCAATATTGAACTGAGGAGAGCAACGTATTTCTTACCGGGTTAGATTTCATAAATGGCTTGCCTCCTCCCATGTCAAACTGGGACTGCGGGGCAGGGGCGGTGTGCCCACTGTGTCCGTTGAAGAGAGGGTTTGTGCGATGACGCCCCATGGTTGGGGAGTAGCGGTCCTGAATCACCCCAGGGCCAGTGCCGATCCCACTCCCCACTAGACAGAGAACGACAGAAGCATTAGATGACACCAGCTAAGGTCTGCCGTGTGGTCCAGGACAGAGGCAGTACGACAGCAGATGAGGGGGAACAGCAGCACCCTCAGTCATCCTAAGCAGGTCTTTACGTGGCCTCACCTGGCATTTGTCCAAACATATCAGCCAACCCCCCGGTTTGGCTGCCAACGGTTTCCCTGTCAAGTTTCATTCTGGTTGGCATGAAAGAGCCATCCAGAAAGAAGTCCGTCCTCATTCCCTGGGACATTGGTGGAATAAAAACTCCCAAATCCTGGAAAGGTACAAATCCATTTAGACCCAAGAAGGGACTTATGAGTACCATCAATTGCCTGCACAAGAGGAAAAAGGTACACAAACCTTTACTGCTTCCTGACGAATCTGGTTAATCGTCTTTGGTCCATTGTCGATGAAAGCTTTGCGAGGCACCCAATCGTTCTCTCGCAACTCCACCGTATCCTGCAGCAGGAAACGGATCCTCGCTGGCAAGTCCTTGTTGTTCATTAAGGACTGCATACGGCCAAAGTACTGATCCATTAAAGACTGGAAGGGAGAGCAAACAAAACGTTAACGACCAACTGAATCCTTGACGAGTGCTTCAAGACAACCGACCAAAAGAGGTTCAAACGTTACCTTAGCTTTCTCATGATCTAGTCTAGGCCCCACTGTTCTCATTATCTGACAGAGGCACTCCAGATCCTCCCCCATATCCTTAAGTTGGACTCTCTTCTTCTTTTCCAAAAGCTGAAGGGGGAGACGGCAACTTTAAGAGACTACTCCCTTCGATATCAAATTCACTGAATGGACACACGGCCACTTTCAAAGTCAACTTACTGTTTTGATGCACTTATGAAGGATAGATTCATGGATAAGATCAAGCTTGCCAAGTTCCCCAATGAATTTGATGTTGCCCAGCATTTTGATCTTGGCAATGGCACGCTGCTCCTCCTCCTCAGAGGTAAGAGGGTTGTCATGTTTGTCATAGACTGTGGCGAGACAAGCAAGTCAAGGTTAAGAGAAGAAAAAGTATTTAAAAAACTTTTTTCAAAATTACAATAACCAACATTAAACTAAAACCAGAAACTACTCACTTTCAACATTTCTGGCACGGTTCTCAAATTCATCTTGGAGCTTAGAAATCAGAAGTCTCCTGAATGTCTGTGAAACGAGAAATGTCAAATAT
Organism: Hypomesus transpacificus; assembly: GCF_021917145.1. Lineage (NCBI taxonomy): Eukaryota > Metazoa > Chordata > Actinopteri > Osmeriformes > Osmeridae > Hypomesus > Hypomesus transpacificus. The sequence goes on from NC_061078.1 coordinate 13,562,245, forward strand.
CGACGCACTTCCAAAAAACCTGATCAGAGACATGTGCGCCACAGTATAAACAGTTTCTCACACCATCGTATGTGAGGCAGGTGGCCAATTGAAACAGCAGACACTTACGGTGCTCTGCTTTTGTGATGTTTGGATCTCCGGTGATGGGCCGTCAAAGTTTGGTGCATCCTCTGCCAATCGCAGACATAGCTGAGCATATAGGGAGCTATACTTGGGCTCTTCAAGGGCTTTGTCAACGATCTGTTGAAGGACAGAGAGGAGGCCTTGACTTGGTAAACAATGTTGTTGATCTTCACATTTGAATAAATGGACCACTGTGTGACAGTCTTGGCAGACTGGATCTGGGGAGAGTTGAATTAAAGAACTCACCAGCAAGATGACTCCTTTTAGGACGAGTTTTGAATCCACGCCCACATTCAGGAGCTCAAGGCATAGCTTGTCAAACTTCTCGGGGGTCAGCTTATTAAGTATGCTAAGGGAAGAGTACAAAAAAAGAAAACATTAGGAGACAGAGCTCTTTTTGGCCACCAATAGCTTGGCGTTTCTTTAGAAGCCACAGAAGTGAATAACCACTTACAAAACAATCTGACCCTGGGCTCACAGACAGTTGAAATGAAGGATCAATGTGCAGACCAGACACTTCCAGCAGACACCACAACATGTATGAAACAGCTCTTGGCCGGATGACAGCCTTTCAGGGAACACATACCCTCTCACTTTCCTGAAGATTGCATCATGTCGTTCTTTTTCATTGGAGGCGTTGACATCTCGTCTAGTGCTTCGTGAAGGTACCCATCTCTGAACGCTAGATCCTGGGGGTTTCCCCAGGAACTCGCTAGAAGACAAACAAAAGGTGTTCATCTTCTGTGGACGTAAACGAGGCCTGTGCCCCAAAAAGATAACCATTTTGTTAAAATCCTGAAAGAGGTTTGAAGACTCAGATTGTGGGGTACCTGTTGCCGACAGTCTTGGGATGGTGCTGAGGTGCACCCCGACCTCCTCCCCCTCCCGAAGAAGCACTAACATACAGAGTATACAATGTAACGTGAGTGGCAATGGAAACTCAGTATTGTGATTATGACTGCAGGAATGGGAAGGATGGGGGTACATCATCAAACTGCAAATACCTGAAACGAGAAGCGCCCCCTTCTGCAATCACACTCTCCACTTTGGCGGCTGGACAACGAAGAATTACCAAAAAGAATAATATTCAAAGGAAGGGGGTTGGCAAAAGCTACCTGTAGGAAGAAGATGACTGTCAGTTAGAAAATTATGATTCTAATGACAATTTTGTTCAGTTGTATGTTGTGTGTTGTGTGACTGTTTACCAAACTAACGTCACACTCAATATATAACAAAGTAATTCTAAATAATATCGGTAAACATCCCACAAGAACGACTAAAACAACTAGCTAGCTAGACTGGCTAACAAAGGGTTGTTAGCCAGTCTAGCTAGCTAACAAACCTAGCTAGCAGGGACATGCAAGCTAAGAAGAAATTGTGTTGGTAATGGCTAACTAGCTGGTAAGCAAAAGTGTGGCCAAGCCAACCTCGGTTTGGCAGTTGATCACCTAGCCAGCTAGTTAATCGTTTGTGGGAAAACGGTACTGTAGCTTATTATGTATAGAATGCGACACATGAACGCATCTACTATGTTCATAGTAAAAAACACCGGTTCAGTTAGATTTGCCGTTTCTAAAAGACGCCATTTTCTGACCATGGTAGCTAGCTAGCTTGCTAGCTGTTAAAAAGGGCTTCGTTAGCTATGCTAGTTAGCTGGCTATGCAATGTGCCAACCTCCATTGGAATGGCATTTAAGCTAGATATCTTGGAAATAGGATCGCTAACTAGCCAGCTAGCTACTAGCGTGGCTAACAACCAGAAGCCATTTTAGAGGCGGCTAAAGGCTAACGTTAGCTAGCTAGCTGGTTTAGCCAGCTGTCAGGTTTAAAAACTACTGAAAAGAATGGCCGTCCATACCTTCACAAAAGGAACTTCAGTTTTGTAGATGCTGTGGTTTCAAATAAGAAGAAAGAAAAGAAAGAAGAAAAAAGCAACGAGGTGGCAATTAAGTGAAAATCCTGAAACAGTGACAGTGAGTACCAGGGCTAGACCTCGCACCGGTAAAGAGAAGAATGCTGACTGTAATTCTACGTCATGCGATGGTGGGATTTTATTTGCTGGGGGCTGCTCCGTTTTGGGGCAATCTGCCTCCGCGAATGAGCGTCAGTTTTTTATTCTCGCAAATATCAATCATACAATAAACTTTCTGAAAAATTAATGTGAAGTTGTAAAAAAACGAAAATAGATAGAAAATGCAATCGGTATCTAAAGAAGATAGTGGTCACGCTTACTGACATGCAAAAGTCAGTTCACATAAACTAGCCAACATTATTATTTGGATTATCATTTTAATTCAAACGGATACCGACCTATGTCAAAAGACTGTCCCATCAAACAGATGGCAATCCTTTTGCTAAGGTCTTCAATAGTTAAGTCATTCATGAGTAGTTTAGATGTGGCCAAAAATATCACGGAGGCAATGCATCATAATAGTGAATCAGTCAACCATGGAAATGTGCTCTTTGCCAGAGCAGCACATTGATTGACTGACAGAAGGCCTGTGCCTGGTGGCTGGAGGCTGTGTGTTTAGGAGGCTCACTGGTCAATCTCAGATAACAATGTTCTATGTAGACGGTTCCTGTCTCTCTCAAATTATAGTTGCTAAGGACTGCAGAGGAGTAACAGGGATTTAGTTAAATATTAGATAGGTTGTTCTCCTTTAATGGAATATATTCAACTTTGTTCATGTGAATCTATATACAGTGCCCTCCAAAAGTATTGGAACAGTGAGGCGAATTCCTTTATTTTTGCTGTAGACTGAAAACATTTGGGCTTGACATCAAATAATGAACGTGAGACCAGAGATCAACGTTTCAGCTTTTATTTCCAGGTATTTACATCAGGATCTGATGCACAACTAAGAAAATATCACATTTTGTTTGAATCCACCCATTTGTCATGTGAGCAAAAGTATTGGAACAGATATACTTAAAACATATTTAAGTGAATAAGACTTAATATTTAGTTGCAAATCCTTTGCTTTCAATAACTGCAGCAAGTCTGTGACCCATTGACGTCACCAAACTTTTGCATTCTTCCTTTTTGATGCTTTCCCAGGCTTTCACTGCAGCCTCTTTCAGTTGTTGTTTGTTTTGTGGGGTTCCTCCCTTCAGTCTCCTCTTAAGCAGGTAAAATGCATGCTCTATAGGGTTTAAGTCTGGAGATTGACTTGGCCAGTCTAATACCTTCCATTTCTTGCCCCTGATGAACTCCTTTGTTGTTTTGGCAGTGTGTTTTGGGTCGTTATTTTGCTGCATGATGAAGGCTCTGCCAATCAGTTTGGTTGCATCTTTCCTTAAATTGGCAGACAAAATGTTTCTGTAGACTTCCGAGTTCATTTTGCTGCTGCCATCATGTGTTACATCCTCAATGAAGATTAATGAGCCCGTCCTAGAAGAAGCCATGCAAGCCCAAGCCATGACATTACCTCCACCGTGTTTCACAGATGAGCTTGTGTGTTTGGGATCATGAGCAGTTCCTTTCTTTCTCCAAACTTTAGCCTTTCCATCACTTTGGTAAAAGTTAATCTTTGTCTCATCAGTCCATAAAACTTTGTCCCAGAATTTTTGAGGTTCATCTCTGTACTTTTTGGCAAATTCCAGCCTGGCCTTCCTATTCTTCTTGCTAATGAGTGGTTTGCATCTTCTGGTGTAGCCCTTGTACTTTTGTTCATGAAGTCTTCTGCGAACAGTAGATAGTGATACCTTCACTCCTGCCATCTGGAGGTTGTTGCTGATCTCACTAACAGTTGTTTTAGGGTCTTTCTTTACAGCTCTCACAATGTTTCTGTCATCAACTGCTGATGTTTTCCTTGGTCTACCTGTTCGAGGTCTGTTACTTAGTACACCAGTAGTTTTCTTCTTCTTCAGGACATTCCAAATGGTTGTACTGGCTATGGCCAATGTTTCTGCAATGGCTCTGATTGATTTTCCATCTTCTCTAAGACTCACAATTGCTTGTTTTTCACCCAAAGACAGCGCTCCGGTTTTCATGTTGTTTTCACCTCTGAATACAGTCTGCATAGACAAAACCTATCTTACCCAATCTGAACCTGAGTGTAGACATTCAGTGGTATTTATTGATTGAATAATGTATGTAATAGGACACACCTGGGCAACAAAACACACCTGTCAGTCATATGTTCCAATACTTTTGCTCACGTGACAAATGGGTGGGTTCGAACAAAAAGGTGATATTTTCTAATTTGTGCATCAGATCCTGATGTAAATACCTGGAAATAAAAGCTGAAACGTTGATCTCTGGTTTCACATTCATCGTTTGATGTCAAGCCCAAATGTTTTCAGTCTACAGCAAAAATAAAGGAATTGGCCTCACTGTTCCAATACTTTTGGAGGGCACTGTACATACATTATTATACTATTGTACGCTGTCATTTGTCATATCATGACTACTACTTTGTAGAACAGATCTCTTACAGAAACTGGAACTGAGTATTCAGTGTCATCCTCACTTGTTGTAACAAGACGGACATAATTTAAAATTGAGTACATGTTTTGTCATTTGTTTGCGTACAGAACGTGTTTTATAATTGGTTTGTCTACAGATTAGAACATGTTCTACTTGGGGTTGTATGGTTACAGAAGAGGGAGGACGTTCTTTTTGAAACACTGTGAGAGGAAGTTCCAGGAACTGAGAGTCTTAAGAAAGTGTGATGTCATCTGTTCACGACACGGACCCTGTTGCTCACATTTGATCTGTCATGCTGAGTCATATTTATGCCTCCAGCAGAAGACTTCTGGGACAAATGTAGACATGTTAAGAGTGCAGTGCAGGTTTCTATCTCTACACACCAAATTGTAAGTACTGGATAGCTTTGCCACTTTTAGCATTGAACTTCTGAAAAACAGAGGGGGCTACACTAATCAACACCTTGAACAAATCAATTTGTAGACTTGGTAGTTTGAATGTTCAACATGATTATTTTAAATGTTGAAATGAATATATATATTTTGTAATCATTTGACCTATTCTACCTTTGTGTATTGCATGTATCCAATTAGTTTCAAAGCATGCATTGTTTATGAATTTCCATTTTCTGGAAGCAGAAGTCTACAGCCTGGCACTGTATTGGGGAATTGGATCAGCCTGTACCTGTCATAAACTGTCAGGCTCACTACCAAATCACCTCACGTAACAAGGCAACATATAACAAGTTCTCAACACTCACAAACACTGATAAATTCAATGTTTACTATTTGTAGTGCAAATACAAACACACTGAACACAGATTTCTCGACCACATTGGCTGTTAATTAAACCCATGCTCCTGTCAGGGGTGGGAAATGGAAAGTGATTGCATGAGGTTGTAGATTGGGCTGATATAAAATATGTTATTGTGGACAGGAAGATCCTGACACAGTGACCAGAGACAAATGAAATTAGTTTAATCAGAGATTGTCTGTGGATTATTTATACACTGACAGACAATGCTTACAGTAATATCTACTAATATTCTTGCCATTTCCTGTCTGTTGATGAACCCATCCTTTTGAGTTGTGATAACCTTTTCAATTGATAATAAATAAAGATCCCAATAAAATGCATTTGGAACAGGAATGAGAGGCATTGAGAGCTACTGTTATTTTGAGGCAGCAATACATATTCATGTTTATGAATAATAATACATATTAATGTCCAAACACACACACACACACACACACAAATCTCTGTCATGGAATACAATGGACAATAATGAGTTTAAAGAACACATGGCGCATATTCAACTCCAATGTCATCTCTCTCAAACCCAAATTGGGAGTTTGGTTGGCTGGCTTGTGCATGATCCCTGGCTATGGAACTGGCTTTTTCATAATCAGTTCTTATTATCCGCCCCGTTCTTCTTCATTATCTGCCATCAAAGCAGTTGTATAGATTTTTCTATACCCCAAGACTCCTGCAGCTGTGTGTCTGGAGGGTGTTCTTTAATCATTCATCAGTGGAAAATGAGCCCAGCTGTCTGGCTGTGAGCACCCAGCTACTCTAAGCTAATAAGGCCCTAAGTGACAACCATAATGGCATGTATATTAGCTCATTACGAGAGCAGATTCATGCTTTTTCTGTGCGTGTTTGTGGTAAGCATTTGACAATCTGGTACAGGTTTTGATACATTTCAGTATTGATTTTGATCCGGTAAATATTTAGATCAGATGCCTACACCTTTCTAACATAAATCCAATAATGTGCATGTGCAGCTGTTTTAGTGTCTGAAATCACCACCTGCCTTACATCCTTTCTATCCCTTGATTTTATGCTGAATAGGACAGTGTATTTCATGCACAACTATGAGGAACTGGAGCAAAATCATGCAGTTAAAGGATAACACATTCTATTTTAACAAGTTAAATCTCCCGAGTGCTTTGCTATATCAGGTGACCGACTATGCAGTATGCTTGTATGCTGAATAGGGAGTTCTGCTCTACTAGACATGAAGGTCAGAACATAAACAGCACATAGCAGACACAACTTAATTAGTTGTCATCTCTGCGACAAACTACAAAAATCTGCTGTTTTACACATTACATTATACATTATATTGACCCTCATATGAGAGCCCTTGCTCTCGCAAGGAGTAATGTGGGAGCCGAACATATGCAAATTTCATTTTGCTGCAAGCCAATACAAAGAGGATGGAAGAAACAGGAAGACCGATGATAGAGACTTTTTATGCTTATCAGCAACATACATCAGTGCTTGGCTAGGACAGACGCTTTATCTTTACTCTCCAGCCCCAGAACAGACGTACTAGATTAGGAACATTAATGAATAAAAGTATAGTCAAACGTTAGATGTATAGAACATCAGAAATACTTATTTTAAATAATCTCAAGCAAGAGTTACAAATTGTCTGCATTGGGAGTTGTCGGAACACAGTTGACCTTCTGAATCACCAGTAGATGGTGCTGCAGTGTTCTCGATGACTGTCTGTAGCTCTTGGTGAGCTTGACTGAATGCAGGCTTGCACTTGTATGAACACCTCAAGGACAAGAGGAACGCAGCAGAAATAGAAGTCACAAGATGGATCACAGACAGTTTAGGCACTTATGACCTTGTAACCCACTATGGTTTGAGAAATGTTGATCTCTGGAGATGGAATGTTGGAGTTTGACAGTGTGGTGATGGGAAGGCAGTGTGACGGCCTGTGTTTGCAGAGGTGGAGATCCTGCCTGGGCCCCAGGTCAGTGGATTTCACACTCCCCTGAAACACTCACAAGGAGAACGTGCAGGAACACAGTTGTATTTTCCTAATCACCATGCCGTCCGTCCGTCCGTCCCCGTCCTCAACACTCTTACTCTCTCGTTCTCTCTTCCTTTATGTCTCCATCCCCCGCTTTCTCTCTCTCAAACACATGCACACATGGCAACTCACAAATATGCAAGTAAACACTGTGCTAAACTCTGAATGAGTTTTTGTGGTATGTGGTCAAAGAGCAGTCAAGTAATCCATGGCAGCATGGAAAAACACACCAAACTAAACTCCTACTTGACGAAGGTCTCAGCATGAATAGCATAATTACATTCAGAACAAAAGCCATTTGTGCTGTATAATTCATGTAAAACAGCTCATTGAAGTCCCTAGACATAGATTCGAAATTCACCTTAACTGAAATGGCCAGATTCAGCTTAATTGGCTTCCACTGTGGGTATAATTTTCTCCCTAGAAAGTCACCTCATAGCCCTGACCAACTTTTATTCAATGGATGTTTTGTTTGTGGGTCACCTTGCAGGGCATCTAATTGTCTCTTCTTTAATGGCATCTAGTGTCGCCCACACATGTTGAGTTGCAGGGAGGAGAGGAATTGAGGGCATGGGGTCATAGTTGACAGACAGGGGCAGTCGCCACCATGCTCCCACTGAGTGTGTGTTTAACATTCCACTCACACAACTGCCTGGATATGCTGAAACAGAGCACTGGCCAACATAAGATCTACAAATTGCGTTGGGGTTCAGGGACTGTGTGAGCCATCGTTGGTGAGTCTTGAGGCTGATTCCTACTCTGCTCACACATACAAGAGCCCCCCCACCTGATGGCAAGACTGAACATTATCTGGACCTTGGCATCGAGAAGAATTACTTGACTGCACAGAATTTTTGGGGCCTCCTTCTGTGTCCCCTGTGGGTGAGGTTAAAGTGTTATAAAACAGAAATATAGAAAGCTGAGTTTTCTTTTTTGGGACATTGGAACCCACTTTAATAGTGCCAGAGCAATAATTGTAATGTTATTTTCAGTGTTGCGCTACATCTCCAGCGTTGCAGTGAGGCCCATTTCACTTCCTCTGCCAAACACTGTTCCTGCAATTTACCTGAACCAACCATAAAAAAGTGGTGCCCTTGTTCTGAAAGCAAAAAATCGGTTCTTCTTGCAGTAAGACTAACATTATTATCAGGTCGTTACAAATCATTGACTCTAAACCCCAGGACATGGAACTCAACATCAACATCATTCATTGACGACTGCAGCAGTCTTAAAGGTCCATTCCTATTTGGAACAGGACAAACATGGTTGAGAGTAGATGCATTTGATCAAATGTGAATGCTATTAAAAAAGAATACAGTGCCATTACCCAGTGTTATGGTCAAGATGTATTATACTTAATCCATATCATGGTCCCCCTGGGCCCACATGCTCTGTTCCTACTTAAGTCCAGACTGAGTCCAATGTTTTTAACACTGAGATTGTTTCCCAGCTCTGGCAGCCTCCAGCTCCTCAGCCTGTAGAGTCTGGAGCGAGAGATTCCCTCACCTCAGTGTCATTTTCACAGCACATGGCATTTAGCGCTTTCTTGAGCGCTCTATGCACTGTACCAGACCTTAAACGCCTCCAGCAGGTTGCCACTGTTTCAGCGCTCCACACAAGGAAGGTCTGGAGGGAATCCTCCCTGCCAGCTTGATCCTTTTGTCAGCCTCCAGAAGTGAGTCATCAGCAGTTCACATAATCTATGTGCCAGAGTAAACCTTTCAGGTAAGAATGATTCTAATCTGACCTTAGTATTACATGAAAAGCTGTACTGCATAAAACTGGTCAACCACCCGCTGTGACACAGGGTGACCACTGTCACATGACCACTGTCACACCCGTTAGTAAATAGCAAATACATAAATATCAGTATTATCACTCTAAACATGCAAGATCCAATTTCGGTGTTAAGGAGAAGGTTATCAACAGGACTTTGACTAGCACAACAGCCAGGTATCTGTGGGTGCAGGAAGTGAAGCAGCTGAGCACCGTGGTGGTCAGTATTCTAGAATGTACTGTTCACCCCAGCCACTGACCTCCTGTCATCTCTGACTGGGAGACGCACACCTGAAAATGCCTCGGACAACAGGTGGTCTGTGTTTGTGTCGCCCACAGCTCATCGATCAGATGTACAGCCGTTTATCCTGAACCCTGCTGCCCAGGCACCGGCTGTGACATGCTCTGTTTCCTGACGATTATATTTCACTGAGGCTCTAAATCACTCAGCTTGAACTAATCTAGATGGGGGAAGAAGTTTTCCAACAGAGATGAGATTGCAGGCCATGAAAAGGTTCTCTTCTTTTTCACTTTCTTTCTTGAGCTGACGGCCCCTCTCCTTTTCCTAATTGCTAAATATTCATCATCCATACAGGGAGAAGATTAGAATCCCAATACTGCTGATTCAACAATACAGCCAGGACTGAAATAGCCAACATTTTCCATTTTGGTAATTTGATCTCTCAGCATTAAACCACAGTAACCTTATATGCTCTGATATTCCATTACCCTAAAGTATTTCCTTAAGATTATATAAGAAAGCGGCCTTTACTTGTAGTCAATTAATATTACCATAAACACCAGAAATTTGGGTGATGTAGCATCTTTGTACCAACCGATTGCCCCATATACATATTCATCAGTATCTTAGTGACAAAATCTAAAAGAGAAATTAAATTATTTGACCGCTGTGCCTTTTCTAATGTAAGTATATTTGCTTACTACATTTCTTTGCCTTCATATCTCCCTTAACCCCCGTTCTCATTCTTTATCCAAGACACCCCCGTCTCAATCTCTCTCTCACTGGTAGAAGCTTATTGCCACTGATAGCTGGCTCCCACATGGTTGGGTTTTGTTCCTGGAGCGTGCCAAACATGTTGACAGATGTCACCCAGCGTCGGCCCAGACAGGGACAGATCCCAGCGGCACAGGGCGATGGGATGAGGGATCAGCTGAGTGCTGGGGGCATGTGCTCCAGTCAGCCTTGAGTAACGGGACCGTGTTTCACACCGCCTGTTCACCTCTGGAGGGACTCGGACCACGTCCCTCGATCCCTGGCTGCACGGTGTCCGGCCAAGCTTGTGGGGTCTGCCAAGAGAGACGAGCCTCACCGGTCCTGGACCACTGGTGCTCACACGGGTTCAGAAGAGCCCGGACCTGCCTCATATTTTTGTATTTTATATAATTTTTGTATTTTAAATTGTATTTTATACTGTAAATTAGCAACTTATATTTAATTTTATGGCAACTTATATTTTTTTTATTGTATATTTAATTTTAATTGTATTCCACTTAGTATTGCTAGTTTATGTATCCTTAGTATAGTTAGACCATATATCTAAATTTAAGATTCCTATATGTTTATTGTATGCACCTACCTGCCAATTCCTTGTCTGTGCAAACTTTCATGGCGAATAAATCCCTTTCTGATTCATATTACGGAAGTGAAGCCAAGTTTCCTTTCCTCTGCCACCAAACCACACACCACCATTCCTATTTCAGGGTGAAACTGAGAGGCTCAGGTGGTACGACATGACAGTCATAACTTACAGGGAAGAAGAACATGGGAACAGCATCTGTTATATCAAGCTGCTGTTTTACATAATTCATCTCAGGTTGAGTCAAGCTAAGATGAAATATACATTTCAGAGTTGTTTTTCCCCTCTCTATCCTTTAAGGCTACGCCAGCACCGTGTCAAATATTTTTCTGTCACCGTTAATTGGTTGAGTCATCAAGGCCAGTCTGGGCATATAAGTGGCGTGTAATCAAAGAGCTGAGCGACTCTGACAATCAATCCCGCATCTTCAGACTCCGAATCCCGGGTCCCACTAGGTGACTGAGAGAGACAGTTCCTTTGATGTTCACTGCGGTTGGGAACGCGTCGATTCAATATCTGCAACCAAGAAGGAGTGTGGCTGCTTAATTCTCTCCTTCAGTTCTCCACCATAACTCAATGTGGAAGCAGAGGACAGAACTAGAGTCAATGTTGCCCGGTGAGAAAAACACTCTATTCAGTCTCTTGAAGACATAAATCACAGATGGCGTAAACAGAAAAAAAACTGGGAAATGTTGAACACAAAGACTATTGTTCAGCCAGAGGCTTTGTATCAAGTCTTTCCAAAATGAGGAATGGACATTTCAGTAGGTAAACAAATCTTTCTCTTTGAAACTGTGATGAGGTTCTATCAGACGGTAACACGTCTTAAATCGTTCGATTCTCCAGCCACATTGTCTGTTTATCTTTTCTTTTGAGGATTGAACGTAAAATGCCAACCTATGCAGTACGGAGCATACATTTGTTGGCAATCTCTCTTTTGTTCAACAGAAATTGCTTGCTTCACAGTGAGAGAAATTGTACAGGTGCTGCTATCTAACATTGCATGGGGCTATGAGGGGGAGAGAGAAAAGATAGAAAACAATGAAATATAACTCCTGAGAGTCAGAGAAGAAGCGATAATCCTTCTAACTATTATCTTTCTCCTCACAGGAAATGTTCTTACATCGGTGAGCGTAGCCAAGCAGCTAGCCACCTGTGTGTGACTATCATGGATAAATGGTGCTCTATTCAGGGCAAGTTGTGATTCTGCGCCACGGTAGAACATTGCCTAATCTTATTTGGGATTCACACTGTATTTTCATTCCAGACATTTAGAACTTCCCAAAATAAAGTTGGACTTGCCTGCACCTGATTTCCAGAATATGATGGTGGATTGTTCCTCTCATTTGTCTGCGTTATGCTCAATGATTCAATCTTTCCTGTTCGTGCTTTCATTCTTATCCCCTAATCCCTGCTTCACAGGACACTCTGCACAGAGTGCTCTGCTAAGTATTCAGGAAGGTAATCAAGTTTCCATACTTTCCCTATGAGGAATGGAAAGGGTTAGAGTGAGGGTCAGGTTCTGCAAGCATCTATTGTTGATAGTTCTTTGATTTATTTTCAGAGTCACTGAACACAAACTTCAAGCTTAGTGGAGCAGTATGCAAAAGCGAAGCAAAGCTTCGAAGACAATCTAACCCTCCTCTGACTCAATTTGGCTTGTCCGGTTTCGATTGATTTTGTTTCCCGGTGATAAAGACCGATGGGCATATACTGAGGTCGTACTCAGAGGAGATGGTTGTGGACAAGTGTGAAAAGTTTTTGTTTCCTTGGGTGGCATGTCTTTCACTTCCTGCTCGGCCCTGTGCAGTCACTGTTTAATTAGTTTTATTTACTGTGTCAGTTTCCTGAAAACAATTTACTGTGGTTCACAGCCTTTTAACAAAGTTGGTGAATCATCATAAATACTATTTTCTGTGAATCTCAAACAAATAGTTCTGAAAGATGCTGAATTTGAGAACATTTACATTTATTGGGGCATATTACTCGGAAGGCAAACAACCACAGGCTGAAAACTAAGAATTAAGCATACTAAGAATTAAGCATACTAAGAATGAAGCATACTAAGAATGAAGCATACTAAGAATGAAGCATACTAAGAATTAAGCATACTAAGAATTAAGCATACTAAGAATTAAGCATACTAAGAATGAAGCATACTAAGAATTAAGCATACTAAGAATGAAGCATACTAAGAATGAAGCATACTAAGAATGAAGCATACTAAGAATGAAGCATACTAAGAATGAAGCATACTAAGAATTAAGCATACTAAGAATGAAGCATACTAAGCAGCTGTTTCTCAGACTGTGGCAGCCTTGGGACTCTCAGTGCTCGGCTGCATGTGAAGGACACGAAGCGTCCACAATAATGTGTCTATGAATGTGACGACCTTGATAACACTTTATTTCGTTGTTTTATTGATTTCAGAATTTCAGAATGCAACATGTCTAGAAACACTATTTCATTTGAGGTACATTTTCCAGAGAATTTGCGTAACTCGTGTTCTTTTATGAGAACCTTTTTGTGTCACTTTGATTCAGTTCTTTCATACACCCCCAAACTCAGACTCAATCATCTATTAGAGTTTATTCAGAACAGCACACATTGTTTGACAGGATTTGAAGTTCCTCTCAGTCGTGCTGATGTTGTCGGAGTGGTGTGTCACTGAGCTGTCACACCCCTGGCATTGGCCTCATTTTCTGGCTGCTCAACGGATGGCGACAGGCAAGACAGACTGGCGCTAGAGGAAGAGGGAGTGCTGCCTCCTTTAGTTGCAGTAACTGCACACACACGCACACACACACACATACACACACACATCGAACAAAGGCACACACACACAGGAAGAAAGAGAGGGGGGGAGAGAGAGAGAAAGAGGTAGAGAAAGACGAGGGAATACACTGTCTATCACAAAATATTAATTAGCTCTGCCGCAGGACAGAGATTACACCTTGCCCCTACCACCAAAGAGAGAGAGAGAGAGAGAGAGAGGGAGAGAGAGAGAGAACATAACATGATAGGTGCCTCAAGGATCAATTTGTTTGGTAAACTGCTGGACCACTCAAATTGAGAATCTGACTTCTTTACGGTTAAGTAAAATCCCCTTTACTGAGAGAAGTTCTTTAAATGTAACTCTTAGTTGATTGCCCCAAACAGTGGCCATCATCTATCATTATTTTCTACCATGTTGTCTCAGTGCTGGTAAGGGTGTGATGCCATCACAGTAACAGAACCGATTCTCAGAACCAGAAAGAAATGTTTCTGTCTCCTTTTCTCTTCTTTCTATCAGCTGGCATGGATCAATGTTTTCTACATGTGGAGAGTGTGGATGTGTGGGTTTGCTTGAGTGCTTGAGTACAACTCTGTGTCTGACTGGATGTTTGGACTGGATGTCACCCTGTAGGTAAATACATCTGCGTGTGGGTTTGATCTAGTCCCTTCCCCTGCAGTATCAAACTGTAGGTGAGAACGTCTGCGTGTGGATTTGACCTTGTCCCTTCCTCTGCAGCATCAAACTGCCTCCTCGTCTTGCTGCTCTCTCCTGACTCATAATCATTAGCATATCAAACGATTCCTGCATCTGTCGCATCCATGTTTGCAGCCAAAGAAACAACATCAGAGATGCTCAGCGTTAATAGCTCAGCTCTCATGCTGTTCAGGTCAATTGTTTTCAGCGAGGAAGAGAGTGTGAGTGGCATATCAAATAACTGACTCGTGAACACTTGTTTTTGACCCGGGTTTCAACGTCTCCTCCTACCTCATTCTGTACATTCACATTCTGTCAGACAATTCAATGGTAAAAAAGTACCATCTGAGCATGGTGAACATACTACTGCACCTGTGTCTGGGCTCAAAAGAAATTGGTAATGAATCAGTGCAAATCCATTAAATCCCATCGTGTTTTCAAGAAGAACTCCTGCAAGATATCTTGATTTACCCGCAAGAATATCACGGGTAAGTCTCTTCTGTGAAACAATCGTTTATGTGGAACCAATGTTGCACGTGAAAAAGAGCTTCATCAACACAGGCCTATGCTTGCTCGCTATCATTCTGCCCCGTGGGTGTCTTCCTCCTCTCTAGGTGGTGGTCTGGAACAATAGCTGCAAGGTGCTAGTTTGCCTGCACTGCAGGTGTCCTAATCAGTTGTGCGGCCCAGTCCCATTAGCAGGGTGACTGAGGTTGATAAGACCTGCACTGCGGAGGGTAATAGCATCCGCCGGGCGTGGAGCCGATATCACACCCAGTTCTATCAGAAATATTAATACAAAGGAAACTCAGGAGCGCTCGGTGGCCCAGTTTTCCCCATTGTGCTCAACAGATATTTGTTGAAAGCCAGGTAAAACAGTGACAGGGGTGCACACACGCACACACACACTGCCTCTGGGTGGAGGAATCTGTGGAATATTCTATCATGGAGTTTGACAGTGCAATGTACAATATTAGAGTGATTCATGTGTAATGTTGCAATGCAGCAGAAAGTGTTCACAATGACTCAATGACGTCACACGGGTAACAAGACGTAGAAAGTCCTACACAAAGGTGAACTGCCCTTTTCTGTATCTATTATGATAGAACAATGTCTTTTCTCATTGCCTGACCAACAATTGAAATCCAGTGTGGAAGGACTAGCCAAGCTCACTTTCCACCTCATATCCCTGGCCCCTTTTTGACACCGGCAAGGAAATGTGCTGACAAACGTGCTCCAGACATTTCCCTGTTTCACTTTCCAATTAGAGCACACCTTAGCTCAGCTGTATGAAAACACGGGGTCAGAGACCAAGCTGTCTTTCCTTCTGCAGTGGAGAAAACTATCATTTTTAATAGCAGGCTGCGCCTCCTCTGTCATTCCTGATAAGTACAAAAATGTAAGTAGCTAGTAGCAGTTTAAACTTTGCTGTTGAATAGATCACATGCGTTAACCAGACCAGCCTGCAAGATTACACCTACAGAATTTTCCACATTGTTGACACCAATTCAGCTGTTTGGTTCCTCATGAATGAGATGTTTACCAAGCCTATCTTATCCTGGGAATTAACACTGTAGAGATAAGAATGATAGCTGGTAGATGTGATAAAAAGGATTTCATGAAAGCATAACATCCTATTAAATATTGATGACTTCTGGACTGAGTTCTAAAGCTAGAACAAGTTATTATAGGCCTGTGAGACATCTTATCTTTGGAACCTTTAAACAGCTCTTAATATTTTGAGGGATAACAACGTGGTATATTTCAGTGTGGTTTGGCAGGATTTGTTATATTTTTGGATGATTTGATCAAGAATCAAGCAGACGAGAATACTGAAAACTAAGAAGAGTGAAAACAGATAAACAACCCTCATTCTTCTGAGTGAAGAGTTAGTTGGTTCATTTAAGGATTTCATTACACAGACCAATAAAGCACACAGAAAACTCATTTAGGCTGAGACACTCCTGAAAAGCATATTAACAAGCCTTAGAAGGGTACAAATATGACATTTGGTCATGCATCTGTTATTGCAAAACTGATGGGATTCCTATTTTGCAAATGAGAAATATAATTTTCACCTTGTAAAAAAATATGTATATAACTATGTACTAAAACTCAAAGTCAAAACCCCACTGTGAGTGAGTTTTAATAGCACAAGAAATCTCTTTTATGAGGCATATCTAATTAAGTCATAGGGGCCTTCCAAAGCATTGATGGATTCCTACTGCAATATGCTAAAGCTTACCTCTTGTATTGTGTGCACCACTGAGGAAAGCATCCAACCAGGTGCTAATAAAATGAGGCTTTCTCGCTGAGTAAATACCAGTGACTTCAACTTTAAAGGTGCGGTTTGTCTGTGAGGTAATCTATGATTAACTTGTATTTAGGTCAGTGTCTTTGATAGCAGGTTTAACATCAAACAAACCTCGGCAACATCAACAAACCTCCCATGAGATATTCTGCATATGAAATATTCAGTTCTACTAATTTGAATTAAAAATATCAATTCTGTTGAGAGGTTTCACCTAAGCTGTGTGTACACAACTTTTTATTTAAATAAAGCACTGCACTGTTTGAATACTATTTCTCTCTGGCCTTTGAGCGAGTCTAGCCCTCTCTAGCTTTGACAAACAGATGCGAAACACAGAATTGACTATCCTCATGATTTCTCCCCTCAGTGTCTTATGAACAGACTCATTTACAGACTTTATTCAAAAACTGCTGGGGTCTTTTGGTCAAAATGTCTGTGCAGATACCAGGTGACTTGAGAGAGGGCATTGAAGGAAAATGGACACCAGAGGATATTTCTCACAGCCATTATAACAGCCTGAACCTGTGGATCTTTTTATAGGAGGGAAGTCAACAGTCTTGAGGGATCATTTGTGTTCTAAAAACAAACGTAAAATATCAGAAAACATGGCCAAAAATATACCAGTCGACTGAGAGAATGGCCGAAAAATACAGGATGGCTTATCAAATAAATATGATGGCTGTTAGTAACGACATACAGTGAAATGGGTAGTCACTGTAATGGGTTCATCATTGTAGCAGGCAGTATCCATTAGCCAAAAAGGTGATATGTGTGTTGAGGGCTTGTCCTATGGGAATGTCTGAGGTCAGGGGGGTCAGATGGCTGAGCGGTTAGGGAATTGGGCTATTACAGTTTTTCTCAATTGCTAAAACACTAAAAACAATTGGCTGAACACAGTTATCAGTTGCCTGAAAAAAATAAAAATCAGTTGCCTGAACTCTATACCTTAAACCATTTCACATGGTAAAACACAATTTGCAGATCTCACAAAACTCTAAACAAATTCTCATTCTCAAAACACATTCTGCACTCTAATGCACATGTCATCCATACTGGCAACACTCAAATACAAATAGAGAAAACATGTCATTGATTAAACACAACCACTCAAAATTGATTTCACTTGTTTCAAATGATGTGACACAACCAATATAAGCCAGTTCAGAGAGCAAAAACGTTTTTGAAGGTGGGAAAATATTGCTTGTGATGTCGACTAAGTGCTCTGGCCTGACCCAGCCCAAAGAGAAGAAGATGCACATTGATCACGTTTACTCCTTAGATTGTTGTCCCTTTCAGTATTGTATACTGTAGTACAGTGCATCTTAGGCTTTATACTGTACAATGAACACATTGTATGGCCCTGAACATTGTGCTTTCCATTTGTTACAGTAACAGTACTGACTGCTCAATACATTTTGACTGGTTGCAGGTTCATAACAAAGAGCAAGAATTACAGTATCAGAGACAAAGGACCAGTTAGTGAGATGCAGGGTAGAGTACTGTATAGGGGTACAAGGAGGAGAAAGAACAAAGAGCAAAGCAGAGTAGAACATGTTTTCGTTCATCAAAAGACAATGACGGATAAATATGAAATTTGTTTTGAGATTAAAAATGTACTTTTCTCTGAGAACTACATGTTTTGAACAATGTGTTTTCTATTTTTTGTGTATTGTTTACTGACTGCTTGATAGTTGATAGGCAGATTTTCTGTGTACAGAGAAGCTTGAGTCTCTTGCTGTGGTCAAGAGGTCACGCAGCAGGTCTCGGACAATACACATATAGATAGGAGAATGTGCACTTTAACCTTTGGACAGAGCAACATGCAGATAATGGTATAAACGATGAGTGATGACTGCACCACCTGTGCGTTGTTCTTCCTATGCCTTAAGTTGTGGAATGTCTACCGTTTAAGGATATGTTTTGGTGGTTACTATATTTGTATGGTCCAGCTCATATATAATGTCTACCTGAGAGACATGTTTGTGAGTCATGCCAACCACTTTGCCTGTCGTGGTGACCTGATCCGAGCAGCTCGATTAATAAACAAAGTCAACTCTTTTTCATTGTGGTGCGTTCCTTGGCCCATCCTCCGACAGAATATTATCATAACAATAGTGTATATCATTTTGATCACTTTGTTTATGATTTGAGAGCAGTGTTTGATTTTGAGCACAGGTAAATCTGTTTTGAGGCGAAAGTGTGATTTTGAGCACAGGTAAAACAGTTTTGAGGCAAAAGTTTCATTTTGCAAGAGGATTCAGAGGTTTTGTAAATAGTGGTTGAAGATGAGGTTTTGTGTTTACAGTTTTGAGAAAATGGGTGACCGTTTCAAGAAATGTGTCTAAGCAATCAAGAAAAACTGTAATCAGAAGGTTGCCGGTTCAATTCCTGGACAATTATGTTGTGTCCTTAGGCAAGGCACTTCACCCTACTTGCCTCGGGGGAATGTCCTTGTATTTACTGTAAGTCGTTTTGGATAAGAGCGTCTGCTAAATGACTAAATGTAAATGTAAACAATTGGTAAGAGCTCTTGAGGTCTGGTTGCTGTAAAGATCATGCTGTTGATGTTGGAAGCCACATAGAAGATTACTGTATAGGTTTGTAAGGAACTATTTGCTATAAAAAATAAAAAAAAACGTTTGAATCATTTTTATCTCTAGAATGTTCCATATAAAACTGTGTTCAGGTCAGAATGAACCATTCAGGGTTTGCTGTTTGATAAGGGTTCTGTCTAAACACGGAACCCTGACGTTCTCCCACTGTAACAAATGGTTCTACAAAGATCACCTCATTTGAGATCCGAAACTGGAACTGACTGGCTCAGTAACTCGATGAATCAATCATGAAGCAGAATCCTTCTGACATCACTTGGAGTTGGTTTGATATTTCATCAGTTGCACTCCACTGAAATGATCACCGTCAAAAAAGAGACTAAATAGGAAAAGAGTAGAATAACACTTCACAGATTTAAGACTTCACAGACGCATGCTTGGATGAATCAAGCCAGAGAAAGGGGTGCCTCACGGATGTTTCCCCATCAAGCTAACATTCTTTCTGTCCTTTGCAAACCTCCGACTAAATATTCTGAGTAGATTTCCAGGCTATATTTAGCAACAACAAAGACCAGAACACATGCAAGCAGATATGACGGTATTTGTCACATAGTCCTTTTGCATGGCTCAGAGCTCTCAAGCGTGGTATTAAAAGGTCAGAGATTAATCTTGCATTTGCAGGAAATTAGACTTTGTCAGCCCTGCTCTGTTTGCATGTGCACCTCTACTAGGACTCATGGGAATGTTTGAAAAAGCTGTGACTTAATACACATTACCATGGCAACGGGAGAAACGTGGGTTACAGGAGAAGCGTGCTAACATATACTCTGAATCTAATAAAACAACTAACGGTGACAAGTAACACAAATTGTGCTTGTTTGTTTAAGTAAAGTAAAACACAACAAACAGTAAATGTGATAGAGATTAATCCATGGCTTTAGCACAGCAGTGGTATCGCTGGGTACCATGGATACAGGAATGATGAAGTACTTTTTATTTTTGGGGAAGCCCAGCTTCATATGCCTGGGTCCCGGTGGGGCCCTCTAGGTTAGGGCCCCCTGCTTCCCTCTGCCACCTTTAGCTCACATGCAGGAGAAAGAACAGACCCAAGCTCCTGTGGGACATTCACACATTCTCAATTTGAGAGTAAACGAGAATCTGACTGCCTCCGTATGCTATCCCAACCTCTCCTGGTTCCCTCGATCATACCAAGCTTGTTTTCTGCCTCGGATATATATATATATTCCTCCTCTCTGTTTTATTGCTGTGTGTCTGGGAAGGGAGGAACAGTGAATGTGCATGATTATTGAGGCACTGCCTGTCTCCTTGCCTTTCTCTCCTGAGACACCTGAATTATAGATGTGGGCAAGGGCAATGAGACCCTCTTGCACACACACACACTTTCTATATCTGTCTCTCTCCCAGACACACACACACACACACACCAAGGACACTGGTGCATTGGGTTGGGGATTCTATTTTTTACTGAGAACTCGGGAAAACATCCAGTAATAGGTGTGTTCACTCAAAGAGACAATCCTGAGAATTTGAGAGTGTAGGAACTTCTGGATCGCTTCATGAAAGACTTCTAAAAGCAGGTGGTGTCCTGCCATTATGATCCTCTCGACGGTCCGTATCTTTAGAACCCTGGGTGAGATGCCCCGGCGTCCTGTGAGAAGGGCTATGAATTTCCAATCCTCTAATCAGCATCTCACATGATATGATGTTCACTGGGACAGGAGGAGACACTGAAGCCTGTTCCTGGCTGTCTAACCAGACACAGCTCCACTGATTTGAACTTGGAACACTGTAGTGACTGTGTGAGTGTGTGCTTGTGTGTGCTTGTGTAAATGCTTGGAAAAGTAACATATGGTACATATGAATACTGAGTACGAGTATATCAAATGTCCTACCAAAAAAGAATCAGAATTCAGAATGTGAGCACACACAAAGGGACCCATATTGCGCATATTTAAAAGTGTTGGTGCAGGGAGCTTTTTGATGAAAGTGGGTTTCCCATGTATATTTAATGCCATGTCTCCCCTGGCCCAGCATGAATGTGGATGCTAATGAGGACTGGCATGTTGAAAACAGAATGTGCCACTCGTCTCCTCCCCTGGTACATAGAGCCAACAGGAACACTCGGCCCGCTCCGCCACCACTCCTGCTGCCGCCTCAATCAGGAGAGACTGGGACCACACTCCCCACTCTGGTCCTCCATCAGGAGAGACTGGGACCACACTCCCCACTCTGGTCCTCCATCAGGAGAGACTGGGACCACACTCCCCACTCTGGTCCTCCATCAGGAGAGACTGGGACCACACTCCCCACTCTGGTCCTCCATCAGGAGAGACTGGGACCACACTCCCCACTCTGGTCCTCCATCAGGAGAGACTGGGACCACACTCCCCACTCTGGTCCTCCATCAGGAGAGACTGGGACCACACTCCCCACTCTGGTCCTCCATCAGGAGAGACTGGGACCACACTCCCCACTCTGGTCCTCCATCAGGAGAGACTGAGACCACACTCCCCAATCTGGTCCTCCATCAGGAGAGACTGGGACCACACTCCCCACTCTGGTCACACTACCCACTCCGGTCACACTAACAGGACACACGGTTGCCTGTCCATACTGATTATCCAGGACTTCTAAGCAACATATTGTATAATGCATGAAGAAATAACAGTTAAGTGCAAAGACAGCCTTAATTGTATAACATTACATCCAGGACATTTACAATTAGTCACAGTACAGTAGTACATACCAGCATGATAGAGTCTGCTGGTGTAAAAGAAAGATCACCCACGTCAACAAAATACACATCCACACGTTTATTTTATCATCAGTTCTTTTACTTTCATATATTATAAATATTTGGAATATTTACATGTAGAAAATAGGTCATTATTTTCAGATATTCCAACACGTTGGCATTTTCACCCAAAACTGTACAGCCGATTCTCATAATAAACTTAACCTACAAACCTGAGACACTAGAATAAAACCATTACAGCAGGGAACAGCTCTTAATTCTCGCTACACAGTAGCATCATGTACAGAGTACAAAAATGAACATGTTGGACCCAGTAATACCATCAAGTCAACGAAAAAACAAAAACAATATAGCCTATTGACCCTACAGTTCACAAAATATACTCCATTAAATTGTAGTATCTCATAATGCACATTATAAACCAACCAACTATGGCTGATCCCGTAGGCGAAAGAAAATGTTTAACATTTATCATGTGATGTCAACTGGTGAACAAAAGACATCGTGGTGCAGCAATGACTGTCATTTACCATGCACCATCAACCCTAGCTCTTGCTCTCTCTCTCTCTCTCTCTCTCTCTCTCTCTCTCTCTCTGGTTGTCGGTTAGTCCAGTGTGCTACCGTGGAAAGGGCCAGTGTTCTCTCTGAAGGTCCATCAGAAGGAACTGCCAGGCAGTACGTTGGTGATGGACCATTTCTGTCCAGTGCATTTTTGGAGGGCTAGCTGGTAGCCAAACTCATTGTCATTGCTCGCCACGAGCTCAAGGCATCGCTTCGATTTCCTGTTCTGAATGGAGCCTCCCTGGAAAACACAAACAGGTAGATCAGATTATGAAGCGAGGGAACATGGCACCGGTGATGCGCTGTGTCGTTTCACCCCCTGAAACCCCTTTTGGCTGCAAACAGACGGACGGGGATGTTTGGACGCACATCTCTGGGCACTGATGGTCTTCCGCTCACACACAAAACACACAGCATCCGCATGTTAACGGCACAGAACAACAATCTCTCCACAATGACCATTAACGGGCATAAAATCCATGATTCTGGAATAAGGCAATGTTAAAAGTGAATGAGACAGAATTCAAAGAAACCACTATTCACACAACTGAGGATAACACACGCCAGGTTTGTCATGGCAACCTTCTGTGATAGGGCCTCCATGATATATTTCTTCTTCTCCTCTGCTGCAAGGCATATCTCTCCATCTCTTCTCCTCCTCCGC
Source organism: Hypomesus transpacificus (assembly GCF_021917145.1). Classification (NCBI taxonomy): domain Eukaryota; kingdom Metazoa; phylum Chordata; class Actinopteri; order Osmeriformes; family Osmeridae; genus Hypomesus; species Hypomesus transpacificus. The sequence goes on from NC_061078.1 coordinate 13,585,330, forward strand.
TCAGTGAGTTTGGAGGGTGTAACATTGCTATCAGATAGCCGACTGTCTGCGAGTGACTGGCAGCAGAAAGGCATTTCCAGCGGATCTCAGAGATGCGATCCGAGCAATAACAAGCACAGCGCTCATGTGGGCTTTGTATCGTGGGTCTGAGACGGACAGGAACATTCAGCTCAACAGCCAAAAGGATTCCCCCAAATCAACCTATTCATTAGATCACACTTTAGATTACATCTAAAGATTAAGCGCGTACTTTATGTAAAAGCACCTTCAGGCATCTGTGATTACAGTCACTGTTAGTGCATACCTCACATTGGTCAGGGTAATCAGGCTGCTCATTAATCTAAATCATAACAAGAAGTCTGGTTGATGCCACTGTCTGATTGAGATTGTGATAGGATTCCATTAGTTATAAATGTTGTCTGTTTAGTTAGGTAGACCTGCCAGGTCTACTATGCCTAAGAGCTATGGAATGAAATAATGATCTGCTTGAGTGCACAGTGTGAAATACATGAAAGCGCTACAGTGTACATGCTCCTTGTAATTGTTTTCATCAGTAATTAACGTATCCTTTTGTAGTACAGTTGTCAGATGTAGCATAAAATGGAGAAAGTGGATCCAATAATTTCTACCCAATTAAAAGAGCAGTAGCTATTTAGATTAGATTTACACCTTTAAAAATATGTGTCTAGACAGCCTAAATTGTTCCAACAGATAGAAAATGCATGAATTCATTTGGCATTGTGTTGTTACCATAACTTGCCAGAGGCACTCTAAAATATTGAACAGTTTGACTAAAACTTTGCACTAAAACATATACACAGACAATATTCAAATGTTCAAACTTCATTTGTGTTTGCATTACCAAGAACAGAAAGGACAGGCCTTAACCAGCTGACGCGACCACATCAGAAAGGCAAACAGTCACATTCCTCTGGGTGCGTTGGAAACTTTGAGCAATTTCACACAACAGTGGATATCCACAAAACTTTTTTGCACTTGAATCTAACAAGTCAACGCCAAAAGGTTATCTGAGGACACAACAGGAATTACCATATGAAGCCCCTTCAAAGTCTGATGTGTTTTTATATGAGTCGGCAGAGGTAAGTCAGTATGCTGGCAGTCAGCTGGCTTGATACCATGAACTACTGCCAAACGTATCGATCTTCTGTACTGAATGAACCGTTGAGGCCAGATGATAATGGTTCTGGGTTCAGAGCAGTGGTCAGAAGGTTAACTAACTTGGCATAGTCCTGTCATCTAATTGATCCATCAGGATTATATGAGTGTGTGTTTGTGTGTGTGTGCGCATGTGTGTGTGGGAGGGGGGGGGGGGGGGGAGGGAGGGAGGAATGTTTTAGCTGCTGTGTGGGGCTTTTCCTCCAGCAAAAGTAGTAACAGCTTATTGTTCTCTATTCGTGCAGGCAGACTTTCATTCTTCTTCCCTCCGCTATATCAAAAACAATTTCCTTGCTGTGCCGTGGAGAGTAGATAGAAATTCTACTTTGACAAGGCTTTTATGCAGAGGAAAATCACAGAATTGTCACGGACATTTACACCCGGACAGAGATTCATTTATTGCTGAATCCTTCCACATCCTCATCTCAGGTAGGCAGCAAAGATTGTCTCTCCTCAGGACTGGGCTGTTATCTCGTTCACGCTTGAGTTGTCCTGATGCAAACTATTCCCACAAGGGATCTCACATACTTCAGTGTCAAGCTGAAATCAAATTCATAATTGATCTAGTTTGACTCCACAGCAGTAAAACGCCAAGTCTTATCCTTGTAGAATTCTAGCAGGTTAGTTGGATGTACAGTAGGCACCATCAGAGGAGAGATGATGAACACTGAAGAGACAATGAGAGAGACAACCTCATCTTCAATACACATGTACAGTATAACATACATGCAGTGGAACACACACACTGCAAATCTGCAGCCAGTAACATTCTGTGTCGTCATGTCAAGTTCTCAACAGCATATTGTCTGTTTCATTCCCCTAGTATCAAGCTTTCATAAAAAATCATATAGCCGATGATTCTGGAATTTCATCTCCAAACCATAAAACATTTATCCGGCTTGACAATGAATAGAATATGGAGCTTCTGTAACCCAAGTCCTTGAAGTTGGTCCCATCGCATACCCACTGATGAAGATGTGAGAACATTTCTATTCCCCTTTGTCGAGGGGTTCTGAAGAGTTCTGTGTGCTCCATGCCCAGAACTGTACATATATATAACGAATTAATAAAAGGCGGTAAATCTACAGAAGGTCAGGAACACTTTTAATGGGTCCCTCCAAACCCAAACTTTTGGTGCTTTCAATGCTCCTCTACACCACGGTGTGAAGTGATCTGGGTTATGGGGAGGAGGTCCCTGGTAATGAAGACAGAGAGCATCATTAGAACGTGTTTACTGTTCACGTCTAAGGGTTGGAGGAATGCGGCGAGTTCCATGCGCCGCAAAACTCCCCGCTTCGTAAGTGTCCTGTGACACGCCCTAATGAGGCTACCTCCATCACACAGAGCAGCCAGCCTTGGATCTGAGGACCAATGAAAACCCCTTCGAGTGGACCCGGGCTACCTGTGCCATCCCCATTACTGCCGTGCTTCCTAATGACCTCACTCAATAGCTACGCATAATGACTTTGATCTGTGAACCCCTCTTTTTCCAGTCATTTGTCATCCGTTTTGTGTGGACTAGGTGTGTGTGTGTTTGTGTTTGGCCTGTTCTTTTACCTGAGTGAAAAGCCAGAGGAGCTTCATGCGCTTGGCGGCTGCGTAGCTGCACTCAATGAGGCGGGGTCGGCTGTTGACATCCACCAGGCACTTGTTGTCATCGTCGTCGATGGTGGGGCTGAGAACTCCCACGTGGAGCTGCTGGGTGCTGGTGTAGTACACATTCTGGAAGAAACGCACCGTCATGGAATCAGATCTGGGAGAACTCTAATATGTCAACCTGGAGCTAAATCAGGTACACAGTGATATATACCTCTCATAACCAACTGAGGCATGGAAGAAATGACTCAGACAATATTGAATAGGTCCTTTGCCTTACTGTACTTCATCCATCCCAAGGCAGTTAGATAAGATATATTGTGTAATAAGACCCCTTGTTCTCTGTAACCTACTGAGAAAAATGGCAACATTTATAGAGTGTGACCCAAATGTGGGTTTGTTTTTTGGGTTACCCTAGAGCAGACATTTCCGAGGCCGACACAGAGCAGGATAGGAGGATGTAGCCCAGTGGAGGAAACGGCTCATTGTTTATGGAGAAGAAGGGTGGATATGAGTTGACCAGCCAACAGGAAACTCTACTAATTGCACTCTCTAACGCAATCCCTACAGCCCACTTATTCCAAGGGCACTTCTGTGCCTGTACTTAGCTAACAGGCCGTAAACACCAGCGGCAGGAAAAAGCATCTGTTTGAACAGAGTGGAAGCAGTGGGTGTGTGTGTGTGTGTGTGGGTGCGTGTGTGTGTGGGTGCGTGTGTGCGTTTTAAAGAAGACAGCTGCATTTGCTGGCAGCTGTAATACAGACTCGATTGAATTGCCATGTGGGTTGGAAAAGGCTTGTGCCTGCAGGTGTGGGAGGCTGAGCCCCCAGGAGGGCTGGGGTGGTGTGGGCTGGGGTGATGCAGGCTGTGGGGGAAACAGCTGGAGGGGCTGGGTGCATCACAGTTGGATGGAGCTAGGTATGGAAGGGGTGGGAGCATGACTTTTTGATGTGCTGGGAGGAGTTATTGATGTTAAACATGATGGAACTGTTGAAACAAACATCATTTTCATAAACCTCTATAGTGAGGGAAAGGCCTTTCTAAAGAAAAAACGAGGATGCTGAATTTAAAGAAACCTTCGAAATCGGTTGACCACGGCTTTGCTGTGTGACAAGTGAAGGTTAGAGAGCTACACGGTTGTTCGTTTGTCTAACATTGTTGGATTCCTAACTCGTAAGCTTTCTGGATGCGCAACTGGGTGTGAACGAGCTTGTTTTCTCTGGAGTTGTTTGTTAAGGAAAATGTGAGGGGTGTCTAGGGAATGATCAGCAGTGGCAATCTTTCTCCCTTTTTAGAGATCACAGCTTATTTGATGCGCTCTCTGGAGATTTCTCCCCAGATTTGATTTGTAAAGTGGGCATTAAAATGAAGGTGCAATGAATGTGAACTGGTAACCACAGAGTTGGTCGAAAATCAAACTTTCTAGTCACGGTTAAGGACACTTAACATATTAGGTGAGAATTTGCTAGGGCAAATTCTTTCAAAAACATTCAGAAAGTGCCTTAAGATATACCAGGTGCAAACAGATCGAAGTTGATATGCAATTTGGAGAGAGAAAATAATATACAATTTGCAGAATCGGCTCTGGAAAGTTACGAGATCTTTCATTTGAACCTAATATAGATTTTTGCCTGGTTTTCAATATTACCATACAAAACGTGAAGACATTCTACTTGTCAAACATTATGGTAATTGACAGTGCAAGTGACGTCTACAATAGTGCCAAGCCAGCACATTGTGCAGAGATCGGATTGTGTCATGCTGGCAGCATGACCCAGATAGACACGGTTGCTAGAGTTGCTGTTCATAACTAGTAAAGTCTACTGCACCCCCCAGGAATGATCTTCTAATGGCTGCCTCTCGGCTGAAGTCTTAAAACGGTTTGTGAACACTCTGAGAAATCATCTCTCCCTCTCTACCAAATAAAACAAACGTGAAAAGTTCTTTCTGAGGAAACTTGAAACATTTCCCTTCTCTGACTACGGGTATTGGCTCCTATTGAGCTGTCCGTGCTGGGTCAGAGCAGCAGTCCGTGCTGGGTCAGAGCAGCATGAGCCGCACACACAGTGGAGAGACAACCTGGACAGTGAAGGAAAACAGTTTGGAGCTGGTCCGCTGCCCGTCTGGCTGTTGACAACTCGGAGAAGCTGGTGGTTTTAGTTGGCGTGATTCACGGCGTGAAAGGCGTCCAGTTCGTACTCGATTTCCTACTCTTTCACCGAGTCCATCATGACAAGGAGAGGAGAAGTTCTCCTCTCCTTGTCATGAGGCAAACACACACTGTTTGCCTTTCTCGGATGTTTGGAGATGATGGAGTGACCAGGGCATGGTGGTCAGGGTGGGAGTGTGCTCTGACCTGAGGTGTCATCCCATGACAGAGGTACAGGATGGGGACGTTGTCAGTGTCAGGTCCCTGGTCCAGACACAGGTCATTCTTCAACGAGTTCTTCAGCTGGAGGATGACAGAGGAAAACAGGATTTGAATCGATCTGTCATTCAAAAAGGATTCAGGGTTAGGTGAGCAAAGTGACAGTGGCTGATTGACAAGGGTGTGACATTATGATGGCCCTACTGCGTTCACGATCTGTGGTAAGCCCTCTATTGGCTTGCCAAGGATAATCTTAGAGGAATGTTCAAACAATGACAAAGTCTGACGGTAAACATAATCATAAGTTCTTTCAGGTTTCATGCTGTGGTGAGAAATAATAATGCAGAACACTCCTCTCTCTCTAGATGAGAAGAAAACTGTGAGTTGTGGCCTGGCTCGTGACCTGATATGCTGTACAGAACATGTAATGATTTTTCAGACCTTCATACATGACTGACAAGTTCATCAAATGCACCTAGCATATATCGAGTAATGAGGACAAGTTATTTCAGAACCCCCTAACTCCTAGAATTAATTTTAATAAGGCTGACCTATTTTCTCTCGTTAGCCATCTAGCCTTTGTGGTTTTATGGAAATACATGGTAGGAAATCAAGCGGAAAATGAAAAAGGCTCACCAATGAAACCTCTGTTTGTGTGTCACTGTAGATTTAGGCACACTGCACTGATGTACGGAGGCCTACATAAATAAAGCTGTTTGGGCTGAACATGAACAGCGAATATAAATACTGCCGGTATGTTGGCGTTGACTAGCATGCAAATACAAAGTCGTTTGTCTAGCCTTGCGGAGAATCCCATTGAGCAACAAAGCCAGCTCTGCTCACGAACCTTACCACTGAAGAACAAGGTACGGCGTCAATACAATACATGCATCATACAGAAAAACATACAGTAGCTGCTGACACTGTTGGTGCACAAATTACAAACCGGCCTCCTTCTTTGTGCTACAATTTATGCAGAAACGTACACGGCTCCTCTTGTGGAGGAGGTCGACAATAGATTTCACGCTAGATGTGCATACACAATAGAGCTCTCCCTCCTGCGCGTAATCAAAGCGTTCACACTTGGCCAGGTGTCTGTATAATCTCTGCCTTATCCCTGAGTCAGACCTCTCGCCCGGCTTGCTCCATTATCATATCATGCCCTGGCTGAGGGGAGCAGACATCCTGGCTACAGAGACGGGTACTGGCTTGGGGCTGGGCTTAGATACGGGGCTGGGGCTGGACGTGAGCCTGGGCCTGGATATGGACCTGGAACTCAGGCTGGGCTAGTGAGCAGCACCTCCACTGCATCCAGGAAGTCACCCCTGGGTGAAACGACTGTGTTCCCAACTGTCGTCGACCAGACCGTTCTACGATGCATTGTGATGTTCAAGCGGTGGTTTATTCCATTGGAGGTCTTAAAAAAAGGGGGAGTGTTGGGCTTACCACTCCGTACGCCACGGTGTCCGTGTACATCCTCATCTCGGGGTAGATGTTGACCAGATACCAACGGAACGTCTTACACTGCAGCCTCTTCCTCAGTGCCTTCCTCTCAGAGATGTCCCCGATGTCTATCCCTGAGTCCTACACACGCACACACACATAGACACACCCACATACGTTTAGCCTGTAATAGCATTGAAGATACAAACCCATCATGTTGACCTCACGCACAGCAAGCGGAGTAAGTGCGTGGCTTGGTGGTGGAAAGGGAAATCAGATCAGCCCTAGAATGGATTCCCCGCCTCCTCGATGAAATGATGGGAGCCAGCCACTCGGGAAACGCTTTCCTCCGACATTTCGATGTGCCAGACCCCTGCGAGCCCTTCATGTTCCCTGTACAAAGAACCACAGGACTGGAGCACCATCTGCCAGTCCCTCTCAAGTCCTCTGAGCGTCGTCCTCGCTCTCTGGCCCTGGCGCTCGGCAGCAGACCGGCCTGCCTGTCCACTTGCTCCCAATTATCTTAATTGCTGCCTCCCTTACGGACTCGAAAGGCTGAGGCGCACCTGATAAACTCAAGATCAACGGCAACGGAGAAGAGCAACAGGCCACCGAGGCCCCGTGAATGGCCCTGATGCGAGTTAAAGAGGTAGAAACAGCAACAGCTGTGGATTGAAATGAAGGAGGTGGGTAATGCGATTGGACGAGGCAAATTCATGAGGCTAATCCTGGGGTCTAAATAATGCCTCAAGCTCCGTGGGTTGAGTGGTTCCAATCATTGCTTTGCTTTCGATTCGATGATGCACCTACTGGTGCTCCTTTGGTTCAGGTTGATTCTATACATATTCATGCAGTTTATGCAACAACAAACAACATTTTTACTCAACCAAGCTTTGACCCATCCAACATCAGACGTTGGGCATCTGAGTCAGTCTGTTTGTTTATCATTCAGATTATGTGCTTACATTATTCATTAAAGCCTACACTATCTGCTTATCTATGCCACATCCATTTAGGATCTGCAAATAAATTGGACGGTCTTCAAACCAAGGCCGTAGCCATAGAGTCAACATTGGGGGGGACGAAGTAAGTTTTTTATGATAATTTAAGACGGTGTGCGTGGTTGCCTGTCGTAGCGTAGCACATCTATATTTTTACATCAATTTATTGGGGGGGGACATTTTGACCAGATTTGAATACTGGGGGGGATGCGTCCCCCCCCAATATATATTATGATTACGGCCTTGCTTCAAACCACACCAGAATGGAATATTCTACCAATCTTTATTTATAGATTCCACACTAAAGATCCCTTATCATGCCTGCAGTGGTTCATGTTAGTCCAGGTACTACTGGTCCCCCCTCTCCTCTCCTCTCCTCTCCTCTCCTCTCCTCTCCTCTCCTCTCCTCTCCTCTCCTCTCCTCTCCTCTCCTCTCCTCTCCTCTCCTCTCCTCTCCTCTCCTCTCCTCTCCTCTCCTCTCCTCTCCTCTCCTCTCATCTCCTCTCCTCTCCTCTCCTCACCTCCTGAGGAATGTTCCAGGCCATGTAGACGTGGCTCTTGAACTCGTCCATCCACACTTCTGCCACCCTCAGGGCGTTGCGTCTGACATGAGACGTCAGATCCTCGGTGTAGGGCTTGTGGGCACGCTCGATATGGGCTATGCGGGCACAGGGCAAAACCTCCACACTGCCCCCACACTGCCACACCTGGTGTCACAGAGAGAGGATGGATAGAAGGGATTGATAGATGGAGATGGAGAGAAAGAGAAAGAAAGGGGGAGAGAGAGTAAGTACATGCTGGACAGGTGAAAGCATAAACACAGATGCAGGCGTCTTCAGGAAAAAGGTCACTGTCTGAAGTCTCTTTCTCAGAAACAGATTTCCGGCAAAGATCTCCTCCATTCCTCCATTCTTCTGTCTATCTTATGCCGAGAGCCTGTCAAAGCAAGCAGAGAGAGACCTGGGCATTGAGGACAACCTATAACTTCACTCTGTTTCAGAACAAAAAAATAAAACTCACATTGGATGGTGTCAAGAGAACCTTTGTAATTGGGGGATTTGAGAGAATAGACCAGAAGGGAGAGAGGGAACCATATTCTCTCAGTCTGAGCCGTGTTCCATGTGCTCAGCCTTCACTGAGACTGGACTATTGGCTGTCAGCTAAAGTTTAGTTCCAAGAGTATATTATCTCACAGATAGACTCTGTACCTAAAGCTTTCACCACCCTTTTCTCCCTTGAAAGGTCAGCTGGCATCAAATCAGAACCTCTCTTCTCTCCTCTCAATCCATCTCAGCTAACTGGAATTTAAACAAGTCAACACATACCTTCCTTTCCACTCCAGCCCACACACCAATGAAGTCACTTACACTTCAAAAGCATAATCTATTCTGGACAGGCACGGCTCATTCCATGTTGTGGTTTCCACCCTGGCCGGCCACAGCTGTGTGCAGAGGCTGGCCTGACATGGGGAGTCCTGTTTATCTGCTATTGCTGTGTGTGAGGAGACTGCAGAGTCCTCAGAGACACGGGGAGAGCAAAACAAGATCCTCGCTTGATTATCACGGGCTGCTGCCAAACCAACATATTGATCCGCTTTGCAGAATGAACCGACGAGACCGAATCATCACGGTCCTGGGGTTCAGGACAGTGAATCAAACACGACCGTGTCCTGTCACGTGTTCGATGATGACGTAGGAGTCTCAAAGGACTGGGAGAAAGAGTTGTGACATAACCAGGGAGGAAGGTAGGCAAGGAACGTGTCGAAAATTGCGGGGCTAAACCGATGGCTCCCGTGATTGCACCTCGCAACCGATCAGTCTTGCTTTTCCACGGTCAAGACTTTCATTTGTACTGGCGGTTTCTCCACGGCAAACGAACCAACTGGCAATGTAAACACCCTGAGACTACTTCATCTAGAAGCCCCTGGCTGAACACACAGAGGTGGGGGCCGGGAGTGAGCTATCTGGGAGAAAGTCACGTCTGTCAACATCCCCTCTTGACCCCGGCCAAGAGAGTGAACAGCTCTAAACACACCAAAGTGAAGGAATCATCCAGGGCTTGAAGAGACACTTTAGGTTCCATAACCCCAATCCTCCTCTTCTCTCTCGTCTGTACTCAGCCCACCTCACTAAGACAGAGGAAAGAAGAAATGGACACGCACGCGTACACGCTCGCACACATACACACACACACACACGTACACACACACTAACACCTTTCACTTCCCTGCCAAATTCCTTCTCAGAGCAAAACACCTTCTGTGGTGAAACATTTCTCACTCCCTCTCTCCAGCACGTCGTGAAGGAATCGTATGATAGTACACAGGAACATCGTGTCCCTGCACCCTTAGTGTGTACAAGACAAGCCAGTCTGTGTTATAAAAATAGTTTTCTCTACATAAAAAGAGGCTGTTAATATCACATGTTTGAAATTATACAAATATATATATATATACACACACAAATTTTTTCAGTACACGTAATCTGATTGTCAGGTACGTTGTTCAGATAATTGTTTCAAATAAGTCTTTGATTTTCATGATGATTCACACCCTTTGTCTATTATAAAAACTTAAAAGGTTCCTCAGAACCCTTAATGATCTAAATTTCACGAGCTAGGATTGTCTGTGGGATTGTCTCTAGAGACCTACAGCTGTGGTGGAAAGGACCTTCATGCATTAGGACTGCTCTGTACTGTGACAACCCCACACACACTTCCCAGCACCAGGGACAGCAGCCCTCTGGGAGTCCTTTGCTGTTCCCGGCATTTGTTGATGATGACAATGGTTCAGCTCAAAACGGGATGAAAACGCGCGGCTGCGACTCGTTCAATAATCAACTTGACTAAATCAATCCACTTCAGCTTCAACAGGGCTCAGATAAGGAGAGAACCTTGAGCCAGAGGGAGAGGGTTTGAGAGAAGGAGAGAGCCATGGCCAAAAGCGTAAAGTATAGTTATTTTGTGTGCTTCGGCCGGCCAGAGTGGAGCAAGGCTCCCCCGAAGACCTGTTTTTCCAGGTAGAATGTGTTCTTTTCTTAATGAAAACACACGTGAGTGCAACTCATCCTTTTCTGTCAGGGGCCTCTTGAACTGCATGCGTCTCAGCGGTCTGAATCTCTGGGGTAGTCCCAGTACACACACACACTCCTAATGCTTTGTTTTCCACCAGAGAAGACAGAACCAAATAGAGTCTTCGAGCTCCAATAACACCCAGCAACACTGCATATCTCCCTCCTTATAAACAGACTGGCAGGCAGTACAGTTGGCAGGACTATGTAACACATACAGTACAGCCAATAAGCAAATACCCATCATTATACTCTCCCCATTCTGGCTTTGGCAATGGCAAAGTCATTTTGGGGATTAATGTGGAGAGAGGGAGGAAGACACCCAGGATGCCCAGGTTAGGACTCCTGAGGTTCCCTGCAGCTGTGCAGTGTGCTGGCCTGGTGGGTCAGAGGCTCTGGGAGAGTCCCTCAGCACTGCTCTGCTGTCAGCCAGAGGGGGTCCAGGCAGGAGTCCTGCAGGCAGGACCAGTATGCTGCAGGCAGCCAGACAGGCAGACAGGCAGGCAGACGGGAGGACCAGCCTTGCTGGAGCTCATTGAGGCAGCAAATTTGGGTCCAGATCCAGGGCCACGACGGTCTCTAGTTCAGCAACTGTCAGCCTCCAATCACTCCACACATCCGGGATGCAGGGCCCATATTAGCCTCCCAGCTAGAGGTCACTTCCTGCAGGGCTGTAGCCCAGCGGACTGGACCTCTATTTGCAAAGCATGGGCTCACCGAGCTCTGGGTTCACATGCAGTCAGACATTCTCCTGACGTCTCCATCCAAAGTTAAAGAAAGCCAAAGTGATTTGTCAACTGCTTATACAGAAGGCCTGCCTGAGACACTGAGTTATAATGTGTGAGATACAATCATCAATGTTTTCTACAGAAAAGCAATCAGCGGGTCCATTATCGAGCCTGGAAATTTCTAAAAGCAAGCCATTTTCGGGAGGAAAATGACTTATGGGACTAATCTCCTGCTCTTTCCTGAAGAGTGACTGATGATTACATCTGTGTCATTAGTGAGGATGGATATTTCCCCCATTGGGCGCCCTGTCATAAGCTCCTCTCTCTCTGTCTCTTTCCACAGTCTAATCCACACAGCACAGCACCACACAGCTGGAGGGGAGGCGGGTGTGTGTGTGTGTTTGCGGCCTGCCTCTGGGTGTTATTGTAGTGGCTGATTGCTGTATTGGTGCTGTTGCATGTACGCTGGGTGCTGGTGTGTTATTCTTAGCCCTCCCTAGGGGGAGAGCGGAGTCTTCTCTGGCCCATCTGCTCACGGTGCTGCTGCTGCCCCCCCCCCCCCCCCCCCCCCCCCCCAGGCTGCAGCGCTTCCAGCCGCCTCCAAGCAGTGCTGATGCAGGGGAACGTGCAGCCAGCCAGCCAGCCAGCCATGCCAGGGATAAAGGCTACTGCTGTGACTCGCCCTAGAACTGTGCTTGACATGATAAGGTGAGAGCCACACTCGGTACCACTCGTGGTCGCAACTCAAGGCAGCCTTCACAGAAATCAGGACGCTGATCTGATCCTCGAAATTGCTCTCTTTTTTTTTCCTGGTGCTCTAAAGAGGAGAGGGGGCCTTTCAGAGCTGTTAATGGAAAACAAAGGAACCTGGGGGATGTTCAGCCTGGCGGTCTGCTGCTACAGCTAGCTAATGTGTTCCAAGTACACACGGCACATTGCTTCAAGCCAAGAGACACCTCTGCAGTAAGTCAAGTTAACCTCCTGAAAAAGAACAGAGGGGATTCCATAGACCCTGGCTGCCAAAATACCCTGAGTCATTATTATAGCTAATTCTTTGGGATCACAGCCATTACCTGAGTATGGCCTCCGGCGCCAGGAAGCGACACCGTTACTCACCCTGACACCAAGCTCCACGTTCTCTCCCCCGTACACCTCCATCCCCTCATCCAGTAGGCCAATCTCCTCGAAGTACAGGCGGTCCACCACGAAGCAGCCAATCAGAGCAGGAGTCCTGGAGGATTCAACGCGAGACATGAACTCACACAAAGCTCTCACGAACACATTGCATTCGTTTCACCGAGGCTTTCATCCAAATAGAAACATATTTTTTGTCCTAGGTCTCAGGTGCGTGTGTACGGTACTTGATGGGGGCGCTGTTGTTGGCCTGGTGCCACCAGGACTTGGGGGGGTTGAGGTAGCGACACCACAGCTCCCAGTCGAAGCCCTGGGCAGACAGCGGATACTCCTCAATCTCAAAAGTGTCGTACTTGATGTTATCGAACGACGGAGAGATGATCCGCGTTCGGTCCTCCTTAATTCTCAGGAGGACCGGCTCAGCCCTTGAAACACAAAAGGTGGAACGCAATTAACTGCGAGCAGACATGAAACGCCAACCCACACCGTAATCTCAATATCCTTCTCTTCTAAATTGGATTGTGGCAGATATGGCTTCGGCAATGTGATTAGCACAGGCGGTTACGCAACAGGACGTGAGATTAGTGCTCGTCGTTTATTGAAAAATAGACTGCGTGAATAAGTACATTTGGGCCGTGAGTAAATGAGCACATAGGTAAGTGAGTGACTCAGACTAGACTCATTTACATGGCTCGGCAGAGGACATTTAAGTAAACCTGAGCTGAAAACTGACAGTTCTCTAAACTATTCCTGTGTCCTGATAATACTGCAAAGTGTTCCACTTGAAACAATAAGGGGCTGTAATCAATTCCCATGGCCTGTACCCGGAAGCTTTCCAGGGGGAAGCTGTTTACGCACCGAGATTTTAACACAACACAGATTAAAAAACTGAAATATTTTGTTGTTTAAATTCCCCTGACAGATTTGGGTCAGGCTGTTGAGAGCACAATTAGATGCAATGAGAACTGTGGCAACACGATGATCATTGCAGTGCCCCTTGGGAACCATGGGTGGTGTAGTCTTCACACCATGAAGCTGTAGCTTATCGAAAACAAGCCGCCCCCCCTGTCAGGCTGCCTGGGTCATCTACAGTTGATGATCATACAAGAGCTCTTTTAGGTTTTTGGAAAAATCAAGCAATCGTAGCATCTTTCTAGTCCTCGTGGCATCTTCCTCACCCATGGCTTTATGTGGGCGAGGGCTTCTATTTGCGCTTCAAAAGCCATGTACCGTGTATTGTATTGTGTGTTGAAACAGTGCGTGCTCATGTGCAGTGACTCACCAGCCGATGTTGAACTCCACGTGGGCGTCGAAGAGGGCTACGACGGGAGCAGTGGCTGCCCTCCACCCACTCACCCTGGAGCGGATGAGGCCCTCCTGTTTGGAGTGGCGCACCATCTTGATGAAGCCCGGGTGCAGGCTGTTGGTCTCGTCCACAAAGTCCCGCAGCTTCTCCTTGAGCTCATCTGAAGACACACACAGGGAGGAAGTCAGATGACCACACACACAATGTTTGGCTCTTTTTTTTCTCCACAAAACATTAGCGGCATGGAGTGGGAATTCTGTGATTTAGTAAAACAATATTTGGCTGATGGGCAAGAAAACCGGTTGTAACTGCAACTGCAGAAAGTGTTTCGGAAGATTGAACAAAGTTGTTTAGCTGAAATAATTGCCATGATTTACATGCTTAGATAACAGCCTTGTGCGGCAAGTTTTATGTACAGTATTAGACATACATACACACCATTAGTGTTAATAATGCATTAAACTTAAGAGAGTTTCCCCATGATCCCTTGGGAGATGAATAATTGTTGAAAAGCCATGTGAGCATACTTTCACCCCATAAAACCCCTTCTCTACAACCCAGGGGCCAGTACCTAGAAAAGTGGCAAAGCCCTCATGCTCCACTGCTTTGATCACTGGACCAAAGAGCCTTCTGTCTGAGTCAGAGGTCTCCATGGGGCTTTCTATGTCACAAGGGGGTACTGCTGTGTAGTCATATCAAAAGCCTGCAAGAAAGGCAGGAAATGGGTGTAGTTTTTGCAATTAGGCAAATCCTTACCTCAGCTGTCACTGGGTTGGTCAAAACCTCAATGAAGGAAAGCGGCCAATATTGGGCTTGAAAGTCCTGCAATCTTTTATAGCGGGTAGAAGTGAAACTGGTGGCCTCATGCCCAAGTATCTCACTTAATTTCCATAATTGTTTAGGGCAGAGAGACAGAATGGATAGGGAGTGCTTTGGTCTTAAACCATGTCCAGATTTTCAGAAGATCTACACAAGACCAAGCATAAAGTCGACCGTCTCTTTAAGTGCAACTCTAAGTCTGAAGCTTTTTGGGAGCAACTCCACAGGACAGGAAACATTATGTCCAGCGCATCCCCAGTTTGAGTCAGGACTTAAATTTGGCAACATTTTATAAAAATAACTAACAAATGTATCTACATAGCAATACTTATAACATTTTAGTTGATTTTTTTAAACTTTTTCATCATCCTAGAAACTAAGATTAGGCAACAGCTATATCATTCCAAAGCATCTCCTAAACTGACATCAGTATTTAGTAGAGTAGTAATTAGCTTTGAACTACCCCATTGGGCGTCCGCTTGTTTTGATGTGACATGCCATCAGTCATCTCTCACAATACCCACCAGATGGTGGGACAAAAGCCCAGAACAGAGAGAACGTGAACGGTACCACCCAGCTGGGCGAGGCTGGCAGCAGAATCCAACTATCACAGCACTGCCTGCGTAATGTGGAACATTCCACCACGCTACAACTGTTCATAATAGGAAAGTTGCTCGACACGATTATAGACAAATACAATTGGACAGGAGAGATCCATCTCCTAAAACAAAAAGCCAGCGAGAGTTTATATTGACTTCCACCATAAGTATGGAAAACAATATTCCATATTTCAATACTTCTTAGTCAAGACTAAGTTTATGAAGCAAGACAGGAGCGTACAGATCGCCTATCATCGCTGTGTGTGACATCATTTGGCGGAAAATGAGTGCAGCAGGTATCATTACACATGCATTTACCTCATTGTAACCTGAGGAGAGGTAGGTTGAGAGCGGTGTTAGCATTAAGAGCACAAGGGCCATTTTGTTTTCTCATTATGTTCCACATGCAGCTGCAGTTTCCCTCTAGCAGGCTTCACGGTAATCCTCCACTCCTTCGATACACAATAGCAGAATACTAAGCAAGCTCTGAGGAGGAGAAGTTTGAAGCGTTGACAGAATCTCATTGGATAAAAAAGAACCCTTATGAGTTACTACAACTCCGAGGTGCCTGATGATATACAAACACATCAGAACGTCACACTGGGGGGAAAAAGGTGAATAAAGTGTTGCACACGCAATTAATCATTACAGTAAATCTTGACTGGGAAAGGTCAACACTTTATTTATGTTCCTTTTAGGTGTTTCGCAAGTCAAGGTTTTCTGAAGAGGTTTTATAGCCAGCCTTGAAGCATACTAGCAAAGGCCTGAAAGCGGTTATGTATTTTTTTTTGGCCTGAAAAGATGTAGTTTATCCTTGATAGAAACTGGTCTGTCATTGATCATTGAAAAAGTTCAAATGGCCAACTGAATGTGTGATGAATATCCCACTGTTATAAAATAGAGAATGGATATTTGGCAACGACCAGCTGGATGTATGCTAATGCTTTCCTGGTCTCGCACACAAGTTCAATAATGGAACAGTCAAAGCCAAATGAAATTTCCACCGTTGAAATCATTCCCTCTTTCATATCGGCCCTTCTCATTTTCACCCTCAGGAGATAAGACCCATGGGCTCCTTATGAGCACCTGCTGATGAATTTCTGTCAGGCACCTTAACTCATCTGTAATTTGTTTAAGACAATTAATAATTAGGGGATTCAGATGTGAGTGTATTGAGAGTGAGGAAGATGAAGTGTAATGGTGTATAATGAATCATAGTAAAGCACATTGAGTAACTGGTTTGTTAGCTCGAAACCAGGCCAAGAACATCAATCTTTCATGTCCAATATCCCACCAGTGGTCTGCCCAGAAGTAATTGGCTCATTTTACAGTTTGATTAGGAGTAATTGGCAGCCAAGTAAACAACACCAACTAATTGTGGTCAAGTGTTGAGTACCAAGGAACTTTTTTTTTCCGTGAAAACTCAGAGAGCTGCTCATTAATGTAATGAACCTTGAATAACAAAGTAGAAAAAGAACCAAAGAATGGGCAGAAGGGTGGACATGACCCTGTCAAAGAACACATCCTTTGTATGAAAAGTCCACTGTTGGTGCGTCAGCATGGCAGGAGCCGTGAGCACGGCTTGTCGACCATGATACATCACAAAGCCTCCTTCTTCATTCTAAACATGTCATTCTAAATCTGGCACAAGTGAGCAGATTACACTCCATGGGGCTGCAACGACTGAAAGGACGCGTTTTTTTTAGTCCTGTCTGTGTGTGTGTGTGTGTGTGTACTAGACTGCAGCTCCGGGCCTGCAGAGACGAACACACAGACTGATGTCCATCACTCAGTCTGAACCTGGGTGGGCAACTCTATCAGAGCTGAGAATGTAGTACATGAACAAAATCCCTTCCACTCCGCCTAAACAGAGAAAGACGTGGGAGAGAGGAGAGAGGAGGAGAGAGGGGTGGGAGAGTAGACATGAAGATATCTGAAAAAGGATAGGGGAGGAGGGGGTGTGACGGGGTGGGGGTGATGATAAGAGGCCAGAGATAGGGAGGCTGAGACTGAGGCTAAGGGAAAGGGAGGAGGCGGACAGAGAAAGATCCCCCTTCATGCCTGTGATGTACGACCCCTTCTCTCAGAGAAGGAGAGTATGTGGATAACTAGGCATGACATCCTCTTAGATATTCTCCTCTTTGTCTGTTAGGATGTGCCTGAGGGGGCTTCGGCGCCTTTCGTGAGCAGAATGGAGCCAGAGCTTGACTCTCCGATACAACCCTGACAGACGGACACACTCCACACACACATGCACACACACACACGAGGCGACAGATTCGACTGACAAGTCTTCTTTTTTGTCTTCTTTTTTTTTACATTCATTTCTCTGCTGTCTACAATAAACGTCATACATAGAAACGATGCTTAGCGCGTACAACACTTTGGAGAGCTGGGATGAATATCAAATCAGGCCCCGCCTTCCCTGCCTGTCGGTCTAGTGAGTAAGCCCCTGTCAGGGAGACAAACCTTCTTCAGGTCATCATCCAATTAGGGAAGAAATCAGCCAGGTCAATTTGCCCTTCTCCCCCGTCCTCGGTCACGCCCTCCCTCCTCTGCATGCTAATAGCAGGAGGAGGTGAGCCCTGCAGCACTCTCCCATTACCACGGGCAGACGCCTGGGGTGGGAGCAGGTGACGGCGACCCTTGGAGACAGCCCCGTGCCTGGCTGCGGGGCAGCGGGCTGACAATGGTTAGCAGAGATAAGATTAGCAATCATGGCAATAATGATAAGGGTACATCTGTCAGAGGTGAACCTGACAGAATGGTCTTGCAAACAGGTTGGAATACCATTAGCGAAATGTCAGAGCGTGACTGGGGTTCCCGAGGGACCTGGAGAGGCTGCTGTCTGCCTCCCAATTATGTGATAACATCAGAGCCTTCATGGGACGTGATAATCCACTTGAGCTAGAGGAGGGCCGAGGCAACCTTTTGGATTTCCACCTCTTTTAGGACACAACGGATAGCATCACCGAAAAGGGACTTGGCCTTCCCCCACCCAAGGCTGGTAATGGTATGTTCCAGGAGATGGCTTGACCTCCCTGAGGTAGTACACAATGTCTCAGGGACCCTGGGATTAGCAGGGGAGTGTGTGTGTGTGTGTGTGGGGGGGGGGGGCAGGGGGGTACATGTCCACAGCTGGACTGAGAACAGAAGAGGGGGGAAATGCTGCAGGGGTGTCTTTTGAATGAGTTATTATCCCAGCAGGATATAGTGTTTGGTCCAAACTGACCCATCCCACTCATCTACCCTACAGTGTTGACTGGATACAGACGGCCAAGGCTGAAAGAGGAACCTTGGTGTCACTCGCTCAGAGAAGCAGGCTGAGGAAAGGCTCCACCAAGACGCGTCTGCCTGCATCTCACATCTGATTTCCTCTGTAATCAACAGCTCCAAAAAAATCATCAGCCTGGGTGACTGTGGCCATAATTAGCCTGCATCGGTTGACAGTCGAGCCAGCCCTCCCCCCTCAACACATTGATGTTGTGCTAAAAACGATCCCTTTGGAACTCACACTAGGCTTGCTTCATGTAATACCTAGAGCTGGTAAGCGGTCCCAGAGCTCTGAGGTTTGAAACCCAGACAATGCATTATCTAAACCCTTCATTACTCCCCTGGATGCCTCTCCACCTAACAGACGATTTCCTGGCTTTTCCTGCTAATTAGTATTCTTTTACCTATCTGGTAAATCCAATGAGCACAGCCACTAATTAAGAACATTAAAGAGCCAGATTAAATAGGGGAAGTCGACAAGAAACAGAGGAGTAATTGCTAAGACTGTAGAATTCCCTGCTGATTAGCTGGAGGCCAACATGGCTGCACCCAAAGTGATAAATACCACTGATCCAGCTCTGAAAGGCAGGAGGCAATCCGAATGGAAACTACCGGTAACTCGTTGCATCACAAGCCACTTCCAGTGCCGATACACCTCTTATCCTTGTTGGGGCGATTGCCCTTTTCATTCTATGGTGTGACGCAGCGTTTTTCACATTTACATTTAGTCATTTAGCAGACGCTCTTATCCAGAGCGACTTACAGTAAGTACAGGGACATTCCCCTGAGGCAAGTAGGGTGAAGTGTCTTGCCCAAGGACACAACGTCATTTGGTGTGGCCGGGAATCGAACTGGCAACCTTCAGATTACTAGCCCAATTCCCTAACCGCTCAGCCACCTGACTCCCTTTTCTTACCACTGTTGCTGTTGTCATCCACCAGGATGATCTCCTTGAGGAGGTGGGATGGAGTCCTGTTCATGGCAGAGTGGATGGAGCGCAGGATGACGGACAAGGCCTCGTTCACAAAGATAAACACGATGCTCACTTGGGGAAGGTTGGAAGGGTAGGAGATGTTCCGACACCTGGCGGGTAAAAAAAACAGACCAAGATTTGAAGCGTGTGTCAATAGTAACATCCTGTCAACGCATCAGTAGGAAAAACCTAGCCTGGATTTCTCTCATGCCAGTGCGATTAAGTCTCTTTTCTGTGGTGCTGGTCAATGTGCCAATGCTTTGGGCTGACTCACGAGCCAAACACCATAGGTGTGGCACTCGCTCGAATGTGTTTGGGTGTGATCCAGCCTCTGTAGTAAAAGCACTGGTGAAAGCATAAGGATATAGCACTCTTCTGAAGCCCTTGTGAGAGTGTTTTATCGAGTGATGAGGTCGAGGTCTGATCTTGTATGCCGTTGCTAGACAGAAGGAGTCATTACGGCAGATGAAACTGCATCTCCTTTGTTTGAAGATACACTCTCCTCATTCTCCACTTGTCAAAGTCGAAAAAAGGTGTCAACATTTTTGAGGCACGCACTCTCAGGCTAAAAACACATTAGAGGAATTTCTTTTTAAATACTTTTTCACAGGAAACTCTGCCAGTGTTTAATAATTTGATTGTAAATAGTGTCAGCTATTCTGAGAAACAAAAGGCACTACAAGCTTCAGAAATAGTCTGTTGCATCAAACCAGTTGTACTTCATACTGTTTCACACTAGACTTTGAGGAGCTGCACTGCATAATGTGAGTGGCGATCAAGTTTCCCTCCAACAAGAACTCACCCATCGGGTCTGAGGTCTGGGATTGGCCGGTCCAGAGAGAGGCGATCGCTGAGGTAGCCGTTGTAGCCAAAGTACTGGAACATCTTCAGCGCCACCCTCCGGCTGTCCGGACTCAGATCCTGACCCCAGTGGGCGAACAGGGAAGAGTCCCCGAAAGATCTGTCTGCCTGGCCGTCCTCGCCCTTCACCGGGGCCTCTGTGGAAGTCGGGAGGATGACAGATAGCATGAAGGTTAGCATGGGGGCCCCACCCGCTCAGACTCAGAGGTGAGAACAGGTGACAGAACTCTTACATAACAAGGTCAAAACAACCTACAGGAGAGCACTCAACAGAGGAACACAAAATGTGGGGGGAGGGGGGGGACTGATTTTATCCACGCTGCAGTTTTATCCCGCAGTCCGATTTTGATCTTACTCTATGTCTACTTAACCGCAAGTCATGGGAGGGGGTTCTGTGTAAATTAAAAAGAGAAAAAGTCAAGCCTTGTTAGGGTTGAGAAGCCTGTGAGTACAGCCAGGGGGTGATGCTATGAAAAACCAGAGATACATTAAAACAACGTAGCTAGATGAAAATGAAATGATAAGCTCCAGAGAGTCTGATAGCGTATTAAGCATATTCAATCTCTATGGCTCTCCCTTCGTACATGTGATTACAGTGTTTACCTGAGCAATCCAATAGAATTTAAATAGATCCTCCATTCACAGCCTTCCTCTATGCCTGTTATAAAAACACACACACACTGTGGTCCGCCCAGGGCTGTCATTTAGCCTTCTCATTCTGGAATCCTAGTGTCTGCTGGGATATTATGCGGAGGGATTCGACAGTGTGTCAGAGTGAATGATGAATCTAAGCTCTCTCTGAGTCTGAATAAGGCCACGGAGTCGTTTCAACGTTGCATTGTTGAGCGGCTATGTGACATTTATGATTCTGCTGAAGACACACAGAAATGTGTGCAAAGCTTGAATGTCATCCCATCCTAAATTACCCTCGCACTATAAAAGAAGATCTGTGACAAAGGTTATCTGGGATATGACGGAGCATCGTCACAGTTCTACGATGATCCACTGGATACTAAAAGGCTCGAGCAACAGTAAAAACGCCAAAAGCGACTTGCCAAAATCAAAAGTGAATGATTTATTCATTTCCTGTACATTCATTAGCTAGTGTCATTCAAAGGTTTTATATAAAAACAGTTGAAAGACAATCATTAACATTCAACTGAATAAAACATCGAGGGAGCAGCAGGTCCACATAGATGGGCTGGGTGGACTGCAGGCCTACTCACAACAGTGTTGACGAGGCATGTACTAGAATGTTCCGACGGTATGGATTTTATCAGACGCACACAGTACAAACATCGCTTCAAGGTGACGCGTTAAGGTTAACGCTCAACAAAAAACTAGGTAACGTTATTTAAGACTTAAGCCAACAACATGCAGACAGCCCTTACTTTGTAACTGTTTACCTAAGGTCTAATGGTATTCCTGGACTGTGACAGAGAGGAAAGAGCAGAGTGAATCTCTCCTCCCAGGAGATTAGAAAGGTGTCACTCTGGAACACAGCGCAGCATCATAAATCAGACCCACGTCTCTGCATCACGCTATGCTGATGAAGTATGACATTTCATCTCTCTGCCTCAGTGGCACACACAGGAAGGCAGGCTGGGGGTGTCAGACTTCTCGGGGAGACAAACAACCATATATCACGGGCCCCAAAGCTGCCGTGGCATTTATCAAGTCCCAGGGAATACTCAGGGAAGTACTGGGTTACCAAGTCACTCAACCGTCTATCTGTCTGTCTGTCTGTCAATGTCTACGGACATGCTGCAATGCACACAATTTCCAACACTTAAAAGAACACAACAACACACACGCTGTATTTATCAATAATTAAAGCCTACTGGCCAACCAACAAGCACAAAATCAACATTTTTGGGTTCGCGAAAAGTACAGTTTTCACTGATGCCAACTGTTAGTTCCTGGGGCAGTGTGTTCGTTAAACCTCCAACACAGCGCCATGGAGCTTTGATGAAAGCTAAGTTGCATCCATTCGTAATGGACTATCATAATGACGAAAGCACTGCAGCGATGCGACTCCTCGGTTTGGGAAAACAGGCCCGGGGGCAGCTTCACTTCCAGTGTCTGCGCTTCTGATTAATTAGGCCTACTGAGACCGCCTCGTCAGCAGGCGACACGTTCGAGCACAGCCAGGGTCAGGGGTTGCTACTTTGTAGACAAAGTAACCTAGGCAACGTGGACATTGCCCCGGCTGCTGCGTGCGTCCTTTCCGAAAGGCTCTTTAGTGCGACGTGGAGCTGAGCTGAGCTGTGAGGCCTTGTTCGGCGGCGCTGGCAAACCACTAAGCTACAGCATATGGCCCTAGTACTTTGGCAGATGTGCAACACTTATGCTCCACTAATGATGTGCTCAGGTATTAACATGTCTTAGATCGGATCCAAGATACCGGCTCTGTTTCTGGCATGGTCCTCCTGGGACCGTGTGGGCAGCACTAGGTACTAAGCACCTAGGTGCCCTGACCTACTGTGAGGTTCAACTGAACAGGTGTCGAACGCCCACAACCCAGCGCAGGCTACGCAACCAGCAGCACTCAGGAGCTCTCACGGAGTAAAACACACGGAAAAGCTCTCCCAGGACTCAGTCCCCCTTTCCAATGTTCAACAAGTGAGGGTTATTATATAAGCGCCAACTCCTTGCACTGACCTTTAAAATGGTGAGCTCGAAAAACTCTCAGTTCCCTACAACAAGGCCCTGAGGTACTGTAGAAAGGAGAGGGGAACTATAATATATAAAGAATTATCCCTATCATCATAATCATCACCGGGCATCTCCTTTAATAGGTGACAGAACAGCCTGGTACGGTCTGTCTCCTGTGGTCTCTCTGGGTGGGAGGGTGTGTGTGTGGACCCTGTGCCTCTGCAGGTGGTAGTGTTTGTGTGAGAGAGAGAAAGGAGAGGGAAGGAGGGAGGGAGGGAGGGAGGGGAGGGAAGTTCTGAGGGGCTGAGGAGGGAGGCCCAGTGGCCCCTGCCTTTGAACACCCATGGCCCCCATCCATACCCGGGGTAACTCTGCCCTTCGGCTTATCAGCAGCCGCCCAGCCCGATGATGCCGTGAAGCCAGTCGGTGATGCTGCTCCATTGTGTGCATATCGGGACAAGTCATTTAGGCCTGTGTGCTTACCGTAGCACATCTACACAGGGGCAAAGCTGAGGACACAAAGGCCCTTTATTCCTCCCTCAGGAAGCAAGCAGCACTGGAGTGCCGTGATAATGGCTCAAGGAAGTGGAGGGTGGTGTAGAGAAGGACGCCCCCCCCCCCCCCCCACACACACACACAAACAGAGGGTGGAGAGTGGACAGTACCGCACACATCCACTAGCCTCTGCTGTGCCATCCAAGACGCTGTGCTGTGTTGTGAGCAACCATTGATCGGATTTCCTGTTGGCTGAATAATATCCAGCCTATTGCACCATATAACTCCCCCATCACTGTTCTTCTCAGTAAGGTTCAGAGGGATAAACAACCTCTCTTGTTCCAACAGATCATTGGTCTCATCGGCATTGCACTCTGAATCACTGCTTCTACGTCGGGTCATCTGCTGTACACTAGCTACATAGCTGAGAGCCAGTAGAACACTCACAATTTTTTAAAGCATCTTCTGCTATATTTTCTGTGGTACTTACACAAGCGAAGAAACCCTACAATTAAATGTGAAGTTCATCGTTTTCCTCCATTCATCCACAAGTGGCATTGCAGAAGGACACTTTCACCCACGCAACGTTTGTCTTTCCGACACTTCAGAGGACGCGTGTCGTCTCACAGCACACGGCAACTCTGAGGCGGGGAAACGGCCCATCAATCTGGAGCTGAAGTGAGAGAAAGAGGAAAGGCTTGAAGTGTAGGCTAGCTCTCCTTGAGCATGGATCTTCATCGCCGGCGGTCACTCGAGGAGAGGATGACCGGCCGCGCCGTGTGGGTCTTCAGATGGCTTGTGGAGGTCCGTCTGCGGTCCTCTTAATCTGGTGCCCTGCGGGGAAGGAAGAGTGCTGCTGCTGGTGGTGTTTCCTTTCATTTTCTCTTGCCCCCTCGAGGAGCTGTGGTTTGGTCTCTGCGACTCGGCGGAGCTCCATCCCCTGACGTGCAGCTCCTTCCTGCACAGGCCTCTTCTCCAGGAGCGCCTGTCCGGCGACATGTGTTCCCAGCTGTTTGATGGGATGCAGAGTTTCTTCCGAGTCGTCCGACGTTGCCCTTGGAACGTTTGTTTTTGCTTGCCGGTGGCTCGCTGACCTCCCTTCACATGGGTGGTGCAGGATGTGACGTGTGTCGGACTTGAGAATGACATGGCCTGTCATCAGATCCTCAGAATCTTCGCCGAAGTTCTTTGGTGGTGTTCCAGGGCTCTCAGGTGCCTGCTGTAAGTGCTCCATGGCTGGGCACCATACAGCAGGGATGGGAGGACCACCGCTCTGCAGACCAGCAGTTTAGTTTGACCCTCACGGTCTCAGTCTCAGGCACAAACACACACCCCTAGACACTTAACTTGCCTCATGTTCCAGGAAAAAAGCACACCTAGTACCTGGAAAACACCTGGGCACTTCCAGACTCATGCAATATTGATGTGGTGAGGGTGTTTGGCGTTGGGGCAGGTGTGCTTCTCAAATGCACTGTCGAAAAGACACAAGTACAGGCAGGACTGGAGTGGGCTGTTCTTTGTGATAGCTTAAGTGTACCGCAGAGTGTGAACACCCCGCTGAAACGCTGCCAAGAATGTCCATGAAATACCTCAAAGAGGGCAAATATCACCTGAAAATCACCCCTGACAACCAAGAACCAATGTGGTGAATAGAGGGGAAAGGAACAACTCTTTTTTGATCAGCATGGAAACACGCTGGGAGGTGTGGGCTAGGAGGTGTGTCACACCTCCACCATGCCACACATACAGCAGAAACCTCTAAATACCTGGTTAAATAACCTCCATGAATCAACACTCATCTGTCAAACCCTTCTGTCACAGACATTTACGGAACAAGCCTTTTCCTGTGAACGTGCATCATTAGCTGACACTCCAATCCCACAGGACCGGCCTCAGTTACAGAACCACACCAGCGCTCTCACTAAATGCAGTTAGGACTGTGCCAGCCAGCACATGTTAGCTTGACAACACATAATACAGCTAATAGCCAATTAGTGTTTCTCACAGGTTGAGGGGCTGTGGGCTTTACTATGCTGCAAAGTTGTCCACTGGAGATCTGAGTGCTACCACTGGGTCAGAGAAGGAGGCTGGCTCTCATTAGAGCACATCAGTAAATGACACGTCTTCCTGACATTGTTCCCTTTCCGAGAGTCGAGCTATGGAGGGTGTGGACATAAACACACACATACACACACACAAAAACCACTACTCCTTCCATATGTTTCTCCTCATTACATTAATACAATCACAAATCCCTTCAGGAAGGAACGGAAGTTGAAATTCGATTCTGCATCCTCAAAAGCTTTGGGTGGTTCAGGAATGTTATGCCTCATCCAAAGGTTCAAGGTTGGGGAATGTGAGCACTGCCAAAAGCTAAGGTCAGCTGAGGCGTTTCTCTTCGAGACGTCCTTTATGTGGAGCTCACTCCCTGAGCACTGGGCCTATGCAGAAGTACTACTCTCCCCCCCACCCCTCTCCCCCCCCCCCCCCTCTCCCCCCCTCACTCAGATGTGAAAGAGGTCTTGTTTTTGTCATGGGAGTCTCATCTGTGCTCAATGATGCGAACCTGATTTCACCTGAAGGGTTGCTGTTTTCTGTGTAAACCGGTGCCCAGGGTATAGCCTTAGCTCAGGGAAAAAAACACGATCCACCGCAAGAAATAAATCAAAACATTTCAGAGAGTTCACTTCAGTGACTCACCTACAGAAGCTGCCAAAGGCACGCAGAGACACAGGCAGGAGGTTGACATGAAAATACTGAGGATCCATTCAACGCAAACTCTTTTATATTCTCCAGCTCTTGTAAACTTCAGCTTTTATTTCTTTAACACTCGACACTGAAACCACATGCAATCTTTACTTTAAAAACGACTTGATCAATGTTTGTGAATGGGATGCAACAATAGGTGAGCACTTACAGTACGGTAGGTGGACAAAAGCCACGATTTCAGATCGATTCAGAGTGGTCGGGAGTGACTGGCAGGGCCAATCCAGAAAGGCTGAACACTGGAGATACAGCCTCACGATTCTACTCGCCAGGAAACTCACTGGGCAATGATTTTTCACCCACGTTCCATCAGCGTTTCGAAAATTACAAACAAAACTCCACAGATGATACTTTCATCAATTCCGAAAACTAAAGAGGTTTTTCTCTCTTGGTAATTGTAGAGGGTAGTTCTCAAAAGCATAATCCATACACAGCAGCAGCTTGCTGTTTTGGGAGGCAAAGCCATGTCAAAAGCCGCCACATATCACGTTCACGTATGGGCCCTTCGGAATCTGCATGGTGGACGAGAGGAAAACCGCTTCGAATGAGTGAGGATGAGCTTAATTTGCGGTAGGGTAAGTGAGGCGTGTGTTCATGTGATGCTTGTGTGCAAAGCACCTCTGCAAGCCTTTTGTATGTCTCCACGTATCACAACGACATAGTGGTGCTGGAGCAACACAGAACATGATGATCGCTCCCGGAACAGTTCCCCTCCCCCGATCACTCACATGGGATCACCAGATTGAGGAAATAGATACCGGAGCCCGGTGAAATAAGATCAAGATGAAAGCATTTGATCTGATGATGCTGGTCTTTCACGAGTATGGTGTAAGAAGATCATTTGGAATACTGTGACACATTATTGAGATATTGCAGATGCACAAGGATCCTTCCTTTCGTTGATTCATGTAAAGAAATTCAGGGTTAATTGGATTGGTTTCTTATGACAGAACAGATCATTTGGAATATTTTACACAGTAACATGAGGAGACAATTATAGATTTTTTCATATAATTTCTTGTGGCAAATGTAGCACATTTAATTGTCATGCAAAAAAAACAAGGAAAACAGACCTTTGAAAGGAACACCTTCCTTGATGAAGACTACAGATGATGTTTTGCTAAGGCCTACGGTGCTGTTCTATAGAAGCTGAACCAATCCATAACCATGTGCTTTGGTAGAGTAGGAAGGATACAGAGAGGTGGGAAGCTTTCAGATGTGCTCTGTTCAATGTTTCAGTAAGAGGCTTGCCTCTCCTTAAACAGCCATCCCACAGATGGCATGAACACCCCACAGGTTTTGCATGAGTTTCTAACCCAGTGCATCTACAACAACCTTGACTGGCCTACGTAGGAGGAAACAATCCACATGAACTTTCCTCCAACACCTTTCATCCACCTGGTGCTGGGCCTCCCCTGGATTATTCATGCCGCCCGACTTTTCAGTGAGCGAAGGCTGATGGGGAAACTGTCACGGGGGCTCTTCCACTCCAGCTCATCACCCCAGGGCCTGACGGCTAGTCGCGCTCTCCTAATGGACGAGACGGCACGCTCTGTGTGGCGGAGGGGGCGCAAACACCACGCAATCACACCCTCGCCTCTTCCGGTCGATCAAGTAAGCGCCTGGTTTTGGTTTCCCCCCGGCATGAGGGCCCCTTCGTCCCGCTGGGAGGAATGGGCCGGCGGGCGCTAGTGTAGTGTGAACGGCCCTGCCGCTTCACAGGGAGATGGAGTGCGATCTGCAGCCCGAGGTAGCGTGCCATTGTTGTTGAAAGGCTGGAAGACAAGCGTCACTAACTGGAGCAGCTGTCGGAGGGTGCCTGCACCTCCCACAGTACCCATTCAAGGTGGAAAAATCCGCCTCCGAGGCTTGTAAGTCTCCCGTAGCGAGGCTGGTGGAGCATGATGGAAGCAGGGTGCCAGCCAAAGGCCTTACTCGACACAAATGTGAGGACTGAAACCACCAGAAATGCAGAGGGGCCTTATCATAAGACGGATCTTTTTCCATAGGCATTCGTAACGGAGGAGAGGATTGTTGCCGAAACGGTTTGCTAATCCCATTCTAATTCAATGGAGCCCTCCCCTCACATCTGTTCATAGATAAAAACTGAGCAAATCCCAAGCAAAGGGAATAACTAGAGCAATAAATGGAGCGATAGGCCGTTCTCCGACTTGTCATCCATCCCACCGCCGTTGCTTTTACTCATCAGAAACATGCCAGTCCTGTTGGTCTGCACGACGCTTCCTACGTGCTTCACTTTGGTCACGCTGAATGAGTTCTCTCTCTGCTCATTTATCTCTCGGTGAGGATAGAGAATAGGTCCCGGGGAGGCAGTAAGGAAATGACGCTCCCCTCCTCCCTTCTTCAAATGGACACTGTCACCTCCATCCCCCTGCCCTCTCTCTCTCCCCCTGCCCTGGCTCCACTTTACAGAGCTGTAACCGTGGACAGCACAGTAACTGGATCCGTGGGCACTTGCATTTTCTCCAGTGAATCTCCTCGTCCTTCTCAATGAGCCTCAGGGCCACTCCTCCAGAGCCCACCAACCCCTAACCAGAGGGAGGGAGGGATGGAGAGATGGAGGGCTGGATGGAGGGCTGGATGGATGGATGGAGGGATGGAGGCTAGAGAGGGACTGAGGAGGCTGCAGGAGGCTTGCTATTGGCTGGATGATGCTGGGCTTTAAACAGCGATGACTAGAGGGTGGTCCTGTGAGGATGCTAGCGGGTGTTCTCAGCCAGCCTGTGAGCAGCAGCATCAGAGACCTCCAGCTGGGAGCTTCAGAACCCTCCCAGGGGGAGACTACCTGGCGGCTGGTCTACAACATAGGCGTGACTATAGTCTGTTTGCCTCAGGTAATGACTACTCGATAAAACTAAAAACTCAGATGGCTTATATTTATTTCATTGATGTTTTTTACCCATGTGAATAATTTAGGCCAGGTTAAAGCTTTCTCATTTGAAGTAAACACCTCTTCTTGGTACAGCCAAATGACTTTGCAAAAGCCTCCCAGATTGGGTTCATTTACTTCATACAGTACTGTGCAAATGCATGGAGGTCCACTGAGATGTCGATTCATTAAGATGTGCTAAAAAGGTTTTTGGCATGGTGCATGAAGTTGTCAATAGTTGGCTCATGATTACATTTCATATACTTTTTACACATGCCCAAAATGTTTCAAACTCCAACATCATCTCAATGTGATCAATTGAAATTGAGAAGAGGCGTGGACTTGGCTGTGTCAGTGACACTAATTCTCACAGACTATCTGAAACTGGGCTTTTGATTCCAAGAAACTGTCAGAAGCTGGCGCTACCAGCCATCCTGAGCGAATAGCTGCTTGGATCTTTAATAATTCCAATACTTCTAAACAGGATAACGCATTTGCATCCTACTCATACTTCAGAGTGTGTATATAATACTGCTCTCATTTTAAAGTCTTTTATATCAGTCACACAACAGCTGCTGGAAACCGAGAACTTTAATTCCACCCCCCTCCCCCCAACAGGAAAAAAATGTAAGTGCTGTGGGAGATTTAATTGACTCAAAACAGTTTGCCGTGGTGAAAGCAGCTGAACCAGCTGAAACAGTCCGGTCCTTATCGTGCGGGTGCAGGAGCCAGGCTCCAGCACATGAGAGGGGAGTTCTCCTCTGAGCTGCTTCGTTAGCACCCCGGGTCAGAACCACACAGAGGGCTGGCTGGCTGGCTGCTGGTGGCAGCCGCTGCCCTCTGTGCCAGACTGACAAAGCACTGCCTGGTGGCTATATCCCTCTATCGTGTTTTGTCAGAATATCTGTTTTCCACAGCTTCATACTGCATTTTTGTGGGGGAAAAGGTGTTGTAGAAGCATCTATTTCGAGCTTTCAGAAGAAACATTTTACACCCTGTGGCCTCCCAATTTGAGCTATTCTTTCCAAACTGCTTGTGGCAGGACAATATTCCCAGAGACTATTTAAATCTGAGACAAAACAAAGAAGCCCTTCTTACTGCTGAATAGCTATTCATGACATTGTTGTTGGTTGCATGATGAGTTATGTATGTTCATTCTATTAAGTAGTTTACAATATACCACTGTCTTACATTGGAACTAATGGTGTTGACAACTATGCCATGAATTAAAGTGAGAGGATTTATCCAGATACACTGCACTAATGTCCTTTGAATATCCCATCCAGTGTAGGGATTTGTGGATGATACAGTTTAATGAGACTTGTGCTGAACACCATCTAATCATTTGTGCACTAAAGAACCACACAATAACACAGGCCTCAAGATTTCTGTTGATAGTCTTCTAATGTACTGTAAAAAAAAAAAGGTAAATTACACAATTTCACACGAACGAGTAAAGAGGTAACCATTCTGCAAATACAGTTATTTATTTTACCATAACTAAAGAGAGTTATATGGAGGTAACGGGTAGATTTGTATGGTTCTAAACATAAGATTTGATCAATGTGAATGTGCCAGAGCTCATTCTTATTATTGTTCCATATTGTACAATGATGCACAAACTGTGTTCACTCTTATTCCACACACTTCTGTGGAGACGCACCGTTGCAAATACAAACAGCAATACAAGCATCTAAGAGTGTGTCATGACTTTATTTCTCCACCTTTAAAAAAAGATTTAATCTATTTTTACTCTGTGAATTTGCATTCTAAAAGGCAGGAGTGAATATTTGATGGCTTGCACTTGTCTTGTGCAGTGAGGAGGTGGGTGGAACAGACAGACAGAGATAGAGAGAAAGAGAGATAGGGAGAGAGAAGAGAAAGATAGAGAGAGAAAGAGCAATAGGGATGGAGAGAAGAAAGAGATAGAGGGAGAGAGAAAAAGAGAGATAGAGTGTGAGAGAAATAGAGTGAGAGAGAGTGAGAAGGAGAGAAAGTGTAAAAAAAAAGATAGTTTTCAAGGCATACGTTCCTCTATGACCACATGCTGCAGTCTGCCGTGGAGCTTGCTGTGCTGTTAACACCGAGGAAGATCCAGAATCAATACAGAAGATGCCTCAAGGATGAGGTTTGGAAGACTGAAACAAGGCATGCAAAAGGTTGGCGTGACACGAGTGGCTGGAATGTACAGCAGTGTCATGAATGGCCTATGTAGGCCTGTGTAGAACATACAGTAGAAGTAATAATGCTCTAAGATCTCATATTGTTCACTTGACTCCATTTTTTGGCAGCTCTCCATCTCTGAAGAGGCCAGTCTCTCAGGTGCATCCTGGTGCGCATATAAAAAAAACTACCTGCCAATGTATCTGCATCAAACGCCTGATAGGGGGAAATGCCCCTGTACCACTGATGTAACTGGGCTGCAACCTTTGCACATCAAAAAGGTGCAGACATCTTCACCTACTGCAGCAACACGTCATGGGAACATTCAATCTCCTCTCTGCTGGTTCCCGGCGTTGGGGTCAGGACTTCTCCTTGAACACGCCGTGTCTGTGGCCACAGACATGAGGCATCTGACACCCTGGGTGTGAGGGGAGAGCACTGAAGGACAGGCTCACAGTGTCCTTGGATCGGCCCCAGGCTGGAGCAACGTCCCAGCCATGTCTACTACACAAGACACACAGCAGGAATGTAGGGTTAGGGACGGAGAGCTTGAGGAGCCGGTGGCAAACGACCAGGGCGTTGCACCCACAGCACGGGCAAATACAGACTGTTTGTTTTCCCTCCCCCCTCGTGAAGGCATCATTGTCGCCTGATTTGAAGTGTAATCATAAATCAGACGGATCAACGTGATCGTTCAAATCACTTGTTGGTGGTTTTCATATCGATTGGAAATATATTGTCGCACAATACATGCCTGAGGTACTAGACTTCTGTCCATAGCGTGCAACCTCTATCCTTACGTACTGAGGTCGTTGAACCTGGCATGGCATTGCTCAGGTGTTTGTGAGACCCCAGGTAAAGACTCACCGGCAGCCACTGTTAAATGCTGTTGTGCTGCATGCTGTTCTAGCAATCCATGGGGGGATGTTTAACGGCTCTCCATAAATCATACATTTTCTCTCTACATCGGTGAACCTCCATCTCAGCCTCGTGAATTAAGGATGTCTTCCCTGCTGCGACGTCTGCATAGATACTTTTCACACAACGTGTACCATCGGGTTATTGATTGACTTATTTGGCAGGCCCCTACAACCAATCAGAAAATGTTCCCACCCGCACGTTGGAGACGGTCTCACCGACTTCCCATGTGTCTGTAGTTCCAGAATATTGGCCAAAGTGTGTTTAGTACAAAATATTCAGCAGCCCAGGCCTGAGTTTGGAGGTTAAACAGTAGTGCATGACTGGAAATAAGCACAGCCGTTCAGCTCGTTGTCTCTCCCAGCACCTCAATCTCACAATTGACCCATTCACTCAAAGTGAGAAAGGTAACCACTGTGATCAAAAGGGAAGGCAACAGAACC
This sequence comes from Hypomesus transpacificus, assembly GCF_021917145.1. NCBI lineage: Eukaryota > Metazoa > Chordata > Actinopteri > Osmeriformes > Osmeridae > Hypomesus > Hypomesus transpacificus. The sequence continues at coordinate 13,618,005 of NC_061078.1, forward strand.
ATGGCAGTTCTGAGGGATGGAATGAAGGCTGGATTTCTTTTATAAATCAGAATGTGATTCTTCAGTTGAGAGAGGCTCCATTCAGAACACCAGAGACTATCCCCAGACAAAAGAGGTGGCAGAGTTGATACCGTGGAAGGAACACTTGGAGCTTGCAGAGGGATAATAGCCTACATGCGATCACTCCAATCGAGTGGTTTTCTGCAGCTAAAATCTTGGCTTGTGAGATGATTGGCACACTACAAAAATGACTAAGCATCTGTCCCTTACCCAGTGGACGGAATGGGGCTATACAAATCGTACATACATGGCTAGCCTCCCCCTGATAGGGATTTCAATCTATTGATGCTCATCGCTCTGCGTCTTTCTGTGGCTTACCACAAGAAAACAGTCACTCCTGAAACATTCAAGGACATCTAGTCATCCACTTTGCACGCTTCCCTAAGAAACATTCACCTCTAGGCGTAGTGCCGCATGCCTGCTTTTTCGTTTTTTTTTACCCCAGTAACAACATTTCAAAGGACATCGATGCTGGCAAAGGTATTTGACTGCGGCCAGGAACTCTATCTGACACAATGAGGCCAGGGTGTCTCATGGAGCCCCTAACACAGTCTTGTGGTCTGGCCTTCAAACAGACACAGGGGGGGGATGCTGGCTTTTCCTCTCAGCTCAACAGAACCACAGGTCTACACAGCAATCAATGGACAAGGACACGCACTCATTACAACGACTCATTATCAGTAATGTGTGGATTGGCATGCCTTCATATTCTCAGGACAAGACAACAATCCATTGTTTACAGCTGTTGAGTAATTGCCACTAAGCCCAAGTTAATGCGAGGGCTGCAATCTTTTGGAGAAATACTCAGCAGGCTGTTTGTGAGAGGAAGCAGCTTTAAACCTTGTCTTATGGAAAGGTCCTTACTACTTAGTGACTGGGAGACAAACAGCCATGGGTAATTACACGGGAAAGGAAATGACTAGAACTGATATGCCTTCTAATCAACACTATTAGGTGATAACAGCATTATGAATGGGGCATGTCCGTGCTGCACACTGGCAAACATGTTCTAATGGCTGGGACTTGGGGTTATTAGATGGCCTTGTGACAGAAATTGTGAGTGACAGCATCTGTCCCTAGCCACCGGACAAAAGTATTCAGGTGGTGGTTGCTATGGTGATATTAATAAAATTAGATGATGAAACGTTCATATGAAAGATATGATGCCTTCCGCCCTGCAGGTGTTTCTGCCTGGAACAAAGCTATAAAAACAACAACAACCAATATTTAATAACCGCCGACTTCGGAAGGACAGAGTAATTAAGTTCTCTAGTGAAAGTAATCAAACAAGACAAGGTGATAATTGAGGCTTGAGATGCAGGATTCTGTGGGTGGTATGCCCTTATGGCTCTCTCCCTATTCACCAGCACACATGCCGGTAGAAGAGTCCTGATTCCTGTCAGGTCCGGGAACTGTTGCTGACTGGGCGCACTCTGAATTCCTCAAAGGTTCCCACCACCCTGTAATTAATAAGTAATTATATCCAATTGCTGCTAATTAGAGTCCCTTGCCCACGATATGGGAGAAAACTGAGCTTTAAATCTGTAATCAAATGCTTTATATACCCATAAAATTTGAAGGATGACACTTTCTGCTCTAAATAATAAGATCAACACTGCAGCAAGGAGATATTTAACTCCCGGACAATTCAAGACTTAAAAGCCATAGAGCTCATCACACTGAATCATCGACAAATGAAAGATGGCCACAGAACACTGCTGGACAACCAACACAGTTAGATATGTGGGTCCATTAACAGTTAATCCAGGATGGATTATGGATGTGCAAGAATGGGGAGGAGAGAGCGGCAGATATGATGAGACGCACGCATTCAGATCAACATCTCAATTAGGGTTAACTGGGATGGATCCCAGGGACACTGCTGATGCAGTCTTCCATGTAATCCCCCAGAGCATCTTCTCCTTCTTTCTCTCTCCACCCCCCCCCCCCCCCCCACACACACACACACACACACGCACGCACACACACACATATATACTACTTTGCTTTCTCCCGGCCAACTCATATTTCATCACTTGCTAATCAATTGAGGATTCACACAGTGCAAGATCATTACTTCAGAAAATAAACCATGATGTGTGTCCCATGTTAAACACCTTGAACTAACAGTATTTCCTATGGAATAAGTCATCTTCATGAAAAAACGTCTCACTCGTTTGGGAATGCAGTCATTGACTGTGCTGCACTCTGCAGCAATATGACCTCGCTGTGCACTACCTCTGTGCCAAGCCCTACTATTTCGTTGTTCACTCTAAGAAATTATTAACTCATCAGTAAGGAAATATGTGCTTTTCCCCTATGTACTGAAGTTGCTGGTACTAATAGCCGTTTGTTCTAAGCTCTGATAAGAGGAATGCTACAGCAGTGGTCTGCATCAAAGCCATGAATTTTGTGATATGCGGCTCTTAGATAAATACACAGAAGTTTGGTTTTTGTCAGAGAAAGGGAGATAGGGAGACAGAGACGAGTCAGAATTTGTCTAAGGGCCTTGCCCGCTTAAAAACAACGCTGTAATTCTTTACTCTGAGACATGGATTATAAATAATAAAGCACTGAGGGACGAAACGTGGTGGACAATTTAGAAAGCATGTCGAAACAAAGCACTCCAATTTATCAGAGGGGCTGTCAGCCTCCGCGTATCGTCACATGAAGAAGAGGGGCCCACCCTCAGAAGACGGCTGGTGGTACCTCTCTCAGTGCCCATGTGTGCACTTAGCAAATAGAGCAGCCAGATATGAGTGACTGAGACAAATTGCTGTACAGGATGTGTGCGACTGAGAAGAGAGGGGAGGGCAGTCACGGACCGGGCTAATCAGAGGGCCGTCTGGTCCCAAACACATCTTGAAGTAACCTGTTCTAAAGACTGCTTCGGATTGATTTTGTCACAGAACATTTTTAGTAGACTTTTATGAATATAAAAAAGAGGATTGCAGTACTGTGCCTAATATTGAAACATAGGGGTGAATTTGCCAAACATATTCAGATTTTCCTCATGCTAGTTTTGCCCTCTGGATTCTGACTAATTAATTGTTTTCACTACCAAGCCTTCTCCAGTGCATTTATACCCGTGCAATTCAATTCATTTTCTAATTCTTTATCTTACACATTCACCAGAAGTGTGTTATTTTTTTGTGGCACTCCAACAGTTGATGACTGCGTGCTGTGCATGTATACAGCATTAACAACACTACAACCTTGTTGCCGTGGCACCACTGTTTGTGTGGCATCCTTCACCAATACCTATCCGGCTCACATAATCCAATTCTGGAAAGATGATGATAAACAATCAATGCGCTAATGGGGCGGTGAGATGGTTAAGGATCTCTCCATTTTACAAAGCAGAAATTAAACAGTATGAATCCAAATTACAAAGTCATCAGGTGGAGTTGTAGGAGTATGTTATGTAATTACAATATGCAGCCCTGAAGCTAAATCAAATAAAGCACTTGTTTGTAATTAATACTTAAACTGTATTCAACACATTTACTGAACTGAGACTACACCGAAAGCAGATTGCAGTTACGTCAGTCAATACATTATTGAAACAAACTTACTTCAAATTGAAAATTACAGAGGAAATACTTTTTTCTGAGCAGCAAGGTGCGTTCATGTGGGAAAGTGAAAAACCAGAGTTGTGAAAGCTTATTGGCTGCTCCTTTCTTCTTGACTTAGGGGGGAAACAGTAGTTTCAAAAAGCACAACCACACAAACACACTGCTCCCTCCTTCCCCCTTTTCATCAACATGAGTAAATACCCATGGTGATTTAGTGGCCTTTTCAACTGATTGACCAGCAGATTTGATTGAGCTCATTCACTGAACTAGCATGATCATCTCAGCCTGCCTGATTCAGTATTCTTGGTGGTTCAATCAGAAAACAGAGAAGCTACATACACCCTGGAAGAACAACATTAGAGGTGCTGGACACTTTCAGTCAAATCCCTGTGAAGATAAAACCAAGAACACATGCTCATAGTTCATTTGTAGACAGTTATGTAATGCATTTTATTCTAAAGAGCATTTTAGCTTCACAGTCCAGAGGAACCTTCACACATGTATTTTTGAAAGCTTTCGGGAACGCGAGGCAAGCCAGAGAATGCAGTCACAGCATTTATGGTGGGCGTGTGTGAACATGTCCTGTCAGCTTCCTGGCCAAACCTCGTTCATTGACTGCACTTGATACAAGCTAAAGTTCAACGAGGAGCGAGCGTGCTCTTCTGCACCCTCGTCTTTCTCACTGACCACGTCATAAAGATGGTCACAGTGGAGTGGTGTACTGTATTTCGGTCGTACGGCACACAGTAGGAAGCTGTCACTAGCCATATCTCTCAGAGGACATTCCGCGTCTGCCACACTGCTGCCAAGTGCCAAGTTTGCCGTGCTGCCCATGTAAATGTCTCATTCCCTCATGTACGAATGCTCTGCAGGGCACCAGCCTTTATGCTGCCTTTCCAAACTCAGCGGAATGCTATTTTGGTGGTGGTGGAAGTGTGTGTGTATTTGTAAATGTGTGTACCCATGCATGCATGGTGTGACTGTGCAGGCTTGTAGGGGAGCACTAGGGACGTGTGACACAGTACAGCAAATGGCCGAGAACTCCAAAAAAGCATGTGTCTGTGGCACAATCTCTAAAGCAGGAGTCGATGTCATCCACTAATCTTAATGCTCCAATCGATTCATGACTCCTAAACCTTGCTTCCCACCTGAGTGGTACACTCAGGAAGAGGAGGAAAGGTAGGGCTCACAACATGCTGGATTTTACCAGGCACAGGAATGAGTGAGCAGAACAATGAAGAATGTTCCGCCCTTGTTCTGTTACCAAGACTTTGAAAGTGTGTGATATACTGTTGCTTTACTTATGCAATTGATATGTTCTTGTTGCACTGCAGTATTGTTGTAGCATTATTGTTGAATTGTAGTATACTATTAAATGTAATGTCATATTATTCTTGTTCAATGTACCTGTCAGCTGGGATGTGTGTTACTTTGTGATGTGTCTAGAGAATAAAGAGTTTATTTTTCCCTCCTCCAAATACTGACTACTGATCCTTGATCTTCTACTGTATTTTCTGTTTGCACTATTTGTATGTCGCTTTGGATAAAAGCGTCTTCTAGCATCTCCTGAATAAAAAGTAAAAGGTAAAGAAAGGGTATTCAGCTTTATAACAATAGGATTCAATGCTTCAGGGAGTCAATCAGTCCTAATGCCAGAACTCCATCTTTGAGTGGCACAAACAAAGCCTGTCTGTGCCAAACAGTGAAACGTAGAGCTGGCTCCAGGAGGAATATTTAAATGACCAACCAAGCTCAGCTCCATGACCAACCAAGCTCAGCTCCATGACCAACCAAGCTCAGCTCCATGACCAACCAAGCTCAGCTCCATGACCAACCAAGCTCAGCTCCATGACCAACCAAGCTCAGCTCCATGACCAACCAAGCTCAGCTCCATGACCAACCAAGCTCAGCTCCAGGGCCTCATACGAGTTCCTGTTCTGGCCCGGACTTAACGATGAGAGCGTCTCTATGTCTGAATGTAACCAACACTCAACTGTACCTGTGAGCAATATTAGGACCTGGCTGAAATTAGTTTCCTGGTGATGACAAGATTAGAGCTCTAGTGATGACACAGGAACAGGGATATGTACAGGTTGCATAGGGACTGTTACAACTGCACAAACTAATAGGCTATATGTTTCATACTGTATTATTATAGAGCAATACAAACATAAAAAGCACTTCATTAGTAAATGTGTTTTGGTCCTGTGTGTGCACCAGTCACAAAGGCGGATTTTGCACACAAAAAATGGGGGGAGGGGACAACCTTGGAGAGTGAATTCCATACATTCCCAAGAACACAGAATCAACCATTGAAGGACCGTATCACTGTAAACTACATGTGACCTATCTTGATCAAGTTGATGAACCATGCCATTTCACTTTTAAATAGACGATTATAAAGGTTCAACTTAAAAAATCACCAAGTAAAATAAAAAATGATTGCTTTTAATTTCTCTTTGTAAACAGTCAGGTCTGTCGAAAGCCAACACACCTGCAGTCTACCAACAGCCCTCAAAATGGACATCAGCAAACACATCACATGTTTAGGGCTCGAAAGACAACCGTGAAGGACCAAAAAACTGTTTACACAGTCTACAAATCAAGGCAAAACATTGTAACAAGCTATTTGGCAAATTAACCGACACACAGAGATTCAATAAATCTGCAATGTAAACTGGTGGCAGAGGAAACTCATAAAACAGGAAGAAAAGGCTGAGGAGGGATTTTTGGAAAGAGTGTTTATGGACACATTCACGAGATGGGGACATACCACTGAGGTCAACACTGGTCTAATTAGAATCATTTCCCGGGACGAGTCTTTCTCACTGACTATGAATGGGCTATGCGAAGGTCTATTGTAATTTGCCCTCTGACACACCCTCCTGCCCATTCAAAAGTGAAGGGGACTAATGAGGTGTCTGCTGCATACAGTAAATAGTAATGTGTGAATGTGCAATATACAACAAATCAACAATGTTTGAATTTAACTCAGTGACTTATGAACCAGTGAATCAAAAATCACTTGAAGTCATCAGCCGTACAGCGGTTACTTCATCATCATCATCATCATCATCATCACATAAACAACTAACAAATCATATTATTTACCTTGTATGTGCTGGTTGACAACATTCTCGAGTCGATCAAGTCTCTCTATGATCCGTAGAGTTTCTCCTTTCTTGTCACCTTCTAACTTTTTCTCTGGGACAGGCATAGGGACTTTGATGTATACATTCGCGATATAATTAGTGACCCACCCAACATACAGCAGACACACGATGTTGGTCATGCCACTCAAGATCACGCATGTAGACACCAAAGTTTTAGTTCTCCTGGTGCAAGCCATGCCGACATCCCTCCATGCAGTAACCTACACAGAATTCCGTTCAACAGTGTACAAGTGCGACTGTCGCCCACCAAATCCTGGAATGAGCTACGCGCGTCACTTTAGAGCAACCTGGATGAAATCCTGCAACTCCCCAACGATGCGATCCGTGCTTCGAGCGCGGGTTAACAGCACCTTCGCCTTTACAGGTCCATAAAGGTAGGTATCTCAAACTGTAATTTGAAAACACATCAAACACTGAAAAACCGACCGGATGCCGACTGTTCCTTTTTTCGATCCATGGCAAATCTGAACAAGTTGAGATTTTACAGACCTTGTGAAAACGCTCAGAACAAACATTCAGCAGCTGTAGCCAATGAGGTGCGATACTGGAGTTGTACGGTAATCTGTGCATTCACTTGGTGGGCGGGTCTAATTTGGTCACATTTAAAGACAGTACATTTGATGTATCTATGTAATAAAATAAACCTATCCTTTTTGTGTTTTGGTTTACATGCCACTGTCGTGATCGTGTTGGCATTAATACTCGTAGTTATTTGTAATTTGCCTAGTAATGCCTGTACCATGTTGAAGTAGCCTATTATAGGCCTAAACGTACTTGTAAATGCACACAGTAGCCTATCCTGTCACTTTAAGATTGATATAGTAAATTATATCATGTTATTGTCTATATGAAGTAAAGAAAACATTGAATTAAGGAATTTAAACATGTTGAATCAGCTTTGTACAAAGCAATGCAGTTGCGCTGGTCCCTGCAAATTGCCTCGAGCTCAATGCAGTAGGTAGAACGATCACAACAGCACTTGCAATACTTAACAAAGCCACGAGATAGAGACAACGAGAACTGAAAATATTAAGGTGTGTTTTGTCATCAGACAGGTATGAATTTAGGCTATTGCTGCCACACCAGAAAAAGAAAAACGGATCAGTATCACGTTACAACGTGAAATCTTTCTTGTTATAACAAGATGATTATCATGTTATAACAAGTTATTGTCATGTTATAACGTGAAACATTTCACGTTATAACATGATAACTTATCACGCTATAACAAGAAACATATTTACCTTATCACGTTATAACAAGAAACATGTTAAATATGTTTCTTGTAACGTGATAAGTTTGTATACGTTATAACGTTTCTGTTTTAACATGGTAAACATCTGCGTAAAAAGTTTCACGCTATAAGGTAATTTAAATAGTTCGTGACAGGTGTTGTGCCAAGGCACTTATCCCCACCAGGATTTGCATCCCCTGGCCGTGGGAGCGCGCGTGCACTTGGAGAAGCAGGCCGGGTAATGCTGTACTTCGAATTCACCTCTTAAATGGAACAAATAGCGACGTGGAAGACTCGTCAGGGTTTTCCATAGTAACAAGGCACTCATTTATCTGCATAAATACGTTTATTTGTCTATTACATTATGGCGACGTGTGAATTGTTTCATGCAGGCTATTGTGGATTAATCGACAGTGTTTTCCAAAGTTTCATATTGCCATGCACCTTAGCTACATGGGGACTGATAGGCCTATCTAGGCTTATGTGACTCGACATCACATGCAGCATGCCTGCAGGTTTATGAACAATATTTCTTAATCTAGGCTACCGCCATCTGTCCATTCTCTGCGGGTGTGGTCTGACAAAGATGCCCCGTCTAACCCGTCCCTCCCTGCCCTCTAACGTGATTTCTGTTTTAATTTAATTTAGTTTAATATGGCTTTTCAATTAACCGCTTTGTTCACCTGTCTACCATATGAGTTACAGAGGGTATACACATTATATTATATTATGTTCACTGATATAATGTGTACCCCCCTCCCATGTGTCTGTCCTGTTATTTTGGTCCGCCAACGGAGGCCCAACCGGTGACCGCTGCAAGCCACTAACGGCGTGACACCCAAAAACCGCTGGTGACCCGTCGGTCACATGCTAGCTGGGGAACAACCTAACATAATATGGAGATGTCTGCTCTTTTCAGGCAAAAGTTTCAGAAGGGATACACAGATAAGTTATCTTGTTATAACTTGAAACGTTTCACGTTGTAACAAAATAAACATAGGCTATCACGTTCCGTTGTTCTTTTTCTGGTGTCGCAGCAAAACGCTGCCTCTATGCTACTATCACAGTATAATTCTTCGTGCTCAATAAAAGCAGAATCTCGCCATGTCCCAGCCCAGCATGAAGTAAAACTTAACCCAGTCTTGTAATGAGCCATGTTCCTCAATTCATCCCTTCCCTGCACACCGGATACGAACTATTGAAATGACGCTATAACGTGAAACGTTTTACGTTATAACAAATATGATAAACATGTTTCTTGTTATAACGTGATACGTTTGCATCACGTTATAACGTGAAAATAACTTGTTATAACATGATAAACTCATGATCATCTCAGTGATAGCACATGGCCTGGTGTTTTCTCCAGCCCTCTCACACCATCAGGCTCAGTGTGTCCTTCTGGTGGGAGGCATCACGTCCTTCTGCGGTGTGCAGGACATGACACAGCCGCCTCTGAGCCGGCCTCTCCTGCTACATCAAAGCAAGTGAGAAATAACTGAGCCTCAGGCCTATACAAGCCAATAAGAAGAACTGCAGCTTTTCAACAGTTGTGTGTGTGTGTGGTTAGTATTGAAGATGGATACTTCACTGTTGAGACACTTATCGATCTCTGATACTTAGTTCAGCGGAACATTGAGACCTTGGTTATGTGCTTAGAGGAGATGCAAATGTTGCTGTGCAAGCCAGAAATGTCGTCTGCAAAGAGGTCTAATATTATTATTATAAGATTGATAGCAGATTGAGAAATGTATTATAGTATTGTGGATGGTCTCTTACTGTCCATCATTTGACTGTGAATGGATTTATGAATGCATCTGTCCCATGCAGGCTCAGACAACATCCTTCCAGGTAGAGGTTAAAACAGTAATGACTTTAGCCACTTATGCTCTCCGGGAACCACAGAGTTATAAAACATTGAAATGGGGTGACTGGAGCATTGACAGGGTCTGACCACTGCACCATATCTAATGTCCATCACTCGCACTCCACTTCCATAGCAACAAAGCCTCTCCACTCCTGAGTGGCACAGCCACTATACACTAATTGCTTCTGTAGGCCACCCTTTTTGTTCGGAGACCGTTAATGGTTTTCAAATCATCAAGTTCTGTACAAGTTTAATTTAGAAAATTGGTATTTCCCTGTGCCTAGAGTGAGGGCCTTTTATGAATGGCTACAGTCCCAGTCCTTGTGAGTGCCAAGTGCTCTGCAGAGTAAAATAATGGAGACTCAATTAAGAGACATTGTAGGAAGTCAGCCTTATTTCACTGAATGTTGTCGGCCCTGCTCCAAACCAGCATGCACCAATTTCTATATCTGCTGGGGTACAATATCAGGACTTCACAATTCTGTGTGTTTGTGTGTGAGACAAATAACTTCCCCTCAAAAAGCTACCCTCACAATGTACTTTGGTGAGAGAGGTAGAAGCTGATAGAGATAGTTAAGCATCTGTACTTATCTGCCTCAAGTGCTGCTCTTAGGGCAGCCACAGACAACAGTCTTTTAATGTCAGTACATTGTCAGTCTATGCAGTGTTTAGCCATATCAAGTATTTTATGTTAATCTGGAACATGATGTCTGTTGGCCATCAGAAATGCCCGCATCACAGACATTTCCGTCCCTGGATTCCTACAATGGGCCATAAGTACTGCAGAATCAAAGTCTGGTACAAGTAGTCCCTTCTAAAATGTTATTTCCCAGGTGGGTCTTAAGGAGAAGTTAGAAGGTCACATGCTGTCAGTGGCCCTTCTGACACAACAGGCAGGGCTGCCCCCAGGGCCGGCACAGCTACGAGAGATGCTCTGATACTGAGAGGAAACAGTCACCAGTGACAGATTTGTTTTCGGCTCAAGATTAAAGTCAATTTATTACACCAGATTGGAATCTTTCCTTTGCAGACATATTATTAATGTGTAACGCATTTACTCCGCAGCAGGAGGGTGGCTTGTACTCTACAATTGGTTTCTACAATCTCTGCAGGATGTCTCTACTCCCTACAGTTGAGGACCTCTCCAGACCAGAGGAATCAGGTTGGCTGGCTGAATGGCTGGCCGCTAGAGTACTGTTTGTTCGAGCTTGATTAGAGTGGATGACGTCATCGGCGCTGATGAGCAATCTCCGGGGATGAAACGTCTGAAACAATTACTGAATTAGTCATTTCTATAACACAAGGAACAGTCAGGTTTCAAAGCTTTCGTTTCAGAGCATCGAGACTCCAATGCATTCCTATGCAATCATAATGACGTTTTGTAAATGCTTACAAGGCTCATCTATTATAATGAGTCAGACAGTACAGGGTTCTTTTCTCCCTCCGTAACCCTGGGCTTGTGTGACAAACAGCCTCAGGTCTCTTTTGCGGTTCCATCTCCTCAGCTGCAGTCACTTATGGGAGAATGAGTCAGGGCCCTCACTTGATCGATTCTGCGGCGCACGGCTCATTCCTTGCAGCTAACAGGCATGCCCGGTGCTCAGGTCGTCTCCTTGATTTACAGGGTGCGGGGGCAGAGGTTTGTCAAGCTACGTGGGTGTGAATTGAAATACAGCGATTCTTTTCTGCTGGTTTTGAATTCTTTTCATTTCCAGTTCATCATAATCCATCTCAATCAGCTAATCCTGATCCACGGAACCTACTCTACATATCGAGTGATATGCTACCTGCTACCTAAACAGATGAATTGATGTGTTTTGGTCATTAGTGTTTGCCCCTCCATGATAACATTGACTTATTTACTTTTCCATTTTTCGTTTTCATTTTGAATGACCTGGTAAAATGTACCACTGCTGAGGAAGTCAATGGTATCTGAAAACTGCTGAAACGGTTGTTTACCTGTCTGATCAGATTCATCCAAGGTCAGTTCTGGGGGGATTTCTGAGAGATATCCAATGCTATACAGATCACATAAAGCTACATCGTTCTCCTCAAGCTACACTGATAAAGTTTGCCTCATACTCTGACATTACCTTTAATAATCAAAGTATATGAATAGCAGATGGCAAACCTCCATGGGTTTAAAGACACGTTGTTACCTTGAGGAAAGATATGATGTTCGCCATCCATCATCTCAAGGATGACAGTGACATCAAACAGATGGCTTGTACAGCAACTTTGCAGCTCTTCTTCACAGACACATAACACCACCGTTCAAATGTTGAATGGTCTCCATCTTTCATGCATGAACTTGACCTTTCAATGGTTTTCATTGTTTTCCCTGTACTGGAAATGCATGCCCTAGAGACGCAGGGGGATCGCACAAGTTGTGATCTCATGGACTGATTGGCTGACCAGCTTGGTGGACAGCGTCCTCCCAGCAACTCTGTGTGACTACAGTATGACTAGGCAAGAGGTTTATTTCACCCACTCCATGATGTCAGCGCATCATCAAACCAGCCAATCAGCTGTCCTATTTAGGCTGAGTGAGCTGGCCAATCCTGGGTGATTAATGACTGAGAGGGAGGGGTTATCCTGTGATCATCACTAAGAGTGCTGAGAGACAAAGATGTCGCTAAGTTCCCCTGCCATCGAGACAGGCTCCATTAATCAACTAGCAACTCCATGGACAAGGTGGGAGTATTTATAGAGCCAACATGGCCTTTACATTTCAGAAAGGAGGTGTGATTTACGATGAAAGGTCCATGGGAAGTCTCCCACCCATTGTTTAACTACGCTGACGGAAATCGTTTGCAAACACGGTTGTGACTCGTGTATATAGGGCTTTCAGTTTGGACTCAATCTTTGCTGTGTGAACCGAGAATGCTCGTTCGAAACCCTGCATACCCCTCACCATGCGGTTCTTTGGAGCCCTGCACTGATATCAGCGAATGAGTTAGCTAGTACTAACACAGTCCTCTTCCTCACAGCCCTCCGGTAGCCACTCAATAAACTCTGACCCTCAAGCAGCCTTCAAGCCCCTGTGGACACTACTCAGTCTTAAGACACAACAGGGTCGGTGAGGTGGGAGGTTGGGGGGGGGGGGGGGGGGGGGGATGGGCAATCTCTGATCAATACTGAAAGCCTTTGCCTGGCCCCACATATGCTCTCAGTTCATCATGGGGGAATGGCTGAGCTGACTGTGATGGCTACCCCTGGATCCCGTGAGACTGCAGCAATCAAGCGATTGATTCTCAGGGAATGTGGAGAAGTGTTTTCCGAGAATTATTCATGGATATGATGTTCTAATCTCCCGTCTGTATGCAAGCTTCCTCCATCCAGCTTACATTCCACAGGCGCTGATAGAATAAACAAGCCGGAGATTTTAAATAGCGTCAAGTCCTTTTTTCTGAACATCGTCACGATGATATTTGCCCTGCAAGGTTACACATTCATCATTGAGAGTGGACGAGGATGGGGATGGGTTTGCGGGAAGCTTTTATAGATTTGAAATGGATCCTTCTATTAGCAAACACAAACACACAGCTCTATGTTAATAAGATGGCAGGTTATTACAGTGGAGAAAAAAACACAACAACAACTTAAAGCAACAGGAAGCAGGCAGCTGCTTGTTCTCTCTTTTGTGTGTCTGGGAATTACGGCATTGCATTTGGCGTAAATAACTCATTCATTTTGTATCCTCCTTAATACCTTTAAAGAGATCTGTAAGGCTCATGAAAAGCGTAGTCATCTCTAGTCTTAATTGGTCCTGTGGATTCGATGATGAAAACAGAGCCCACACTAAGACTGGCGATTCCCATCCACAGCAGTGTGACCTGACCTTCGAGCAAGAACCTCATGTGGTCAAATAAAATAGAAAATGTTTTTGTGCATGTGTGGGTGTGTTTGTGTGCGTGAATTATTTCGAAGGTGGGTCCTTTTTCCACAGCTACTTATGTTTATCATGGTACATTTCCAGAGGCACAATTGTATCGTCAATCTAAAGTAGTGTTAACTTAACCCCTTGCTCTCCCGTGCTGTCAGTAGACCCAGACCAGAGGGCCTGTTTGTTTTTCATTATGGTTCATGCCACATTCTGCTGACCCATTAGATCAGTGGTCACAGATGATATTAAGGTGGAACAGGGATATTAAACTTCCTGCCACTGGGTAGTCTCTTCGGATTTCACTCACATCAGATTATTACCGACCAAATGAGCCCGGAGAGAAGAAGGACACAGGAGGGAGCGAGCAGGCACGCTAGGTCACAAATAAGAAAGAGTCAGCAGGGAACTCGTTTTAATGTTCTCATCAAGCTGCATGCTGGGAGACATGATGGCGACAGATGTGAGCCTCTTGGACCAAATTACTTTTCGTTGTGAAAAAAAAGAACGGTAAATAAGGAAAACAAAATACATAATTTTATCTTGTTTCTGTGGAAGATGAAAATGTGAACACAACCGTCGCTGATGTCACAGGGGCTTTGGGAAGCAATAAGATTAACAGGCACGGTTTGGTCTCCTGGAACTGAGGCCTCAGGGTTTTCTCTCTGCTGCCAGTCTGATGTCAAACACTGTAAGGTCATTTCTGGGCTTGAGTTGGTGACAATGCGCAATGTAGCAGACTCAGTTGAATCATGGAGATGGCTTTGATTTTTTTGTAACAGACAGAACAGACCCTTATCCATTAGTGAAATTCTGGAATATCTCTTAGTTAACAGAAGAAGGGTGTGTGGAGAGAAAGAGAGAGAGAGCGAAAGAGAGAGAGAGAGTATACTATTCTGCAGCTGCAATAATGTGACAAAGCCAGTGATAACAATATAGCTACCAGGCTGCTAATTTAATGCCAGCCAGACGAGGGATAAGCCTTTAGAATACCCTGGGTTTCTCAAGCGAACCATAGTTTGTCCCGTCAAATTAAATAGAAAAGTAAATGGTTTTGACTTGAAAAACATTAACTTCTCTTTTAGTAACCATAGTTAGAGCTATGAAAAGCAAAGTTGAACTCACCAAACTGAGAACATTGTTTAATTTGTAATAGTTTGCAGTATATTGCTGGAGTGTGAAAAGGGAGTGAGATAAGAAATGAAAAGTAGCTCAATGCCTAAGGAATGGTTGCTTCACACTTGGATTTACTTGTGTCCAACTGTTTTCTGTTGATACTGCAGGATTTAACAGTTTGTCACATACAGTATGGGCGCCTGTTTGCATTCACAAAATCCAGTCTTAATTCTCCATAACTGGAGTAGCAGCAGTGTTACTTTAATAGTCGGGTATTGGTCTAACTCTCAGCTGAAAATCTCTTTGCTGCACATTTTCAATTTGAGCTGCATCTTCCCGGTACAACGTGGTATTGTATTCAGGGCTCTCTATCGTTTTTTGGCTTTTAAACGGCGTGGAGCAGAGACTACATTCTCACATGTTCATAGATAACTCATCCTGAACATGCTTTACAGTATTGTCCCTCGATGTGGTCAGCTGTGGAAGCTTGGAGTGTCAGGTGAAATCAGGCCTGCTGCGTCATGTGGCTCGGACAGGATCAGGGTCAGAGGTCAGAAACTTCCTTCATGAGATGTTCCCCTGTCATCAACCAGCCTTTTGATTCCTCTGTTTTTGTGTCTGCAGTCGGTGGTTCTTGTCAGTGTTAACCGTCTGTTGGAGAGTCAGACGTGAACACTGTGTTCTCTGTTTAGATGCAGTGTCGTTCCTATTAAATATAGACTTTCCTTTTGTTACAGACAGGTTCATGAATTAGTTCCTGCTTAGCTGAACTTTAATTTCAGTCTTGACTGCTTCAGAACTACAGAAATACTGCACCAGTTGAATAATGTACATTCAGCCCATCCCTCTAAATGATTCTGACAATCTTCTCGATGACAGTACCCCATTTGTCCTAAATCATTAAATTTGTAATATGCACCCTACAGTTTAAAAGCTTCTAGAAATGGTGGGTTAGGTGTGGTGTGGAAGTTTGACCGTGACAGGCTTTCATGAGACAGACTCTCTCAGACCAGCTGACCTGGCGGGCGTCTGCCCTCCCGTCCTAGTGTCTGCTGCTTCATCTCTCTCTCCAATTTGTTACTGTCACTTAGCTCCGTGTTCCCCGTGGGGATCTGGAACCAAGGGTACAAGGGGAAACTCTGCCCCTCAAGTGTGGCTTTCACACATAGCCGGGTAAAGAAAAACAGTTTGTCTTTGACTAAACACCCCCTGAGCCCCCGCTAGACACGTTGGATTCTGGGGGATAACATTACATTTGAAGGACATGAGTGAACGAGCGGTTGTTGTTTAGAATCAGAGATGGCAACGACATCCCAGCCACCTTGACCGGAACAGCATCAGTATTCACAGCATACAGTTTGCCATGCAAAGCATTGATGCCATCTGCAATACTATCTGAATATTCCTCTTGTCTTGCTATCTTAACTTACTTCAAATACCCTTTTATTAGAATTAATTATCACAGACCAACAGGCAAGGTTGCAACATGAAATGGATGATTAGTTCCTAACAAGCAAGGCTTATTTACTTTGTTAGGTCAGTACAGCTGAAATGCTGAATACATGATACGTTGTGTAGTGCAGGCTGTTCTCAATCACACTTCTGACTGGTTCTGATGTGCGCTAAACGGCCGTGAGAGACCTTTACAAATGGAGGCCGACACTGGGGGATGAGCTGCAACATTCATGAATACATTAACAGGATCTCAGTCATCTCCACAAGCCTCTACAGTTCCATTTGGCTGTTATGCAAGTCCCCTGTTGTCTCCAGGAATTCAACCTACCCTTCCACAAGGTTCTATGGGGGAAGAAATACAAATTTCTTTGGAATGACACTAGAACCCATTGAGAGCCAATCACCAAAGACAAAGAGAGGGACTGTGCGCTTAGACAGTGCAAACGCAGGTCACGCAGCTATGTGACTCAGCTCAAAGTTACTCGACGCCCATGTGACAGGTAGATATTGTTCTTTCATCAGCACGGCTGTTTGGGCTAAAGAAGAAATAGCATACCCAACCATTTATCAGGTAAAGACCACGTTTAGGATCTACAACCTCCACCACGCCTGTCCGTAGCGCCGGGTTCATGAGTAACGTGTGTGACGCGTGACAGGCAGCCGTCCTGCTGATGCGGAAGGATCAGTGAATCAGAAGAAGCAGCAGGTGTCGCTGCCCCAAAAAACCTGAAACCGTGAATGCTGAACATTAACTGGTACTGACATCCTTCTCTCCGGGGACTCAACGAGCCCATCAGAGCTGCTTGATGTTTTCCCACTTTGTCACAAAGCACACAAAGCAACATGTTTACCCATCAATCACACAGTGATTCCTGTCACTCAACATGTGTGTCAGTGTGTGTGAGTGAGTCGGTGAGTGCGTGTAGGTGAGTGTGTTGCAGGGCGGAATGGTACAACGACCTGAATTATTGAAAAATCTCCCGTTCTTTTTGGAGCCTGTTAATCCCTAGCCGCAAGCTGAGGGGTTCATACAAGACTGTCTTTATTCAGATGTTTACCAGTCGGTGCAGTGGGACTGTGCTGGTGGGCTGTTGTGTTGTCTCTTTCCGCAGCTTCTGTTGCTCATTTGAACACTTCCCACCTTCTAGGTCACGGCAATCACATGCTTAGTGTCACACCTGTGATGGATACATCCCGCTAGTTTGTATCCACAGGTGAAATAGCTCAGAGTGCACTGTGCCAAGACAATGTACTGCGTGTTGAGAAGACATCCAGGAAATGTTGGCGTGTGGAGGCCAGCCCAGCGTTTCCCCCCTGGTGTCCTGCGGATGCTCCAGCACGACCAGGACCTCAGTGACCGGCACGTCTGGAGAAATAGATACCCACTCTCATCTGCCCTGCTCTGGGTGCCTGTGGTGCTTTAAAAGGTCTCTGGAGGAGAAACAGAGTAGCTCTCTGACATCATCCATCAGTGGAATCTGATTTGCACTTCAAGGCAACCAGCCATGGAGTGGCTGGAGAAAGGGAGAGGGGAAGGAGGAGATGGAGACAGAGAGCCTTCCAGACTTGGTGCTGATTTCATTAAAGGAAGAAAAAAAGAAAATTGCTGGAATATGGGTGCCGCCACTCCCCATTGAGTCCCATTAGGATAGTTGGGCAGGTGCTTGCTGGGGCCCCAGCTGGTATGGTTACGGTCTCAGACTACCCTAGCTTTGTTGAGCAGAAGAGTCTTCAGAAGAGTCGTATATGTTTCCCGTGTGTTGTGGCAACATCAAAAGAGTGACACAGAGCTTCCTGATTGGTTGGGGAGTGCGGGCCACTAACCTCCTGGAGTTGCCTCCTCCGGAGCTGTCACTCCACAGCAGCCAGACTCCACCGTTCTGCTTCCTCTCATTAGTCAGAGCTGGGAGGTGGCAAGTGCTGACTCCCTGCTTTGTCTATTAAAAACAGAATTAGGCTAAGCTCTGAGGCAGCCAGAACAGCTTACTATGCAAAAGTTTACTGACAGCAACTCTGTCCTTGATGTCTTCTTTAGTGTGCAGAGATAATTGATTTCACATAGCAATGGTTCACAGACATTCCTAAGGGGGTTTACCAGGCCTTACAGGATACAAGGTGGAATAGAAAAAGGGTTTCGATATTTCTTGTCAATTTAGATACAGACAATCCCCATCCTGGAGAGTACAGAGCAATACAGTTTCATCTCGGTAAGCATTGACCAGAGTTTATATAGAGGCCTCAAGAACAATGCCCCCCTGGCCTCCAATCTCCTTTCCTCCCTGAAAATAGGTTCCATTGGCATTTTGTCTTTTCCCTAGTCTAAGTAAAGTCACGGGGGTAACAGGGAGAATGAAAGCCAGATAGGCAATTCAAGGAATCCACAGAGAAACAAGTGTTACCCAATAAATCAACGACACCTGCTCTCATTTGCAAGGTCTGAGCTTAGCTGAGGCTTTGATCCCAGCCGGCAGAGCACCCTGCCTTGCTGTCTCCTTTATTTCCTCGAGTCGCCTCCAGCACCCACTCCAAACCATGACCGACACACAATTTAGAGCCACCTGTATGTACAATCATTCAATGCACAATCACAGCCAGGTCCAGGGGTGGGGAGACTAGAGAGAAAGATTGGTCAGGGTAAAAGGGAGGCCTCTTAGACTCACAGCGAGTTTTGACAGAGAGAAGAACCAGCAGGGTTCCAGAGAATGGCTTGCCGCTTGAAGAGAGAGAGAGAGACAGAGAGAGAGAGAGAGTCAGAGAGACAGAGCGAGAAAAAGAGAGAGAAAAAGAGAGAGAGAGAGAGGGAGAGAGAGACAGAGAGAGAGAAAGAGAGAGTGAGAGAAAGAGTGAGTGAGAGAGAGAGAGACAGAGAGAGAGACAGAGAGAAAAAGAGAGAAAAAGAGAGAGAGGAGAGAGAAAAAAAGAGAGAGCGAGAAGGTGTTATAAACTAATCTAACAATACTCAGCCCTCCAGAACACGACACTTACCGTCCTTCTACATTGGCTGATGGGAACCATCCCAGGATCACCAACACAGACATGGAGATGATCAGAGGATCCATTACTGCACTAATGGAAGCTGCTATTAATTTTGCACGGTCATTAGCCAGATTCTCAATGTCTAATTCCCAACATTACTTACTACAGCGCATTGTTCATCTCTATTATAAAGTGCAATCAGTAAAAGTGTAGGACCTTTAGCCTGTGTCTCCATACCAATATTCTATGATTTTCACCCGATGGTCCATGCATGCTTGGGCTTAATTTGATCCTTTTAGCATTGAAATTGGTGTTACACGGCTGTGGGTTGTCTATTTCATGGCTATTGGCTCTCAGTGTCTCCTGAGGAGTTGATATTCTTTGCTGCTTTTGAGGAACGGACAGCTCTGGAGTCAAAGCCCACTAGGGACATCAGTGTGGCAATGGCATTTTCTAGCTGCATACCGCATGTTACTTGTAATTCATTGCTGTAGTGGGTTAGTCTGCAGACACAATAGCAAAACCCTTGAGTTACTGAGTGGAGCTGGGATACCAGGGCTGCATCTTTAAGAATTCTCCTCAGGATGTTTGTTTGTGGAAAAGCAATGACACAGATTATGGATTTGCACTGCACTTATGTCATCACTTACTTAGCACACAATCCAAGATAATAACCTTTCTAAATATAGTAAGAGGGATAATAGCATTTTTACCCACATAATTTGTGATTCATGCGTCCGCCATCCGAAACCAGACCAGAGAGGCCCTGAAGAGAAGTAGCCAGATGTTTTAGAGGGAGGAGATGGAGACGGTGATGTCCCCAGACAGGCCACAGCCTGCTGGGATAGTGTCTGGCCTCCTGCTCTGACAGACACGTCTGCCCCGGACTGCTGCTGCTGTTTGCAGCGTTGTCTGGAGAACTTTGACCCTGTCATCATTCTGCCTCTCCAAACCAAACATATCAAGGACAACAAGCCAGGTATAGCAATGTCACATTGTGAAGTTCACCTCCTTTCTTGTGCTGTTCATTAGATGAGAAAGGTACGTACACACCATCTGTTACTGCGCGGTGATGGTGTTGTAATGAAATGATGGTACATTAGGTGAGTAGGTTAAGAGAGTCTTGCTGTGCAGCGGCGGCATGATGGAACAACCGCACATTCCATTGGACCGTTTTATTCACATTTGATTCATTTCGCAGACGCTTTTCATCCAAAGTGACCCGCAAACGACGTATATGGAAACTGCATTCATACCCGAGCACCTTGTTCGAGTGTCTGAAAGCTCTGTTCAGCACTTTCATTTCCCTTGCAGTGAGAGCTCTTACACAACACATGGGTGATGCCATAAGAGCTCTCAAAATGACCCTCCCCACTCGTAGAATGCTGCACAGGGGTTCATCATAGTGGTCAGTCTAGTGGATAACATGTCATTACAGTGTTCAAAACATGGCCTTGTTTCTGGAGGTGTATGCTAGACGAGGCCAGGCTGGACCGGGTGTGAGGAATTTGTGTCTGCCACATCCCTTTTCGGGCTTCAGACCAAACTTGTCCGGAAGATCTAAGCTACCTGTTTGTCTGCAGCCATGAGTTTCCCTGACACAGCTTCGAGACACGCAGACAGAACATCAGCACTGTCAGAAGCCCTTGTTCACTCCCAGGCTAGACACTACAAGCCGCATACTGTCTCTCTGACTGATGGATTCAGGTAGGAGAGGGACTTGGTTCACATTCACATCCAATGAGGGTCTGTCAATCTACTGCCTATCACCGTGCTTCCCGGCTCTCCCCCTCCCCCCCCCCCCCCCCTCGTGTGCATCACAGAGCTGGCCTTGTGGATACCGTGGCCTCTGTTGGCATGGCTCTGTTCTGCTGTGACAGATCAGAATATCACTTCACATCAAGGATGTCAGACACTGAGGAGCATCATTCACTAGGAGTCAGGGTAGAGTCAGAGTAGAGTCAGGGTAGAGGCAGTGGGCTTCAGAGGACACCTGTGTCCCCCGTCAACCCCAAACACACCCACGGATCTTTATATCCATGCTTTGACTTCACGCCAGTCAAACAAGGAATAAAATATTAAACATCACCTTTTAAAACAACAGCATGACGATAAGACTAGTGTTGGCGGGGAATAAAACCACACAAGTCCAACTAAATAAAGAGCAGGATTCTTTATCTGATATATTTTTAACAGGTACACATGCTAGCGCTAAGCCTATCCAAAACTGTAGCCCAAATAGCCGTGTAAGAAAATAAAATAAATAATAAGTTGTAGCAGTACAAAACGGTAGTGGTGATACTAAAAAGACAAATACAAAAACATCATTAGTACACCACTAACAATTACATAAAACCAAAATATACACCAGTATGTTGAAAGAAATAATACCCACTTACATGCTGTTAACACGCACACATTCCGATCCTCAACACGTGTGCTGATACCAGTATGGCTAATCTGCTAGGTGAAACATGACACACTTCACTTTAATACAGTCCGTATAAAACTTAATTTCCTAGCCAAACACATGAACTTCTCCAATAACTACATCACCTCACATTATTCATTCCATAAACAAAAAACGGGATTTCAATTTACCAATGTACACCTTAATTAGCGACACCCACGTATGACAGAGCGACTTGGCAAATTTCACAAGGCCAGAACCTATTCAGTCTACATTAAACATTCTTTCCAAAACAAACTCACATATACGCTATTACATTACTATTACAGTATTTCAAGACAGATGTCCCACTTACACGTAATATTATGTAAAAAACCACCAACTTTCCCTCAAGTCAGCCACCTTCTTTGATGCACCACGCTCTCTCCTGTCCACTTACCCAGGATTCAATACGACACCAATCAAGAAACTACCTATATATGTTGTCTTAGATTTCTGGCATTTAAAGGAGACATTAGAACTAAAAAACGGAACAACTTCTAAATATGACCCGGTTACACTAGGATGTACGTGTTTTGTGTGTTGGGCTTCAGGAGTATAAAAAGTCAATATGACAAAAAGTTATGTTGCCAAAATGTTGCGCTGCACAGATGATGCAGTCCATGAATCACCAGATGATCTCTACAGTCTAAATAGAATTAGATAATAGAAATCAAATAAAATGTTTGTGTATTGTTTCACAATGTTTTTAATCTGGTTAACTCATCCATCTATTGTGATGGATTTATTTCACTCAATACCCATTAAAGCAGCTCTTTATTCCCAGATGTGTGACCGAAACAAACCGAAAGTCTAATTGAACCAGTTCCTTTCTCCCGCAATGTTAATATAATTGCAAACTGGGCATGTTATTGCCTTTAAGCGCCAACCTTGATTGCTACAAAGCAATACAGTATTGACCCCATACCTGAATTGTGGACCTTGGCTCTATGGGCCCCGAGGCAATCGATAGTAGTCCCAAGTGTCAGCTCATTATTCATGAGGGTCAGACAGAGAAGAGAGAGAAAACATGGCCATGCCAAGGAAACTGAGATGCAAGAAAACGATTGCAGCTAAATGATATTGTCCTTGGGGCAGCTATTGTGGTGAGATTAAATTGGCTTTCTAACAAAACAACATCAAAACCCAGCGTCTGTGTTTGCGAATGTAATGCAATGTCATGGTGGCAGTTTGGTAGACATGCAGATGAGGCAGCCAGGTAGTCTCCCTCTGGGAGGGTTCTGAAGCTCCCAGCTGGAGGTCTCTGATGCTGCTGCTCACAGGCTGGCTGAGAACACCCGCTAGCATCCTCACAGGACCACCCTCTAGTCATCGCTGTTTAAAGCCCAGCATCATCCAGCCAATAGCAAGCTTCCTGCAGCCTCCTTCTCCATCTCTCCTCCATCCCTCCATCCATCCCTCCATCCATCCATCCATCCATCCATCCATCCATCTCTCCATCCCTCCCTCCCTCTGGTCAGGGGTTGATGGGCTCTGGAGGAGTGGCCCTGAGGCTCATTGAGAAGGACGAGGAGATTCACTGGAGAAAATGCAAGTGTCCACGGATCCAGTTACTGTGCTGTCCACGGTTACAGCTCTGTAAAGTGGAGCCAGGGCAGGGGGAGAGAGAGAGGGAGACAGAGAGAAAAAGAGGGAGACAGAGAGAGAGAGAGAGAGAGAGAGAGAGAGAGAGACAACAGAAAACGAAAACGTCTTGAGAATTTATCCTTCTCCATTAACATTTTAAAGTCAGTGAGAGAGAACCGTGGCTTAGGGGGGAAAGGGTAGCGATGCATTTGCTGCACATATCTTTAGACTATTAGTAAAATTTATATATAGACATTAAAACAAAACTAAAACTATATTGATTAGAAGTATAAATCTTACAGTCAACAGGATTCTCGAGTGTCTGTTCCTTTTAGGTAATTGTCCTCTCAGCTGCCGGAGAACGCAATTAGCTGTACATTAAAAGCAATTAGCATCTAATGGCAAAAAGCTTGGTGCGTTTAAAGGCCGGCTCATCTGTCCTGCAGTAAAAGCCTCAGAATTCTTTTTCATGCACATCCATTATGTATTGTTCACCCACAGCTGAGATCTTTTATGGAGCTTCTGTTTTGGTTTTCAGGCCATAGTCACCATTCACCTACTGCCTGTCATTCATCACTTGTTTACCAAGAGATGCCTTCATTGGGCCTGACTCAAATAACCTTGCGGTGGGGAAGAAGTGAGGGAGAGGGTGTGAAATGAATTCTGTCTGGAGATATATTAATAGCTTATTCTGTCTTGAACATCACCCACAGGCAATGCAATTTGTAACAACGTGGGCCCCTGATACAAAGACAAACAGAAAGTCAAGTAGCAGATGGGAAGCCCAAACTTCAATTAAGCCCCCTACATTAACTATATTGTTTCCCCATTGCTTTTTGACTGATTGCACACAAAACCCTCGAGGAGTTGCTTCCCAACACCCTTTGCTGTACGGTACACATCTAATAAGTCAACTTTGATTACTTTGTGATTGAGATTCTTTTTCTAAACCATCACTCTCGGAACAAACCTCTAATTTTCTACACAAATTGGTCAATTTCGTATAGATTCTTTATCCCACCACCTGGTCACCCTGTTCAGATTCTATATATTTGTCCCTGTGGTTAAATAGCAGCTGGTTACTGACTGACATCTCATTGTGCGATCAACAGTTAGTTGGGCGGTAAAGCCTTTAACACTCGCAGAGCTCATAAGGATTTAACATGGCAACAGACAGCCAGTTTTTATCCCCTTAAATACCTTCAAAAAGATACAGTATTAGGGTGTGGTGTCTCCGATGCAGACTTTGTATTTCCTGGTGTTTAATATGAACATTTTATATTTCATTTCATTTT